>NC_083725.1:34779003-35079003 GCF_028564815.1 Eubalaena glacialis
GCCAACATGAGCCCAAGCTTCGAAGTAAGGCCCTGATTATCCTTGCAAAACGAGAGGCGTGCAGCAGCTCCATGAGGCCTTCATCGTTGTTCTGCTTTAGTTTCAAGGTAGTAAGCTTTTCAACACTCCTAGGGGCCTTGCTTCAGCACCCGTTTCAGTACCAGAACACTGCGTAGAACCAGGAAGCTCTGCTCCTGCGTGTATGCTGCGTGTCAACCTAGAAATTAGAGACTGACGGCACAAGGCTAGTTTTCCCATTATGAAAGCTCCGTTGATGCGGCCCCGAAGCTACCTGAAAAGCACTGTTGTTACCGTGCTTTTACTTACAGCCGGCATGGCACATAGAAGAAAATGAGTTTTCTCGAAAGAAACCTTGTGCTTCCAGTTCCTAGTTGGAAGCTCACCCGGCTCTGCTCTATAACAAACGTGAAAGTCAATGTGAGCACTAGCCTCGAAGTAAGGCCCTGATTATCCTGGCAAAACGGGAGGCGTGCAGCAGCTCCATGAGGCCTTCATCGCTGTTCTGCTTTATTTTCACGGTAGTAAGCTTTCCAAGACTCCTAGGGACTTTGCTTAAGCAACCGTTTCGGTACCAGAACACTGCGTAGAGACAGTAAGCTCTGGTCCTGCGTGTATGCTGCGTGTCAACCTAGAAATTGGAGACTGATGGCATAAGGCTTCTTTTGCCATTATGAAAGCTCCGTTCATGCGGCCTCGAAGCTACCTGAAAAGCATTGTTGTTGCCGTGGTTTTCCTCACTGCCGGCATGGTTCTGAGAAGAAACTGAGTTTTCTCCTAAGAAACCTTGGGTTTCCAGTTCCTTGTTGGAAGCTCACCCTGCTCTGCGCTATACCTAAAGTGAAAGTCAACGTGAGCCCAAGCTTCGAAGTAAGGCCCTGATTATCCTTGCAAAACGAGAGGCGTGCAGCAGCTCCATGAGGCATTCATCGTTGTTCTGCTTTAGTTTCAAGGTAGTAAGCTTTTCAACACTCCTAGGGGCCTTGCTTCAGCACCCGTTTCAGTACCAGAACACTGCGTAGAACCAGGAAGCTCTGCTCCTGCGTGTATGCTGCGTGTCAACCTAGAAATTAGAGGCTGACGGCACAAGGCTTGTTTTCCCGTTTTGAAAGCTCCATTCATGCGGCCTCGAAGCTACCTGAAAAGCACTGTTGTTACCGTGCTTTTACTTACAGCCGGCATGGCACATAGAAGAAAATGAGTTTTCTCGAAAGAAACCTTGTGCTTCCAGTTCCTAGTTGGAAGCTCACCCGGCTCTGCTCTATACCAAACGTGAAAGTCAATGTGAGCACTAGCCTCGAAGTAAGGCCCTGATTATGCTGGCAATACGGGAGGCGTGCAGCAGCTCCATGAGGCCTTCATCGCTGTTCTGCTTTAGTTTCACGGTAGTAAGCTTTCCAAGACTCCTAGGGACTTTGCTTAAGCAACCGTTTCGGTCCCAGAACACTGCGTAGAGACAGTAAGCTCTGGTCCTGCGTGTATGCTGCGTGTCAACCTAGAAATTGGAGACTGATGGCATAAGGCTTCTTTTGCCATTATGAAAGCTCCGTTCATGCGGCCTCGAAGCTAGCTGAAAAGCATTGTTGCCGGGGTTTTCCTCACTGCCGGCATGGTTCTGAGAAGAAAATGAGTTTTCTCCTAAGAAACCTTGGGTTTCCAGTTCCTTGTTGGAAGCTCACCCTGCTCTGCGCTATACCTAAAGTGAAAGTCAACATGAGCCCAAGCTTCGAAGTAAGGCCCTGATTATCCTTGCAAAACGAGAGGCGTGCAGCAGCTCCATGAGGCCTTCATCGTTGTTCTGCTTTAGTTTCAAGGTAGTAAGCTTTTCAACACTCCTAGGGGACTTGCTTCAGCACCCGTTTCAGTACCAGAACACTGCGTAGAACCAGGAAGCTCTGCTCCTGCGTGTATGCTGCGTGTCAACCTAGAAATTAGAGACTGACGGCACAAGGCTAGTTTTCCCATTATGAAAGCTCCGTTGATGCGGCCCCGAAGCTACCTGAAAAGCACTGTAGTTACCGTGCTTTTACTTACAGCTGGCATGGTTCATAGAAGAAAATGAGTTTTCTCGAAAGAAACCTTGTGCTTCCAGTTCCTAGTTGGAAGCTCACCCTGCTCTGCTCTATACCAAACGTGAAAGTCAATGTGAGCACTAGCCTCGAAGTAAGGCCCTGATTATGCTGGCAATACGGGAGGCGTGCAGCAGCTCCATGAGGCCTTCATCGCTGTTCTGCTTTAGTTTCACGGTAGTAGCTTTCCAACATTCCTAGGGACTTTGCTTAAGCAACCGTTTCGGTACCAGAACACTGCGTAGAGACAGTAAGCTCTGGTCCTGCGTGTATGCTGCGTGTCAACCTAGAAATTGGAGACTGATGGCATAAGGCTTCTTTTGCCATTATGAAAGCTCCGTTCATGCGGCCTCGAAGCTACCTGAAAAGCATTGTTGTTGCCGGGGTTTTCCTCACTGCCGGCATGGTTCTGAGAAGAAAATGAGTTTTCTCCTAAGAAACCTTGGGTTTCCAGTTCCTTGTTGGAAGCTCACCCTGCTCTGCGCTATACCTAAAGTGAAAGTCAACGTGAGCCCAAGCTTCGAAGTAAGGCCCTGATTATCCTTGCAAAACGAGAGGCGTGCAGCAGCTCCATGAGGCCTTCATGGTTGTTCTGCTTTAGTTTCAAGGTAGTAAGCTTTTCAACACTCCTAGGGGCCTTGCTTCAGCACCCGTTTCAGTACCAGAACACTGCGTAGAACCAGGAAGCTCTGCTCCTGCGTGTATGCTGCGTGTCAACCTAGAAATTAGAGACTGACGGCACAAGGCTAGTTTTTCCATTATGAAAGCTCCGTTGATGCGGCCCCGAAGCTACCTGAAAAGCACTGTTGTTACCGTGCTTTTACTTACAGCCGGCATGGCACATAGAAGAAAATGAGTTTTCTCGAAAGAAACCTTGTGCTTCCAGTTCCTAGTTGGAAGCTCACCCGGCTCTGCTCTATACCAAACGTGAAAGTCAATGTGAGCACTAGCCTCGAAGTAAGGCCCTGATTATCCTGGCAAAACGGGAGGCGTGCAGCAGCTCCATGAGGCCTTCATCGCTGTTCTGCTTTAGTTTCACGGTAGTAAGCTTTCCAAGACTCCTAGGGACTTTGCTTAAGCAACCGTTTCGGTACCAGAACACTGCGTAGAGACAGTAAGCTCTGGTCCTGCGTGTATGCTGCGTGTCAACCTAGAAATTGGAGACTGATGGCATAAGGCTTCTTTTGCCATTATGAAAGCTCCGTTCATGCGGCCTCGAAGCTACCTGAAAAGCATTGTTGCCGGGGTTTTCCTCACTGCCGGCATGGTTCTGAGAAGAAAATGAGTTTTCTCCTAAGAAACCTTGGGTTTCCAGTTCCTTGTTGGAAGCTCACCCTGCTCTGCGCTATACCTAAAGTGAAAGTCAACATGAGCCCAAGCTTCGAAGTAAGGCCCTGATTATCCTTGCAAAACGAGAGGCGTGCAGCAGCTCCATGAGGCCTTCATCGTTGTTCTGCTTTAGTTTCAAGGTAGTAAGCTTTTCAACACTCCTAGGGGACTTGCTTCAGCACCCGTTTCAGTACCAGAACACTGCGTAGAACCAGGAAGCTCTGCTCCTGCGTGTATGCTGCGTGTCAACCTAGAAATTAGAGACTGACGGCACAAGGCTAGTTTTCCCATTATGAAAGCTCCGTTGAGGCGGCCCCGAAGCTACCTGAAAAGCACTGTTGTTACCGTGCTTTTACTTACAGCCGGCATGGCACATAGAAGAAAATGAGTTTTCTCGAAAGAAACCTTGTGCTTCCAGTTCCTAGTTGGAAGCTCACCCGGCTCCGCTCTATACCAAACGTGAAAGTCAATGTGAACACTAGCCTCGAAGTAAGGCCCTGATTATGCTGGCAATACGGGAGGCGTGCAGCAGCTCCATGAGGCCTTCATCGCTGTTCTGCTTTAGTTTCACGGTAGTAAGCTTTCCAACATTCCTAGGGACTTTGCTTAAGCAACCGTTTCGGTACCAGAACACTGCGTAGAGACAGTAAGCTCTGGTCCTGCGTGTATGCTGCGTGTCAACCTAGAAATTGGAGACTGATGGCATAAGGCTTCTTTTGCCATTATGAAAGCTCCGTTCATGCGGCCTCGAAGCTACCTGAAAAGCATTGTTGTTGCCGGGGTTTTCCTCACTGCCGGCATGGTTCTGAGAAGAAAATGAGTTTTCTCCTAAGAAACCTTGGGTTTCCAGTTCCTTGTTGGAAGCTCACCCTGCTCTGCGCTATACCTAAAGTGAAAGTCAACGTGAGCCCAAGCTTCGAAGTAAGGCCCTGATTATCCTTGCAAAACGAGAGGCGTGCAGCAGCTCCATGAGGCCTTCATCGTTGTTCTGCTTTAGTTTCAAGGTAGTAAGCTTTTCAACACTCCTAGGGGCCTTGCTTCAGCACCCGTTTCAGTACCAGAACACTGCGTAGAACCAGGAAGCTCTGCTCCTGCGTGTATGCTGCGTGTCAACCTAGAAATTAGAGGCTGACGGCACAAGGCTTGTTTTCCCGTTTTGAAAGCTCCATTCATGCGGCCTCGAAGCTACCTGAAAAGCACTGTTGTTACCGTGCTTTTACTTACAGCCGGCATGGCACATAGAAGAAAATGAGTTTTCTCGAAAGAAACCTTGTGCTTCCAGTTCCTAGTTGGAAGCTCACCCGGCTCTGCTCTATACCAAACGTGAAAGTCAATGTGAGCACTAGCCTCGAAGTAAGGCCCTGATTATGCTGGCAAAACGGGAGGCGTGCAGCAGCTCCATGAGGCCTTCATCGCTGTTCTGCTTTAGTTTCACGGTAGTAAGCTTTCCAAGACTCCTAGGGACTTTGCTTAAGCAACCGTTTCGGTACCAGAACACTGCGTAGAGACAGTAAGCTCTGGTCCTGCGTGTATGCTGCGTGTCAACCTAGAAATTGGAGACTGATGGCATAAGGCTTCTTTTGCCATTATGAAAGCTCCGTTCATGCGGCCTCGAAGCTACCTGAAAAGCATTGTTGTTGCCGGGGTTTTCCTCACTGCCGGCATGGTTCTGAGAAGAAAATGAGTTTTCTCCTAAGAAACCTTGGGTTTCCAGTTCCTTGTTGGAAGCTCACCCTGCTCTGCGCTATACCTAAAGTGAAAGTCAACGTGAGCCCAAGCTTCGAAGTAAGGCCCTGATTATCCTTGCAAAACGAGAGGCGTGCAGCAGCTCCATGAGGCCTTCATCGTTGTTCTGCTTTAGTTTCAAGGTAGTAAGCTTTTCAACACTCCTAGGGGACTTGCTTCAGCACCCGTTTCAGTACCAGAACACTGCGTAGAACCAGGAAGCTCTGCTCCTGCGTGTATGCTGCGTGTCAACCTAGAAATTAGAGACTGATGGCACAAGGCTTGTTTTCCCGTTTTGAAAGCTCCATTCATGCGGCCTCGAAGCTACCTGAAAAGCACTGTTGTTACCGTGCTTTTACTTACAGCCGGCATGGCACATAGAAGAAAATGAGTTTTCTCGAAAGAAACCTTGTGCTTCCAGTTCCTAGTTGGAAGCTCACCCGGCTCTGCTCTATACCAAACGTGAAAGTCAATGTGAGCACTAGCCTCGAAGTAAGGCCCTGATTATGCTGGCAAAACGGGAGGCGTGCAGCAGCTCCATGAGGCCTTCATCGCTGTTCTGCTTTAGTTTCACGGTAGTAAGCTTTCCAAGACTCCTAGGGACTTTGCTTAAGCAACCGTTTCGGTACCAGAACACTGCGTAGAGACAGTAAGCTCTGGTCCTGCGTGTATGCTGCGTGTCAACCTAGAAATTGGAGACTGATGGCATAAGGCTTCTTTTGCCATTATGAAAGCTCCGTTCATGCGGCCTCGAAGCTACCTGAAAAGCATTGTTGTTGCCGGGGTTTTCCTCACTGCCGGCATGGTTCTGAGAAGAAAATGAGTTTTCTCCTAAGAAACCTTGGGTTTCCAGTTCCTTGTTGGAAGCTCACCCTGCTCTGCGCTATACCTAAAGTGAAAGTCAACATGAGCCCAAGCTTCGAATTAAGGCCCTGATTATCCTTGCAAAACGAGAGGCGTGCAGCAGCTCCATGAGGCCTTCATCGTTGTTCTGCTTTAGTTTCAAGGTAGTAAGCTTTTCAACACTCCTAGGGGCCTTGCTTCAGCACCCGTTTCAGTACCAGAACACTGCGTAGAACCAGGAAGCTCTGCTCCTGCGTGTATGCTGCGTGTCAACCTAGAAATTAGAGACTGATGGCACAAGGCTAGTTTTCCCATTATGAAAGCTCCGTTGATGCGGCCCCGAAGCTACCTGAAAAGCACTGTTGTTACCGTGCTTTTACTTACAGCCGGCATGGCACATAGAAGAAAATGAGTTTTCTCGAAAGAAACCTTGTGCTTCCAGTTCCTAGTTGGAAGCTCACCCGGCTCTGCTCTATACCAAACGTGAAAGTCAATGTGAGCACTAGCCTCGAAGTAAGGCCCTGATTATCCTGGCAAAACGGGAGGCGTGCAGCAGCTCCATGAGGCCTTCATCGCTGTTCTGCTTTATTTTCACGGTAGTAAGCTTTCCAAGACTCCTAGGGACTTTGCTTAAGCAACCGTTTCGGTACCAGAACACTGCGTAGAGACAGTAAGCTCTGGTCCTGCGTGTATGCTGCGTGTCAACCTAGAAATTGGAGACTGATGGCATAAGGCTTCTTTTGCCATTATGAAAGCTCCGTTCATGCGGCCTCGAAGCTACCTGAAAAGCATTGTTGTTGCCGGGGTTTTCCTCACTGCCGGCATGGTTCTGAGAAGAAAATGAGTTTTCTCCTAAGAAACCTTGGGTTTCCAGTTCCTTGTTGGAAGCTCACCCTGCTCTGCGCTATACCTAAAGTGAAAGTCAACGTGAGCCCAAGCTTCGAAGTAAGGCCCTGATTATCCTTGCAAAACGAGAGGCGTGCAACAGCTCCATGAGGCCTTCATCGTTGTTCTGCTTTAGTTTCAAGGTAGTAAGCTTTTCAACACTCCTAGGGGCCTTGCTTCAGCACCCGTTTCAGTACCAGAACACTGCGTAGAACCAGGAAGCTCTGCTCCTGCGTGTATGCTGCGTGTCAACCTAGAAATTAGAGACTGACGGCACAAGGCTTGTTTTCCCGTTTTGAAAGCTCCATTCATGCGGCCTCGAAGCTACCTGAAAAGCACTGTTGTTACCGTGCTTTTACTTACAGCCGGCATGGCACATAGAAGAAAATGAGTTTTCTCGAAAGAAACCTTGTGCTTCCAGTTCCTAGTTGGAAGCTCACCCGGCTCTGCTCTATACCAAACGTGAAAGTCAATGTGAGCAGTAGCCTCGAAGTAAGGCCCTGATTATGCTGGCAATACGGGAGGCGTGCAGCAGCTCCATGAGGCCTTCATCGCTGTTCTGCTTTAGTTTCACGGTAGTAAGCTTTCCAACATTCCTAGGGACTTTGCTTAAGCAACCGTTTCGGTACCAGAACACTGCGTAGAGACAGTAAGCTCTGGTCCTGCGTGTATGCTGCGTGTCAACCTAGAAATTGGAGACTGATGGCATAAGGCTTCTTTTCCCGTTTTGAAAGCTCCATTCATGCGGCCTCGAAGCTACCTGAAAAGCATTGTTGTTGCCGGGGTTTTCCTCACTGCCGGCATGGTTCTGAGAAGAAAATGAGTTTTCTCCTAAGAAACCTTGGGTTTCCAGTTCCTTGTTGGAAGCTCACCCTGCTCTGCGCTATACCTAAAGTGAAAGTCAACGTGAGCCCAAGCTTCGAAGTAAGGCCCTGATTATCCTTGCAAAACGAGAGGCGTGCAGCAGCTCCATGAGGCCTTCATCGTTGTTCTGCTTTAGTTTCAAGGTAGTAAGCTTTTCAACACTCCTAGGGGCCTTGCTTCAGCACCCGTTTCAGTACCAGAACACTGCGTAGAACCAGGAAGCTCTGCTCCTGCGTGTATGCTGCGTGTCAACCTAGAAATTAGAGACTGATGGCACAAGGCTTGTTTTCCCGTTTTGAAAGCTCCATTCATGCGGCCTCGAAGCTACCTGAAAAGCACTGTTGTTACCGTGCTTTTACTTACAGCCGGCATGGCACATAGAAGAAAATGAGTTTTCTCGAAAGAAACCTTGTGCTTCCAGTTCCTAGTTGGAAGCTCACCCGGCTCTGCTCTATACCAAACGTGAAAGTCAATGTGAGCACTAGCCTCGAAGTAAGGCCCTGATTATGCTGGCAAAACGGGAGGCGTGCAGCAGCTCCATGAGGCCTTCATCGCTGTTCTGCTTTAGTTTCACGGTAGTAAGCTTTCCAAGACTCCTAGGGACTTTGCTTAAGCAACCGTTTCGGTACCAGAACACTGCGTAGAGACAGTAAGCTCTGGTCCTGCGTGTATGCTGCGTGTCAACCTAGAAATTGGAGACTGATGGCATAAGGCTTCTTTTGCCATTATGAAAGCTCCGTTCATGCGGCCTCGAAGCTACCTGAAAAGCATTGTTGTTGCCGGGGTTTTCCTCACTGCCGGCATGGTTCTGAGAAGAAAATGAGTTTTCTCCTAAGAAACCTTGGGTTTCCAGTTCCTTGTTGGAAGCTCACCCTGCTCTGCGCTATACCTAAAGTGAAAGCCAACATGAGCCCAAGCTTCGAAGTAAGGCCCTGATTATCCTTGCAAAACGAGAGGCGTGCAGCAGCTCCATGAGGCCTTCATCGTTGTTCTGCTTTAGTTTCAAGGTAGTAAGCTTTTCAACACTCCTAGGGGCCTTGCTTCAGCACCCGTTTCAGTACCAGAACACTGCGTAGAACCAGGAAGCTCTGCTCCTGCGTGTATGCTGCGTGTCAACCTAGAAATTAGAGACTGACGGCACAAGGCTAGTTTTCCCATTATGAAAGCTCCGTTGATGCGGCCCCGAAGCTACCTGAAAAGCACTGTTGTTACCGTGCTTTTACTTACAGCCGGCATGGCACATAGAAGAAAATGAGTTTTCTCGAAAGAAACCTTGTGCTTCCAGTTCCTAGTTGGAAGCTCACCCGGCTCTGCTCTATAACAAACGTGAAAGTCAATGTGAGCACTAGCCTCGAAGTAAGGCCCTGATTATCCTGGCAAAACGGGAGGCGTGCAGCAGCTCCATGAGGCCTTCATCGCTGTTCTGCTTTATTTTCACGGTAGTAAGCTTTCCAAGACTCCTAGGGACTTTGCTTAAGCAACCGTTTCGGTACCAGAACACTGCGTAGAGACAGTAAGCTCTGGTCCTGCGTGTATGCTGCGTGTCAACCTAGAAATTGGAGACTGATGGCATAAGGCTTCTTTTGCCATTATGAAAGCTCCGTTCATGCGGCCTCGAAGCTACCTGAAAAGCATTGTTGTTGCCGTGGTTTTCCTCACTGCCGGCATGGTTCTGAGAAGAAACTGAGTTTTCTCCTAAGAAACCTTGGGTTTCCAGTTCCTTGTTGGAAGCTCACCCTGCTCTGCGCTATACCTAAAGTGAAAGTCAACGTGAGCCCAAGCTTCGAAGTAAGGCCCTGATTATCCTTGCAAAACGAGAGGCGTGCAGCAGCTCCATGAGGCATTCATCGTTGTTCTGCTTTAGTTTCAAGGTAGTAAGCTTTTCAACACTCCTAGGGGCCTTGCTTCAGCACCCGTTTCAGTACCAGAACACTGCGTAGAACCAGGAAGCTCTGCTCCTGCGTGTATGCTGCGTGTCAACCTAGAAATTAGAGGCTGACGGCACAAGGCTTGTTTTCCCGTTTTGAAAGCTCCATTCATGCGGCCTCGAAGCTACCTGAAAAGCACTGTTGTTACCGTGCTTTTACTTACAGCCGGCATGGCACATAGAAGAAAATGAGTTTTCTCGAAAGAAACCTTGTGCTTCCAGTTCCTAGTTGGAAGCTCACCCGGCTCTGCTCTATACCAAACGTGAAAGTCAATGTGAGCACTAGCCTCGAAGTAAGGCCCTGATTATGCTGGCAATACGGGAGGCGTGCAGCAGCTCCATGAGGCCTTCATCGCTGTTCTGCTTTAGTTTCACGGTAGTAAGCTTTCCAAGACTCCTAGGGACTTTGCTTAAGCAACCGTTTCGGTCCCAGAACACTGCGTAGAGACAGTAAGCTCTGGTCCTGCGTGTATGCTGCGTGTCAACCTAGAAATTGGAGACTGATGGCATAAGGCTTCTTTTGCCATTATGAAAGCTCCGTTCATGCGGCCTCGAAGCTACCTGAAAAGCATTGTTGCCGGGGTTTTCCTCACTGCCGGCATGGTTCTGAGAAGAAAATGAGTTTTCTCCTAAGAAACCTTGGGTTTCCAGTTCCTTGTTGGAAGCTCACCCTGCTCTGCGCTATACCTAAAGTGAAAGTCAACATGAGCCCAAGCTTCGAAGTAAGGCCCTGATTATCCTTGCAAAACGAGAGGCGTGCAGCAGCTCCATGAGGCCTTCATCGTTGTTCTGCTTTAGTTTCAAGGTAGTAAGCTTTTCAACACTCCTAGGGGACTTGCTTCAGCACCCGTTTCAGTACCAGAACACTGCGTAGAACCAGGAAGCTCTGCTCCTGCGTGTATGCTGCGTGTCAACCTAGAAATTAGAGACTGACGGCACAAGGCTAGTTTTCCCATTATGAAAGCTCCGTTGATGCGGCCCCGAAGCTACCTGAAAAGCACTGTAGTTACCGTGCTTTTACTTACAGCTGGCATGGTTCATAGAAGAAAATGAGTTTTCTCGAAAGAAACCTTGTGCTTCCAGTTCCTAGTTGGAAGCTCACCCTGCTCTGCTCTATACCAAACGTGAAAGTCAATGTGAGCACTAGCCTCGAAGTAAGGCCCTGATTATGCTGGCAATACGGGAGGCGTGCAGCAGCTCCATGAGGCCTTCATCGCTGTTCTGCTTTAGTTTCACGGTAGTAGCTTTCCAACATTCCTAGGGACTTTGCTTAAGCAACCGTTTCGGTACCAGAACACTGCGTAGAGACAGTAAGCTCTGGTCCTGCGTGTATGCTGCGTGTCAACCTAGAAATTGGAGACTGATGGCATAAGGCTTCTTTTGCCATTATGAAAGCTCCGTTCATGCGGCCTCGAAGCTACCTGAAAAGCATTGTTGTTGCCGGGGTTTTCCTCACTGCCGGCATGGTTCTGAGAAGAAACTGAGTTTTCTCCTAAGAAACCTTGGGTTTCCAGTTCCTTGTTGGAAGCTCACCCTGCTCTGCGCTATACCTAAAGTGAAAGTCAACGTGAGCCCAAGCTTCGAAGTAAGGCCCTGATTATCCTTGCAAAACGAGAGGCGTGCAGCAGCTCCATGAGGCCTTCATGGTTGTTCTGCTTTAGTTTCAAGGTAGTAAGCTTTTCAACACTCCTAGGGGCCTTGCTTCAGCACCCGTTTCAGTACCAGAACACTGCGTAGAACCAGGAAGCTCTGCTCCTGCGTGTATGCTGCGTGTCAACCTAGAAATTAGAGACTGATGGCACAAGGCTTGTTTTCCCGTTTTGAAAGCTCCATTCATGCGGCCTCGAAGCTACCTGAAAAGCACTGTTGTTACCGTGCTTTTACTTACAGCCGGCATGGCACATAGAAGAAAATGAGTTTTCTCGAAAGAAACCTTGTGCTTCCAGTTCCTAGTTGGAAGCTCACCCGGCTCTGCTCTATACCAAACGTGAAAGTCAATGTGAGCACTAGCCTCGAAGTAAGGCCCTGATTATCCTGGCAAAACGGGAGGCGTGCAGCAGCTCCATGAGGCCTTCATCGCTGTTCTGCTTTAGTTTCACGGTAGTAAGCTTTCCAAGACTCCTAGGGACTTTGCTTAAGCAACCGTTTCGGTACCAGAACACTGCGTAGAGACAGTAAGCTCTGGTCCTGCGTGTATGCTGCGTGTCAACCTAGAAATTGGAGACTGATGGCATAAGGCTTCTTTTGCCATTATGAAAGCTCCGTTCATGCGGCCTCGAAGCTACCTGAAAAGCATTGTTGCCGGGGTTTTCCTCACTGCCGGCATGGTTCTGAGAAGAAAATGAGTTTTCTCCTAAGAAACCTTGGGTTTCCAGTTCCTTGTTGGAAGCTCACCCTGCTCTGCGCTATACCTAAATTGAAAGTCAACATGAGCCCAAGCTTCGAAGTAAGGCCCTGATTATCCTTGCAAAACGAGAGGCGTGCAGCAGCTCCATGAGGCCTTCATCGTTGTTCTGCTTTAGTTTCAAGGTAGTAAGCTTTTCAACACTCCTAGGGGACTTGCTTCAGCACCCGTTTCAGTACCAGAACACTGCGTAGAACCAGGAAGCTCTGCTCCTGCGTGTATGCTGCGTGTCAACCTAGAAATTAGAGACTGACGGCACAAGGCTAGTTTTCCCATTATGAAAGCTTCGTTGAGGCGGCCCCGAAGCTACCTGAAAAGCACTGTTGTTACCGTGCTTTTACTTACAGCCGGCATGGCACATAGAAGAAAATGAGTTTTCTCGAAAGAAACCTTGTGCTTCCAGTTCCTAGTTGGAAGCTCACCCGGCTCCGCTCTATACCAAACGTGAAAGTCAATGTGAGCACTAGCCTCGAAGTAAGGCCCTGATTATGCTGGCAATACGGGAGGCGTGCAGCAGCTCCATGAGGCCTTCATCGCTGTTCTGCTTTAGTTTCACGGTAGTAAGCTTTCCAACATTCCTAGGGACTTTGCTTAAGCAACCGTTTCGGTACCAGAACACTGCGTAGAGACAGTAAGCTCTGGTCCTGCGTGTATGCTGCGTGTCAACCTAGAAATTGGAGACTGATGGCATAAGGCTTCTTTTGCCATTATGAAAGCTCCGTTCATGCGGCCTCGAAGCTACCTGAAAAGCATTGTTGTTGCCGGGGTTTTCCTCACTGCCGGCATGGTTCTGAGAAGAAAATGAGTTTTCTCCTAAGAAACCTTGGGTTTCCAGTTCCTTGTTGGAAGCTCACCCTGCTCTGCGCTATACCTAAAGTGAAAGTCAACGTGAGCCCAAGCTTCGAAGTAAGGCCCTGATTATCCTTGCAAAACGAGAGGCGTGCAGCAGCTCCATGAGGCCTTCATCGTTGTTCTGCTTTAGTTTCAAGGTAGTAAGCTTTTCAACACTCCTAGGGGCCTTGCTTCAGCACCCGTTTCAGTACCAGAACACTGCGTAGAACCAGGAAGCTCTGCTCCTGCGTGTATGCTGCGTGTCAACCTAGAAATTAGAGGCTGACGGCACAAGGCTTGTTTTCCCGTTTTGAAAGCTCCATTCATGCGGCCTCGAAGCTACCTGAAAAGCACTGTTGTTACCGTGCTTTTACTTACAGCCGGCATGGCACATAGAAGAAAATGAGTTTTCTCGAAAGAAACCTTGTGCTTCCAGTTCCTAGTTGGAAGCTCACCCGGCTCCGCTCTATACCAAACGTGAAAGTCAATGTGAGCACTAGCCTCGAAGTAAGGCCCTGATTATGCTGGCAATACGGGAGGCGTGCAGCAGCTCCATGAGGCCTTCATCGCTGTTCTGCTTTAGTTTCACGGTAGTAAGCTTTCCAACATTCCTAGGGACTTTGCTTAAGCAACCGTTTCGGTACCAGAACACTGCGTAGAGACAGTAAGCTCTGGTCCTGCGTGTATGCTGCGTGTCAACCTAGAAATTGGAGACTGATGGCATAAGGCTTCTTTTGCCATTATGAAAGCTCCGTTCATGCGGCCTCGAAGCTACCTGAAAAGCATTGTTGTTGCCGGGGTTTTCCTCACTGCCGGCATGGTTCTGAGAAGAAAATGAGTTTTCTCCTAAGAAACCTTGGGTTTCCAGTTCCTTGTTGGAAGCTCACCCTGCTCTGCGCTATACCTAAAGTGAAAGTCAACGTGAGCCCAAGCTTCGAAGTAAGGCCCTGATTATCCTTGCAAAACGAGAGGCGTGCAGCAGCTCCATGAGGCCTTCATCGTTGTTCTGCTTTAGTTTCAAGGTAGTAAGCTTTTCAACACTCCTAGGGGCCTTGCTTCAGCACCCGTTTCAGTACCAGAACACTGCGTAGAACCAGGAAGCTCTGCTCCTGCGTGTATGCTGCGTGTCAACCTAGAAATTAGAGGCTGACGGCACAAGGCTTGTTTTCCCGTTTTGAAAGCTCCATTCATGCGGCCTCGAAGCTACCTGAAAAGCACTGTTGTTACCGTGCTTTTACTTACAGCCGGCATGGCACATAGAAGAAAATGAGTTTTCTCGAAAGAAACCTTGTGCTTCCAGTTCCTAGTTGGAAGCTCACCCGGCTCTGCTCTATACCAAACGTGAAAGTCAATGTGAGCACTAGCCTCGAAGTAAGGCCCTGATTATGCTGGCAATACGGGAGGCGTGCAGCAGCTCCATGAGGCCTTCATCGCTGTTCTGCTTTAGTTTCACGGTAGTAAGCTTTCCAACATTCCTAGGGACTTTGCTTAAGCAACCGTTTCGGTACCAGAACACTGCGTAGAGACAGTAAGCTCTGGTCCTGCGTGTATGCTGCGTGTCAACCTAGAAATTGGAGACTGATGGCATAAGGCTTCTTTTGCCATTATGAAAGCTCCGTTCATGCGGCCTCGAAGCTACCTGAAAAGCATTGTTGTTGCCGGGGTTTTCCTCACTGCCGGCATGGTTCTGAGAAGAAAATGAGTTTTCTCCTAAGAAACCTTGGGTTTCCAGTTCCTTGTTGGAAGCTCACCCTGCTCTGCGCTATACCTAAAGTGAAAGTCAACGTGAGCCCAAGCTTCGAAGTAAGGCCCTGATTATCCTTGCAAAACGAGAGGCGTGCAGCAGCTCCATGAGGCCTTCATCGTTGTTCTGCTTTAGTTTCAAGGTAGTAAGCTTTTCAACACTCCTAGGGGCCTTGCTTCAGCACCCGTTTCAGTACCAGAACACTGCGTAGAACCAGGAAGCTCTGCTCCTGCGTGTATGCTGCGTGTCAACCTAGAAATTAGAGACTGATGGCACAAGGCTTGTTTTCCCGTTTTGAAAGCTCCATTCATGCGGCCTCGAAGCTACCTGAAAAGCACTGTTGTTACCGTGCTTTTACTTACAGCCGGCATGGCACATAGAAGAAAATGAGTTTTCTCGAAAGAAACCTTGTGCTTCCAGTTCCTAGTTGGAAGCTCACCCGGCTCTGCTCTATACCAAACGTGAAAGTCAATGTGAGCACTAGCCTCGAAGTAAGGCCCTGATTATGCTGGCAAAACGGGAGGCGTGCAGCAGCTCCATGAGGCCTTCATCGCTGTTCTGCTTTAGTTTCACGGTAGTAAGCTTTCCAAGACTCCTAGGGACTTTGCTTAAGCAACCGTTTCGGTACCAGAACACTGCGTAGAGACAGTAAGCTCTGGTCCTGCGTGTATGCTGCGTGTCAACCTAGAAACTGGAGACTGATGGCATAAGGCTTCTTTTGCCATTATGAAAGCTCCGTTCATGCGGCCTCGAAGCTACCTGAAAAGCATTGTTGTTGCCGGGGTTTTCCTCACTGCCGGCATGGTTCTGAGAAGAAAATGAGTTTTCTCCTAAGAAACCTTGGGTTTCCAGTTCCTTGTTGGAAGCTCACCCTGCTCTGCGCTATACCTAAAGTGAAAGCCAACATGAGCCCAAGCTTCGAAGTAAGGCCCTGATTATCCTTGCAAAACGAGAGGCGTGCAGCAGCTCCATGAGGCCTTCATCGTTGTTCTGCTTTAGTTTCAAGGTAGTAAGCTTTTCAACACTCCTAGGGGCCTTGCTTCAGCACCCGTTTCAGTACCAGAACACTGCGTAGAACCAGGAAGCTCTGCTCCTGCGTGTATGCTGCGTGTCAACCTAGAAATTAGAGACTGACGGCACAAGGCTAGTTTTCCCATTATGAAAGCTCCGTTGATGCGGCCCCGAAGCTACCTGAAAAGCACTGTTGTTACCGTGCTTTTACTTACAGCCGGCATGGCACATAGAAGAAAATGAGTTTTCTCGAAAGAAACCTTGTGCTTCCAGTTCCTAGTTGGAAGCTCACCCGGCTCTGCTCTATAACAAACGTGAAAGTCAATGTGAGCACTAGCCTCGAAGTAAGGCCCTGATTATCCTGGCAAAACGGGAGGCGTGCAGCAGCTCCATGAGGCCTTCATCGCTGTTCTGCTTTAGTTTCACGGTAGTAAGCTTTCCAAGACTCCTAGGGACTTTGCTTAAGCAACCGTTTCGGTACCAGAACACTGCGTAGAGACAGTAAGCTCTGGTCCTGCGTGTATGCTGCGTGTCAACCTAGAAATTGGAGACTGATGGCATAAGGCTTCTTTTGCCATTATGAAAGCTCCGTTCATGCGGCCTCGAAGCTACCTGAAAAGCATTGTTGTTGCCGTGGTTTTCCTCACTGCCGGCATGGTTCTGAGAAGAAACTGAGTTTTCTCCTAAGAAACCTTGGGTTTCCAGTTCCTTGTTGGAAGCTCACCCTGCTCTGCGCTATACCTAAAGTGAAAGTCAACGTGAGCCCAAGCTTCGAAGTAAGGCCCTGATTATCCTTGCAAAACGAGAGGCGTGCAGCAGCTCCATGAGGCCTTCATCGTTGTTCTGCTTTAGTTTCAAGGTAGTAAGCTTTTCAACACTCCTAGGGGCCTTGCTTCAGCACCCGTTTCAGTACCAGAACACTGCGTAGAACCAGGAAGCTCTGCTCCTGCGTGTATGCTGCGTGTCAACCTAGAAATTAGAGGCTGACGGCACAAGGCTTGTTTTCCCGTTTTGAAAGCTCCATTCATGCGGCCTCGAAGCTACCTGAAAAGCACTGTTGTTACCGTGCTTTTACTTACAGCCGGCATGGCACATAGAAGAAAATGAGTTTTCTCGAAAGAAACCTTGTGCTTCCAGTTCCTAGTTGGAAGCTCACCCGGCTCTGCTCTATACCAAACGTGAAAGTCAATGTGAGCAGTAGCCTCGAAGTAAGGCCCTGATTATGCTGGCAATACGGGAGGCGTGCAGCAGCTCCATGAGGCCTTCATCGCTGTTCTGCTTTAGTTTCACGGTAGTAAGCTTTCCAAGACTCCTAGGGACTTTGCTTAAGCAACCGTTTCGGTCCCAAAACACTGCGTAGAGACAGTAAGCTCTGGTCCTGCGTGTATGCTGCGTGTCAACCTAGAAATTGGAGACTGATGGCATAAGGCTTCTTTTGCCATTATGAAAGCTCCGTTCATGCGGCCTCGAAGCTACCTGAAAAGCATTGTTGCCGGGGTTTTCCTCACTGCCGGCATGGTTCTGAGAAGAAAATGAGTTTTCTCCTAAGAAACCTTGGGTTTCCAGTTCCTTGTTGGAAGCTCACCCTGCTCTGCGCTATACCTAAAGTGAAAGTCAACATGAGCCCAAGCTTCGAAGTAAGGCCCTGATTATCCTTGCAAAACGAGAGGCGTGCAGCAGCTCCATGAGGCCTTCATCGTTGTTCTGCTTTAGTTTCAAGGTAGTAAGCTTTTCAACACTCCTAGGGGACTTGCTTCAGCACCCGTTTCAGTACCAGAACACTGCGTAGAACCAGGAAGCTCTGCTCCTGCGTGTATGCTGCGTGTCAACCTAGAAATTAGAGACTGACGGCACAAGGCTAGTTTTCCCATTATGAAAGCTCCGTTGATGCGGCCCCGAAGCTACCTGAAAAGCACTGTAGTTACCGTGCTTTTACTTACAGCTGGCATGGTTCATAGAAGAAAATGAGTTTTCTCGAAAGAAACCTTGTGCTTCCAGTTCCTAGTTGGAAGCTCACCCTGCTCTGCTCTATACCAAACGTGAAAGTCAATGTGAGCACTAGCCTCGAAGTAAGGCCCTGATTATGCTGGCAATACGGGAGGCGTGCAGCAGCTCCATGAGGCCTTCATCGCTGTTCTGCTTTAGTTTCACGGTAGTAGCTTTCCAACATTCCTAGGGACTTTGCTTAAGCAACCGTTTCGGTACCAGAACACTGCGTAGAGACAGTAAGCTCTGGTCCTGCGTGTATGCTGCGTGTCAACCTAGAAATTGGAGACTGATGGCATAAGGCTTCTTTTGCCATTATGAAAGCTCCGTTCATGCGGCCTCGAAGCTACCTGAAAAGCATTGTTGTTGCCGGGGTTTTCCTCACTGCCGGCATGGTTCTGAGAAGAAAATGAGTTTTCTCCTAAGAAACCTTGGGTTTCCAGTTCCTTGTTGGAAGCTCACCCTGCTCTGCGCTATACCTAAAGTGAAAGTCAACGTGAGCCCAAGCTTCGAAGTAAGGCCCTGATTATCCTTGCAAAACGAGAGGCGTGCAGCAGCTCCATGAGGCCTTCATCGTTGTTCTGCTTTAGTTTCAAGGTAGTAAGCTTTTCTACACTCCTAGTGGCCTTGCTTCAGCACCCGTTTCAGTACCAGAACACTGCGTAGAACCAGGAAGCTCTGCTCCTGCGTGTATGCTGCGTGTCAACCTAGAAATTAGAGACTGATGGCACAAGGCTTGTTTTCCCGTTTTGAAAGCTCCATTCATGCGGCCTCGAAGCTACCTGAAAAGCACTGTTGTTACCGTGCTTTTACTTACAGCCGGCATGGCACATAGAAGAAAATGAGTTTTCTCGAAAGAAACCTTGTGCTTCCAGTTCCTAGTTGGAAGCTCACCCGGCTCTGCTCTATACCAAACGTGAAAGTCAATGTGAGCACTAGCCTCGAAGTAAGGCCCTGATTATCCTGGCAAAACGGGAGGCGTGCAGCAGCTCCATGAGGCCTTCATCGCTGTTCTGCTTTAGTTTCACGGTAGTAAGCTTTCCAAGACTCCTAGGGACTTTGCTTAAGCAACCGTTTCGGTACCAGAACACTGCGTAGAGACAGTAAGCTCTGGTCCTGCGTGTATGCTGCGTGTCAACCTAGAAATTGGAGACTGATGGCATAAGGCTTCTTTTGCCATTATGAAAGCTCCGTTCATGCGGCCTCGAAGCTACCTGAAAAGCATTGTTGCCGGGGTTTTCCTCACTGCCGGCATGGTTCTGAGAAGAAAATGAGTTTTCTCCTAAGAAACCTTGGGTTTCCAGTTCCTTGTTGGAAGCTCACCCTGCTCTGCGCTATACCTAAAGTGAAAGTCAACGTGAGCCCAAGCTTCGAAGTAAGGCCCTGATTATCCTTGCAAAACGAGAGGCGTGCAGCAGCTCCATGAGGCCTTCATCGTTGTTCTGCTTTAGTTTCAAGGTAGTAAGCTTTTCAACACTCCTAGGGGCCTTGCTTCAGCACCCGTTTCAGTACCAGAACACTGCGTAGAACCAGGAAGCTCTGCTCCTGCGTGTATGCTGCGTGTCAACCTAGAAATTAGAGACTGACGGCACAAGGCTAGTTTTCCCATTATGAAAGCTTCGTTGAGGCGGCCCCGAAGCTACCTGAAAAGCACTGTTGTTACCGTGCTTTTACTTACAGCCGGCATGGCACATAGAAGAAAATGAGTTTTCTCGAAAGAAACCTTGTGCTTCCAGTTCCTAGTTGGAAGCTCACCCGGCTCCGCTCTATACCAAACGTGAAAGTCAATGTGAGCACTAGCCTCGAAGTAAGGCCCTGATTATGCTGGCAATACGGGAGGCGTGCAGCAGCTCCATGAGGCCTTCATCGCTGTTCTGCTTTAGTTTCACGGTAGTAAGCTTTCCAACATTCCTAGGGACTTTGCTTAAGCAACCGTTTCGGTACCAGAACACTGCGTAGAGACAGTAAGCTCTGGTCCTGCGTGTATGCTGCGTGTCAACCTAGAAATTGGAGACTGATGGCATAAGGCTTCTTTTCCCATTATGAAAGCTCCGTTCATGCGGCCTCGAAGCTCCCTGAAAAGCATTGTTGTTGCCGGGGTTTTCCTCACTGCCGGCATGGTTCTGAGAAGAAAATGAGTTTTCTCCTAAGAAACCTTGGGTTTCCAGTTCCTTGTTGGAAGCTCACCCTGCTCTGCGCTATACCTAAAGTGAAAGTCAACGTGAGCCCAAGCTTCGAAGTAAGGCCCTGATTATCCTTGCAAAACGAGAGGCGTGCAGCAGCTCCATGAGGCCTTCATCGTTGTTCTGCTTTAGTTTCAAGGTAGTAAGCTTTTCAACACTCCTAGGGGCCTTGCTTCAGCACCCGTTTCAGTACCAGAACACTGCGTAGAACCAGGAAGCTCTGCTCCTGCGTGTATGCTGCGTGTCAACCTAGAAATTAGAGGCTGACGGCACAAGGCTTGTTTTCCCGTTTTGAAAGCTCCATTCATGCGGCCTCGAAGCTACCTGAAAAGCACTGTTGTTACCGTGCTTTTACTTACAGCCGGCATGGCACATAGAAGAAAATGAGTTTTCTCGAAAGAAACCTTGTGCTTCCAGTTCCTAGTTGGAAGCTCACCCGGCTCTGCTCTATACCAAACGTGAAAGTCAATGTGAGCACTAGCCTCGAAGTAAGGCCCTGATTATGCTGGCAATACGGGAGGCGTGCAGCAGCTCCATGAGGCCTTCATCGCTGTTCTGCTTTAGTTTCACGGTAGTAAGCTTTCCAACATTCCTAGGGACTTTGCTTAAGCAACCGTTTCGGTACCAGAACACTGCGTAGAGACAGTAAGCTCTGGTCCTGCGTGTATGCTGCGTGTCAACCTAGAAATTGGAGACTGATGGCATAAGGCTTCTTTTGCCATTATGAAAGCTCCGTTCATGCGGCCTCGAAGCTACCTGAAAAGCATTGTTGTTGCCGGGGTTTTCCTCACTGCCGGCATGGTTCTGAGAAGAAACTGAGTTTTCTCCTAAGAAACCTTGGGTTTCCAGTTCCTTGTTGGAAGCTCACCCTGCTCTGCGCTATACCTAAAGTGAAAGTCAACGTGAGCCCAAGCTTCGAAGTAAGGCCCTGATTATCCTTGCAAAACGAGAGGCGTGCAGCAGCTCCATGAGGCCTTCATCGTTGTTCTGCTTTAGTTTCAAGGTAGTAAGCTTTTCAACACTCCTAGGGGCCTTGCTTCAGCACCCGTTTCAGTACCAGAACACTGCGTAGAACCAGGAAGCTCTGCTCCTGCGTGTATGCTGCGTGTCAACCTAGAAATTAGAGACTGATGGCACAAGGCTTGTTTTCCCGTTTTGAAAGCTCCATTCATGCGGCCTCGAAGCTACCTGAAAAGCACTGTTGTTACCGTGCTTTTACTTACAGCCGGCATGGCACATAGAAGAAAATGAGTTTTCTCGAAAGAAACCTTGTGCTTCCAGTTCCTAGTTGGAAGCTCACCCGGCTCTGCTCTATACCAAACGTGAAAGTCAATGTGAGCACTAGCCTCGAAGTAAGGCCCTGATTATGCTGGCAAAACGGGAGGCGTGCAGCAGCTCCATGAGGCCTTCATCGCTGTTCTGCTTTAGTTTCACGGTAGTAAGCTTTCCAAGACTCCTAGGGACTTTGCTTAAGCAACCGTTTCGGTACCAGAACACTGCGTAGAGACAGTAAGCTCTGGTCCTGCGTGTATGCTGCGTGTCAACCTAGAAATTGGAGACTGATGGCATAAGGCTTCTTTTGCCATTATGAAAGCTCCGTTCATGCGGCCTCGAAGCTACCTGAAAAGCATTGTTGTTGCCGGGGTTTTCCTCACTGCCGGCATGGTTCTGAGAAGAAAATGAGTTTTCTCCTAAGAAACCTTGGGTTTCCAGTTCCTTGTTGGAAGCTCACCCTGCTCTGCGCTATACCTAAAGTGAAAGTCAACATGAGCCCAAGCTTCGAAGTAAGGCCCTGATTATCCTTGCAAAACGAGAGGCGTGCAGCAGCTCCATGAGGCCTTCATCGTTGTTCTGCTTTAGTTTCAAGGTAGTAAGCTTTTCAACACTCCTAGGGGCCTTGCTTCAGCACCCGTTTCAGTACCAGAACACTGCGTAGAACCAGGAAGCTCTGCTCCTGCGTGTATGCTGCGTGTCAACCTAGAAATTAGAGACTGACGGCACAAGGCTAGTTTTCCCATTATGAAAGCTCCGTTGATGCGGCCCCGAAGCTACCTGAAAAGCACTGTTGTTACCGTGCTTTTACTTACAGCCGGCATGGCACATAGAAGAAAATGAGTTTTCTCGAAAGAAACCTTGTGCTTCCAGTTCCTAGTTGGAAGCTCACCCGGCTCCGCTCTATACCAAACGTGAAAGTCAATGTGAGCACTAGCCTCGAAGTAAGGCCCTGATTATGCTGGCAATACGGGAGGCGTGCAGCAGCTCCATGAGGCCTTCATCGCTGTTCTGCTTTAGTTTCACGGTAGTAAGCTTTCCAACATTCCTAGGGACTTTGCTTAAGCAACCGTTTCGGTACCAGAACACTGCGTAGAGACAGTAAGCTCTGGTCCTGCGTGTATGCTGCGTGTCAACCTAGAAATTGGAGACTGATGGCATAAGGCTTCTTTTGCCATTATGAAAGCTCCGTTCATGCGGCCTCGAAGCTACCTGAAAAGCATTGTTGTTGCCGGGGTTTTCCTCACTGCCGGCATGGTTCTGAGAAGAAAATGAGTTTTCTCCTAAGAAACCTTGGGTTTCCAGTTCCTTGTTGGAAGCTCACCCTGCTCTGCGCTATACCTAAAGTGAAAGTCAACGTGAGCCCAAGCTTCGAAGTAAGGCCCTGATTATCCTTGCAAAACGAGAGGCGTGCAGCAGCTCCATGAGGCCTTCATCGTTGTTCTGCTTTAGTTTCAAGGTAGTAAGCTTTTCAACACTCCTAGGGGCCTTGCTTCAGCACCCGTTTCAGTACCAGAACACTGCGTAGAACCAGGAAGCTCTGCTCCTGCGTGTATGCTGCGTGTCAACCTAGAAATTAGAGGCTGACGGCACAAGGCTTGTTTTCCCGTTTTGAAAGCTCCATTCATGCGGCCTCGAAGCTACCTGAAAAGCACTGTTGTTACCGTGCTTTTACTTACAGCCGGCATGGCACATAGAAGAAAATGAGTTTTCTCGAAAGAAACCTTGTGCTTCCAGTTCCTAGTTGGAAGCTCACCCGGCTCTGCTCTATACCAAACGTGAAAGTCAATGTGAGCACTAGCTTCGAAGTAAGGCCCTGATTATGCTGGCAATACGGGAGGCGTGCAGCAGCTCCATGAGGCCTTCATCGCTGTTCTGCTTTAGTTTCACGGTAGTAAGCTTTCCAACATTCCTAGGGACTTTGCTTAAGCAACCGTTTCGGTACCAGAACACTGCGTAGAGACAGTAAGCTCTGGTCCTGCGTGTATGCTGCGTGTCAACCTAGAAAGTGGAGACTGATGGCATAAGGCTTCTTTTGCCATTATGAAAGCTCCGTTCATGCGGCCTCGAAGCTACCTGAAAAGCATTGTTGTTGCCGGGGTTTTCCTCACTGCCGGCATGGTTCTGAGAATAAAATGAGTTTTCTCCTAAGAAACCTTGGGTTTCCAGTTCCTTGTTGGAAGCTCACCCTGCTCTGCGCTATACCTAAAGTGAAAGTCAACGTGAGCCCAAGCTTCGAAGTAAGGCCCTGATTATCCTTGCAAAACGAGAGGCGTGCAGCAGCTCCATGAGGCCTTCATCATTGTTCTGCTTTAGTTTCAAGGTAGTAAGCTTTTCAACACTCCTAGGGGCCTTGCTTCAGCACCCGTTTCAGTACCAGAACACTGCGTAGAACCAGGAAGCTCTGCTCCTGCGTGTATGCTGCGTGTCAACCTAGAAATTAGAGACTGATGGCACAAGGCTTGTTTTCCCGTTTTGAAAGCTCCATTCATGCGGCCTCGAAGCTACCTGAAAAGCACTGTTGTTACCGTGCTTTTACTTACAGCCGGCATGGCACATAGAAGAAAATGAGTTTTCTCGAAAGAAACCTTGTGCTTCCAGTTCCTAGTTGGAAGCTCACCCGGCTCTGCTCTATACCAAACGTGAAAGTCAATGTGAGCACTAGCCTCGAAGTAAGGCCCTGATTATGCTGGCAAAACGGGAGGCGTGCAGCAGCTCCATGAGGCCTTCATCGCTGTTCTGCTTTAGTTTCACGGTAGTAAGCTTTCCAAGACTCCTAGGGACTTTGCTTAAGCAACCGTTTCGGTACCAGAACACTGCGTAGAGACAGTAAGCTCTGGTCCTGCGTGTATGCTGCGTGTCAACCTAGAAATTGGAGACTGATGGCATAAGGCTTCTTTTGCCATTATGAAAGCTCCGTTCATGCGGCCTCGAAGCTACCTGAAAAGCATTGTTGTTGCCGGGGTTTTCCTCACTGCCGGCATGGTTCTGAGAAGAAAATGAGTTTTCTCCTAAGAAACCTTGGGTTTCCAGTTCCTTGTTGGAAGCTCACCCTGCTCTGCGCTATACCTAAAGTGAAAGTCAACATGAGCCCAAGCTTCGAAGTAAGGCCCTGATTATCCTTGCAAAACGAGAGGCGTGCAGCAGCTCCATGAGGCCTTCATCGTTGTTCTGCTTTAGTTTCAAGGTAGTAAGCTTTTCAACACTCCTAGGGGCCTTGCTTCAGCACCCGTTTCAGTACCAGAACACTGCGTAGAACCAGGAAGCTCTGCTCCTGCGTGTATGCTGCGTGTCAACCTAGAAATTAGAGACTGACGGCACAAGGCTAGTTTTCCCATTATGAAAGCTCCGTTGATGCGGCCCCGAAGCTACCTGAAAAGCACTGTTGTTACCGTGCTTTTACTTACAGCCGGCATGGCACATAGAAGAAAATGAGTTTTCTCGAAAGAAACCTTGTGCTTCCAGTTCCTAGTTGGAAGCTCACCCGGCTCTGCTCTATACCAAACGTGAAAGTCAATGTGAGCACTAGCCTCGAAGTAAGGCCCTGATTATCCTGGCAAAACGGGAGGCGTGCAGCAGCTCCATGAGGCCTTCATCGCTGTTCTGCTTTATTTTCACGGTAGTAAGCTTTCCAAGACTCCTAGGGACTTTGCTTAAGCAACCGTTTCGGTACCAGAACACTGCGTAGAGACAGTAAGCTCTGGTCCTGCGTGTATGCTGCGTGTCAACCTAGAAATTGGAGACTGATGGCATAAGGCTTCTTTTGCCATTATGAAAGCTCCGTTCATGCGGCCTCGAAGCTACCTGAAAAGCATTGTTGTTGCCGGGGTTTTCCTCACTGCCGGCATGGTTCTGAGAAGAAAATGAGTTTTCTCCTAAGAAACCTTGGGTTTCCAGTTCCTTGTTGGAAGCTCACCCTGCTCTGCGCTATACCTAAAGTGAAAGTCAACGTGAGCCCAAGCTTCGAAGTAAGGCCCTGATTATCCTTGCAAAACGAGAGGCGTGCAGCAGCTCCATGAGGCCTTCATCGTTGTTCTGCTTTAGTTTCAAGGTAGTAAGCTTTTCAACACTCCTAGGGGACTTGCTTCAGCACCCGTTTCAGTACCAGAACACTGCGTAGAACCAGGAAGCTCTGCTCCTGCGTGTATGCTGCGTGTCAACCTAGAAATTAGAGACTGATGGCACAAGGCTTGTTTTCCCGTTTTGAAAGCTCCATTCATGCGGCCTCGAAGCTACCTGAAAAGCACTGTTGTTACCGTGCTTTTACTTACAGCCGGCATGGCACATAGAAGAAAATGAGTTTTCTCGAAAGAAACCTTGTGCTTCCAGTTCCTAGTTGGAAGCTCACCCGGCTCTGCTCTATACCAAACGTGAAAGTCAATGTGAGCACTAGCCTCGAAGTAAGGCCCTGATTATGCTGGCAAAACGGGAGGCGTGCAGCAGCTCCATGAGGCCTTCATCGCTGTTCTGCTTTAGTTTCACGGTAGTAAGCTTTCCAAGACTCCTAGGGACTTTGCTTAAGCAACCGTTTCGGTACCAGAACACTGCGTAGAGACAGTAAGCTCTGGTCCTGCGTGTATGCTGCGTGTCAACCTAGAAATTGGAGACTGATGGCATAAGGCTTCTTTTGCCATTATGAAAGCTCCGTTCATGCGGCCTCGAAGCTACCTGAAAAGCATTGTTGTTGCCGGGGTTTTCCTCACTGCCGGCATGGTTCTGAGAAGAAAATGAGTTTTCTCCTAAGAAACCTTGGGTTTCCAGTTCCTTGTTGGAAGCTCACCCTGCTCTGCGCTATACCTAAAGTGAAAGTCAACATGAGCCCAAGCTTCGAAGTAAGGCCCTGATTATCCTTGCAAAACGAGAGGCGTGCAGCAGCTCCATGAGGCCTTCATCGTTGTTCTGCTTTAGTTTCAAGGTAGTAAGCTTTTCAACACTCCTAGGGGCCTTGCTTCAGCACCCGTTTCAGTACCAGAACACTGCGTAGAACCAGGAAGCTCTGCTCCTGCGTGTATGCTGCGTGTCAACCTAGAAATTAGAGACTGACGGCACAAGGCTAGTTTTCCCATTATGAAAGCTCCGTTGATGCGGCCCCGAAGCTACCTGAAAAGCACTGTTGTTACCGTGCTTTTACTTACAGCCGGCATGGCACATAGAAGAAAATGAGTTTTCTCGAAAGAAACCTTGTGCTTCCAGTTCCTAGTTGGAAGCTCACCCGGCTCTGCTCTATACCAAACGTGA
Source organism: Eubalaena glacialis (assembly GCF_028564815.1). NCBI lineage: Eukaryota > Metazoa > Chordata > Mammalia > Artiodactyla > Balaenidae > Eubalaena > Eubalaena glacialis. The sequence continues at coordinate 34,805,333 of NC_083725.1, forward strand.
AAGTCAATGTGAGCACTAGCCTCGAAGTAAGGCCCTGATTATCCTGGCAAAACGGGAGGCGTGCAGCAGCTCCATGAGGCCTTCATCGCTGTTCTGCTTTATTTTCACGGTAGTAAGCTTTCCAAGACTCCTAGGGACTTTGCTTAAGCAACCGTTTCGGTACCAGAACACTGCGTAGAGACAGTAAGCTCTGGTCCTGCGTGTATGCTGCGTGTCAACCTAGAAATTGGAGACTGATGGCATAAGGCTTCTTTTGCCATTATGAAAGCTCCGTTCATGCGGCCTCGAAGCTACCTGAAAAGCATTGTTGTTGCCGGGGTTTTCCTCACTGCCGGCATGGTTCTGAGAAGAAAATGAGTTTTCTCCTAAGAAACCTTGGGTTTCCAGTTCCTTGTTGGAAGCTCACCCTGCTCTGCGCTATACCTAAAGTGAAAGTCAACGTGAGCCCAAGCTTCGAAGTAAGGCCCTGATTATCCTTGCAAAACGAGAGGCGTGCAACAGCTCCATGAGGCCTTCATCGTTGTTCTGCTTTAGTTTCAAGGTAGTAAGCTTTTCAACACTCCTAGGGGCCTTGCTTCAGCACCCGTTTCAGTACCAGAACACTGCGTAGAACCAGGAAGCTCTGCTCCTGCGTGTATGCTGCGTGTCAACCTAGAAATTAGAGACTGACGGCACAAGGCTTGTTTTCCCGTTTTGAAAGCTCCATTCATGCGGCCTCGAAGCTACCTGAAAAGCACTGTTGTTACCGTGCTTTTACTTACAGCCGGCATGGCACATAGAAGAAAATGAGTTTTCTCGAAAGAAACCTTGTGCTTCCAGTACCTAGTTGGAAGCTCACCCGGCTCTGCTCTATACCAAACGTGAAAGTCAATGTGAGCACTAGCCTCGAAGTAAGGCCCTGATTATGCTGGCAATACGGGAGGCGTGCAGCAGCTCCATGAGGCCTTCATCGCTGTTCTGCTTTAGTTTCACGGTAGTAACTTTCCAACATTCCTAGGGACTTTGCTTAAGCAACCGTTTCGGTACCAGAACACTGCGTAGAGACAGTAAGCTCTGGTCCTGCGTGTATGCTGCGTGTCAACCTAGAAATTGGAGACTGATGGCATAAGGCTTCTTTTGCCATTATGAAAGCTCCGTTTATGCGGCCTCGAAGCTACCTGAAAAGCATTGTTTTTGCCGGGGTTTTCCTCACTGCCGGCATGGTTCTGAGAAGAAACTGAGTTTTCTCCTAAGAAACCTTGGGTTTCCAGTTCCTTGTTGGAAGCTCACCCTGCTCTGTGCTATACCTAAAGTGAAAGTCAACGTGAGCCCAAGCTTCGAAGTAAGGCCCTGATTATCCTTGCAAAACGAGAGGCGTGCAACAGCTCCATGAGGCCTTCATCGTTGTTCTGCTTTAGTTTCAAGGTAGTAAGCTTTTCAACACTCCTAGGGGCCTTGCTTCAGCACCCGTTTCAGTACCAGAACACTGCGTAGAACCAGGAAGCTCTGCTCCTGCGTGTATGCTGCGTGTCAACCTAGAAATTAGAGGCTGACGGCACAAGGCTTGTTTTCCCGTTTTGAAAGCTCCATTCATGCGGCCTCGAAACTACCTGAAAAGCACTGTTGTTACCGTGCTTTTACTTACAGCCGGCATGGCACATAGAAGAAAATGAGTTTTCTCGAAAGAAACCTTGTGCTTCCAGTTCCTAGTTGGAAGCTCACCCGGCTCTGCTCTATACCAAACGTGAAAGTCAATGTGAGCAGTAGCCTCGAAGTAAGGCCCTGATTATGCTGGCAATACGGGAGGCGTGCAGCAGCTCCATGAGGCCTTCATCGCTGTTCTGCTTTAGTTTCACGGTAGTAAGCTTTCCAACATTCCTAGGGACTTTGCTTAAGCAACCGTTTCGGTACCAGAACACTGCGTAGAGACAGTAAGCTCTGGTCCTGCGTGTATGCTGCGTGTCAACCTAGAAATTGGAGACTGATGGCATAAGGCTTCTTTTCCCGTTTTGAAAGCTCCATTCATGCGGCCTCGAAGCTACCTGAAAAGCATTGTTGTTGCCGGGGTTTTCCTCACTGCCGGCATGGTTCTGAGAAGAAAATGAGTTTTCTCCTAAGAAACCTTGGGTTTCCAGTTCCTTGTTGGAAGCTCACCCTGCTCTGCGCTATACCTAAAGTGAAAGTCAACGTGAGCCCAAGCTTCGAAGTAAGGCCCTGATTATCCTTGCAAAACGAGAGGCGTGCAGCAGCTCCATGAGGCCTTCATCGTTGTTCTGCTTTAGTTTCAAGGTAGTAAGCTTTTCAACACTCCTAGGGGCCTTGCTTCAGCACCCGTTTCAGTACCAGAACACTGCGTAGAACCAGGAAGCTCTGCTCCTGTGTGTATGCTGCGTGTCAACCTAGAAATTAGAGACTGATGGCACAAGGCTTGTTTTCCCGTTTTGAAAGCTCCATTCATGCGGCCTCGAAGCTACCTGAAAAGCACTGTTGTTACCGTGCTTTTACTTACAGCCGGCATGGCACATAGAAGAAAATGAGTTTTCTCGAAAGAAACCTTGTGCTTCCAGTTCCTAGTTGGAAGCTCACCCGGCTCTGCTCTATACCAAACGAGAAAGTCAATGTGAGCACTAGCCTCGAAGTAAGGCCCTGATTATGCTGGCAAAACGGGAGGCGTGCAGCAGCTCCATGAGGCCTTCATCGCTGTTCTGCTTTAGTTTCACGGTAGTAAGCTTTCCAAGACTCCTAGGGACTTTGCTTAAGCAACCGTTTCGGTACCAGAACACTGCGTAGAGACAGTAAGCTCTGGTCCTGCGTGTATGCTGCGTGTCAACCTAGAAATTGGAGACTGATGGCATAAGGCTTCTTTTGCCATTATGAAAGCTCCGTTCATGCGGCCTCGAAGCTACCTGAAAAGCATTGTTGTTGCCGGGGTTTTCCTCACTGCCGGCATGGTTCTGAGAAGAAAATGAGTTTTCTCCTAAGAAACCTTGGGTTTCCAGTTCCTTGTTGGAAGCTCACCCTGCTCTGCGCTATACCTAAAGTGAAAGCCAACGTGAGCCCAAGCTTCGAAGTAAGGCCCTGATTATCCTTGCAAAACGAGAGGCGTGCAGCAGCTCCATGAGGCCTTCATCGTTGTTCTGCTTTAGTTTCAAGGTAGTAAGCTTTTCAACACTCCTAGGGGCCTTGCTTCAGCACCCGTTTCAGTACCAGAACACTGCGTAGAACCAGGAAGCTCTGCTCCTGCGTGTATGCTGCGTGTCAACCTAGAAATTAGAGACTGACGGCACAAGGCTAGTTTTCCCATTATGAAAGCTCCGTTGATGCGGCCCCGAAGCTACCTGAAAAGCACTGTTGTTACCGTGCTTTTACTTACAGCCGGCATGGCACATAGAAGAAAATGAGTTTTCTCGAAAGAAACCTTGTGCTTCCAGTTCCTAGTTGGAAGCTCACCCGGCTCTGCTCTATAACAAACGTGAAAGTCAATGTGAGCACTAGCCTCGAAGTAAGGCCCTGATTATCCTGGCAAAACGGGAGGCGTGCAGCAGCTCCATGAGGCCTTCATCGCTGTTCTGCTTTATTTTCACGGTAGTAAGCTTTCCAAGACTCCTAGGGACTTTGCTTAAGCAACCGTTTCGGTACCAGAACACTGCGTAGAGACAGTAAGCTCTGGTCCTGCGTGTATGCTGCGTGTCAACCTAGAAATTGGAGACTGATGGCATAAGGCTTCTTTTGCCATTATGAAAGCTCCGTTCATGCGGCCTCGAAGCTACCTGAAAAGCATTGTTGTTGCCGGGGTTTTCCTCACTGCCGGCATGGTTCTGAGAAGAAAATGAGTTTTCTCCTAAGAAACCTTGGGTTTCCAGTTCCTTGTTGGAAGCTCACCCTGCTCTGCGCTATACCTAAAGTGAAAGTCAACGTGAGCCCAAGCTTCGAAGTAAGGCCCTGATTATCCTTGCAAAACGAGAGGCGTGCAGCAGCTCCATGAGGCCTTCATCGTTGTTCTGCTTTAGTTTCAAGGTAGTAAGCTTTTCAACACTCCTAGGGGCCTTGCTTCAGCACCCGTTTCAGTACCAGAACACTGCGTAGAACCAGGAAGCTCTGCTCCTGCGTGTATGCTGCGTGTCAACCTAGAAATTAGAGGCTGACGGCACAAGGCTTGTTTTCCCGTTTTGAAAGCTCCATTCATGCGGCCTCGAAGCTACCTGAAAAGCACTGTTGTTACCGTGCTTTTACTTACAGCCGGCATGGCACATAGAAGAAAATGAGTTTTCTCGAAAGAAACCTTGTGCTTCCAGTTCCTAGTTGGAAGCTCACCCGGCTCTGCTCTATAACAAACGTGAAAGTCAATGTGAGCACTAGCCTCGAAGTAAGGCCCTGATTATGCTGGCAATACGGGAGGCGTGCAGCAGCTCCATGAGGCCTTCATCGCTGTTCTGCTTTAGTTTCACGGTAGTAAGCTTTCCAACATTCCTAGGGACTTTGCTTAAGCAACCGTTTCGGTACCAGAACACTGCGTAGAGACAGTAAGCTCTGGTCCTGCGTGTATGCTGCGTGTCAACCTAGAAATTGGAGACTGATGGCATAAGGCTTCTTTTGCCATTATGAAAGCTCCGTTCATGCGGCCTCGAAGCTACCTGAAAAGCATTGTTGTTGCCGGGGTTTTCCTCACTGCCGGCATGGTTCTGAGAAGAAAATGAGTTTTCTCCTAAGAAACCTTGGGTTTCCAGTTCCTTGTTGGAAGCTCACCCTGCTCTGCGCTATACCTAAAGTGAAAGTCAACGTGAACCCAAGCTTCGAAGTAAGGCCCTGATTATCCTTGCAAAACGAGAGGCGTGCAGCAGCTCCATGAGGCCTTCATCGTTGTTCTGCTTTAGTTTCAAGGTAGTAAGCTTTTCAACACTCCTAGGGGCCTTGCTTCAGCACCCGTTTCAGTACCAGAACACTGCGTAGAACCAGGAAGCTCTGCTCCTGCGTGTATGCTGCGTGTCAACCTAGAAATTAGAGACTGACGGCACAAGGCTAGTTTTCCCATTATGAAAGCTCCGTTGATGCGGCCCCGAAGCTACCTGAAAAGCACTGTTGTTACCGTGCTTTTACTTACAGCCGGCATGGCACATAGAAGAAAATGAGTTTTCTCGAAAGAAACCTTGTGCTTCCAGTTCCTAGTTGGAAGCTCACCGGGCTCTGCTCTATACCAAACGTGAAAGTCAATGTGAGCACTAGCCTCGAAGTAAGGCCCTGATTATGCTGGCAAAACGGGAGGCGTGCAGCAGCTCCATGAGGCCTTCATCGCTGTTCTGCTTTAGTTTCACGGTAGTAAGCTTTCCAAGACTCCTAGGGACTTTGCTTAAGCAACCGTTTCGGTACCAGAACACTGCGTAGAGACAGTAAGCTCTGGTCCTGCGTGTATGCTGCGTGTCAACCTAGAAATTGGAGACTGATGGCATAAGGCTTCTTTTGCCATTATGAAAGCTCCGTTCATGCGGCCTCGAAGCTACCTGAAAAGCATTGTTGTTGCCGGGGTTTTCCTCACTGCCGGCATGGTTCTGAGAAGAAAATGAGTTTTCTCCTAAAAAACCTTGGGTTTCCAGTTCCTTGTTGGAAGCTCACCCTGCTCTGCGCTATACCTAAAGTGAAAGCCAACATGAGCCCAAGCTTCGAAGTAAGGCCCTGATTATCCTTGCAAAACGAGAGGCGTGCAGCAGCTCCATGAGGCCTTCATCGTTGTTCTGCTTTAGTTTCAAGGTAGTAAGCTTTTCAACACTCCTAGGGGCCTTGCTTCAGCACCCGTTTCAGTACCAGAACACTGCGTAGAACCAGGAAGCTCTTCTCCTGCGTGTATGCTGCGTGTCAACCTAGAAATTAGAGACTGACGGCACAAGGCTAGTTTTCCCATTATGAAAGCTCCGTTGATGCGGCCCCGAAGCTACCTGAAAAGCACTGTTGTTACCGTGCTTTTACTTACAGCCGGCATGGCACATAGAAGAAAATGAGTTTTCTCGAAAGAAACCTTGTGCTTCCAGTTCCTAGTTGGAAGCTCACCCGGCTCTGCTCTATACCAAACGTGAAAGTCAATGTGAGCACTAGCCTCGAAGTAAGGCCCTGATTATCCTGGCAAAACGGGAGGCGTGCAGCAGCTCCATGAGGCCTTCATCGCTGTTCTGCTTTATTTTCACGGTAGTAAGCTTTCCAAGACTCCTAGGGACTTTGCTTAAGCAACCTTTTCGGTACCAGAACACTGCGTAGAGACAGTAAGCTCTGGTCCTGCGTGTATGCTGCGTGTCAACCTAGAAATTGGAGACTGATGGCATAAGGCTTCTTTTGCCATTATGAAAGCTCCGTTCATGCGGCCTCGAAGCTACCTGAAAAGCATTGTTGTTGCCGGGGTTTTCCTCACTGCCGGCATGGTTCTGAGAAGAAACTGAGTTTTCTCCTAAGAAACCTTGGGTTTCCAGTTCCTTGTTGGAAGCTCACCCTGCTCTGCGCTATACCTAAAGTGAAAGTCAACGTGAGCCCAAGCTTCGAAGTAAGGCCCTGATTATCCTTGCAAAACGAGAGGCGTGCAGCAGCTCCATGAGGCCTTCATCGTTGTTCTGCTTTAGTTTCAAGGTAGTAAGCTTTTCAACACTCCTAGGGGCCTTGCTTCAGAACCCGTTTCAGTACCAGAACACTGCGTAGAACCAGGAAGCTATGCTCCTGCGTGTATGCTGCGTGTCAACCTAGAAATTAGAGGCTGACGGCACAAGGCTTGTTTTCCCGTTTTGAAAGCTCCATTCATGCGGCCTCGAAGCTACCTGAAAAGCACTGTTGTTACCGTGCTTTTACTTACAGCCGGCATGGCACATAGAAGAAAATGAGTTTTCTCGAAAGAAACCTTGTGCTTCCAGTTCCTAGTTGGAAGCTCACCCGGCTCTGCTCTATACCAAACGTGAAAGTCAATGTGAGCACTAGCCTCGAAGTAAGGCCCTGATTATGCTGGCAATACGGGAGGCGTGCAGCAGCTCCATGAGGCCTTCATCGCTGTTCTGCTTTAGTTTCACGGTAGTAAGCTTTCCAACATTCCTAGGGACTTTGCTTAAGCAACCGTTTCGGTACCAGAACACTGCGTAGAGACAGTAAGCTCTGGTCCTGCGTGTATGCTGCGTGTCAACCTAGAAATTGGAGACTGATGGCATAAGGCTTCTTTTGCCATTATGAAAGCTCCGTTCATGCGGCCTCGAAGCTACCTGAAAAGCATTGTTGTTGCCGGGGTTTTCCTCACTGCCGGCATGGTTCTGAGAAGAAAATGAGTTTTCTCCTAAGAAACCTTGGGTTTCCAGTTCCTTGTTGGAAGCTCACCCTGCTCTGCGCTATACCTAAAGTGAAAGTCAACGTGAACCCAAGCTTCGAAGTAAGGCCCTGATTATCCTTGCAAAACGAGAGGCGTGCAGCAGCTCCATGAGGCCTTCATCGTTGTTCTGCTTTAGTTTCAAGGTAGTAAGCTTTTCAACACTCCTAGGGGCCTTGCTTCAGCACCCGTTTCAGTACCAGAACACTGCGTAGAACCAGGAAGTTCTGCTCCTGCGTGTATGCTGCGTGTCAACCTAGAAATTAGAGGCTGACGGCACAAGGCTAGTTTTCCCATTATGAAAGCTCCGTTGATGCGGCCCCGAAGCTACCTGAAAAGCACTGTTGTTACCGTGCTTTTACTTACAGCCGGCATGGCACATAGAAGAAAAAGAGTTTTCTCGAAAGAAACCTTGTGCTTCCAGTTCCTAGTTGGAAGCTCACCGGGCTCTGCTCTATACCAAACGTGAAAGTCAATGTGAGCACTAGCCTCGAAGTAAGGCCCTGATTATCCTGGCAAAACGGGAGGCGTGCAGCAGCTCCATGAGGCCTTCATCGCTGTTCTGCTTTAGTTTCACGGTAGTAAGCTTTCCAAGACTCCTAGGGACTTTGCTTAAGCAACCGTTTCGGTACCAGAACACTGCGTAGAACCAGGAAGCTCTGGTCCTGCGTGTATGCTGCGTGTCACCCTAGAAATTGGAGACTGATGGCATAAGGCTTCTTTTCCCATTATGAAAGCTCCGTTCATGCGGCCTCGAAGCTACCTGAAAAGCATTGTTGTTGCCGGGGTTTTCCTCACTGCCGGCATGGTTCTGAGAAGAAACTGAGTTTTCTCCTAAGAAACCTTGGGTTTCCAGTTCCTTGTTGGAAGCTCACCCTGCTCTGCGCTATACCTAAAGTGAAAGTCAACGTGAACCCAAGCTTCGAAGTAAGGCCCTGATTATCCTTGCAAAACGAGAGGCGTGCAGCAGCTCCATGAGGCCTTCATCGTTGTTCTGCTTTAGTTTCAAGGTAGTAAGCTTTTCAACACTCCTAGGGGCCTTGCTTCAGCACCCGTTTCAGTACCAGAACACTGCGTAGAACCAGGAAGTTCTGCTCCTGCGTGTATGCTGCGTGTCAACCTAGAAATTAGAGGCTGACGGCACAAGGCTAGTTTTCCCATTATGAAAGCTCCGTTGATGCGGCCCCGAAGCTACCTGAAAAGCACTGTTGTTACCGTGCTTTTACTTACAGCCGGCATGGCACATAGAAGAAAATGAGTTTTCTCGAAAGAAACCTTGTGCTTCCAGTTCCTAGTTGGAAGCTCACCGGGCTCTGGTCTATACCAAACGTGAAAGTCAATGTGAGCACTAGCCTCGAAGTAAGGCCCTGATTATCCTGGCAAAACGGGAGGCGTGCAGCAGCTCCATGAGGCCTTCATCGCTGTTCTGCTTTAGTTTCACGGTAGTAAGCTTTCCAACATTCCTAGGGACTTTGCTTAAGCAACCGTTTCGGTACCAGAACACTGCGTAGAACCAGGAAGCTCTGGTCCTGCGTGTATGCTGCGTGTCACCCTAGAAATTGGAGACTGATGGCATAAGGCTTCTTTTCCCATTATGAAAGCTCCGTTCATGCGGCCTCGAAGCTACCTGAAAAGCATTGTTGTTGCCGGGGTTTTCCTCACTGCCGGCATGGTTCTGAGAAGAAACTGAGTTTTCTCCTAAGAAACCTTGGGTTTCCAGTTCCTTGTTGGAAGCTCACCCTGCTCTGCGCTATACCTAAAGTGAAAGTCAACGTGAACCCAAGCTTCGAAGTAAGGCCCTGATTATCCTTGCAAAACGAGAGGCGTGCAGCAGCTCCATGAGGCCTTCATCGTTGTTCTGCTTTAGTTTCAAGGTAGTAAGCTTTTCAACACTCCTACGGGCCTTGCTTCAGCACCCGTTTCAGTACCAGAACACTGCGTAGAACCAGGAAGTTCTGCTCCTGCGTGTATGCTGCGTGTCAACCTAGAAATTAGAGGCTGACGGCACAAGGCTAGTTTTCCCATTATGAAAGCTCCGTTGATGCGGCCCCGAAGCTACCTGAAAAGCACTGTTGTTACCGTGCTTTTACTTACAGCCGGCATGGCACATAGAAGAAAATGAGTTTTCTCGAAAGAAACCTTGTGCTTCCAGTTCCTAGTTGGAAGCTCACCCGGCTCTGCTCTATACCAAACGTGAAAGTCAATGTGAGCACTAGCCTCGAAGTAAGGCCCTGATTATGCTGGCAATACGGGAGGCGTGCAGCAGCTCCATGAGGCCTTCATCGCTGTTCTGCTTTAGTTTCACGGTAGTAAGCTTTCCAACATTCCTAGGGACTTTGCTTAAGCAACCGTTTCGGTACCAGAACACTGCGTAGAGACAGTAAGCTCTGGTCCTGCGTGTATGCTGCGTGTCAACCTAGAAATTGGAGACTGATGGCATAAGGCTTCTTTTGCCATTATGAAAGCTCCGTTCATGCGGCCTCGAAGCTACCTGAAAAGCATTGTTGTTGCCGGGGTTTTCCTCACTGCCGGCATGGTTCTGAGAAGAAAATGAGTTTTCTCCTAAGAAACCTTGGGTTTCCAGTTCCTTGTTGGAAGCTCACCCTGCTCTGCGCTATACCTAAAGTGAAAGTCAACGTGAACCCAAGCTTCGAAGTAAGGCCCTGATTATCCTTGCAAAACGAGAGGCGTGCAGCAGCTCCATGAGGCCTTCATCGTTGTTCTGCTTTAGTTTCAAGGTAGTAAGCTTTTCAACACTCCTAGGGGCCTTGCTTCAGCACCCGTTTCAGTACCAGAACACTGCGTAGAACCAGGAAGCTCTGCTCCTGCGTGTATGCTGCGTGTCAACCTAGAAATTAGAGGCTGACGGCACAAGGCTAGTTTTCCTATTATGAAAGCTCCGTTGATGCGGCCCCGAAGCTACCTGAAAAGCACTGTTTTTACCGTGCTTTTACTTACAGCCGGCATGGCACATAGAAGAAAATGAGTTTTCTCGAAAGAAACCTTGTGCTTCCAGTTCCTAGTTGGAAGCTCACCCGGCTCTGCTCTATACCAAACGTGAAACTCAATGTGAGCACTAGCCTCGAAGTAAGGCCCTGATTATCCTGGCAAAACGGGAGGCGTGCAGCAGCTCCATGAGGCCTTCATCGCTGTTCTGCTTTAGTTTCACGGTAGTAAGCTTTCCAAGACTCCTAGGGACTTTGCTTAAGCAACCGTTTCGGTACCAGAACACTGCGTAGAACCAGGAAGCTCTGGTCCTGCGTGTATGCTGCGTGTCAACCTAGAAATTGGAGACTGATGGCATAAGGCTTCTTTTCCCATTATGAAAGCTCCGTTCACGCGGCCTCGAAGCTACCTGAAAAGCATTGTTGTTGCCGGGGTTTTCCTCACTGCCGGCATGGTTCTGAGAAGAAACTGAGTTTTCTCCTAAGAAACCTTGGGTTTCCAGTTCCTCGTTGGAAGCTCACCCTGCTCTGCGCTATACCTAAAGTGAAAGTCAACGTGAGCCCAAGCTTCGAAGTAAGGCCCTGATTATCCTTGCAAAACGAGAGGCGTGCAGCAGCTCCATGAGGCCTTCATCGTTGTTCTGCTTTAGTTTCAAGGTAGTAAGCTTTTCAACACTCCTAGGGGCCTTGCTTCAGCACCCGTTTCAGTACCAGAACACTGCGTAGAACCAGGAAGCTCTGCTCCTGCGTGTATGCTGCGTGTCAACCTAGAAATTAGAGACTGACGGCACAAGGCTAGTTTTCCCATTATGAAAGCTCCGTTGATGCGGCCCCGAAGCTACCTGAAAAGCACTGTTGTTACCGTGCTTTTACTTACAGCCGGCATGGCACATAGAAAAAATGAGTTTTCTCGAAAGAAACCTTGTGCTTCCAGTTCCTAGTTGGAAGCTCACCCGGCTCTGCTCTATACCAAACGTGAAAGTCAATGTGCGCACTAGCCGCGAAGTAAGGCCCTGATTATCCTGGCAAAACGGGAGGCGTGCAGCAGCTCCATGAGGCCTTCATCGCTGTTCTGCTTTAGTTTCACTGTAGTAAGCTTTCCAAGACTCCTAGGGACTTTGCTTAAGCAACCGTTTCGGTACCAGAACACTGTGTAGAGACAGTAAGCTCTGGTCCTGCGTGTATGCTGCGTGTCAACCTAGAAATTGGAGACTGATGGCATAAGGCTTCTTTTGCCATTATGAAAGCTCCGTTCATGCGGCCTCGAAGCTACCTGAAAAGCATTGTTGTTGCCGGGGTTTTCCTCACTGCCGGCATGGTTCTGAGAAGAAAATGAGATTTCTCCTAAGAAACCTTGGGTTTCCAGTTCCTTGTTGGAAGCTCACCCTGCTCTGCGCTATACCGAAAGTGAAAGTCAACGTGAGCCCAAGCTTCGAAGTAAGGCCCTGATTATCCTTGCAAAACGAGAGGCGTGCAGCAGCTCCATGAGGCCTTCATCGTTGTTCTGCTTTAGTTTCAAGGTAGTAAGCTTTGCAACACTCCTAGGGGCCTTGCTTCAGCACCCGTTTCAGTACCAGAACACTGCGTAGAACCAGGAAGCTCTGCTCCTGCGTGTATGCTGCGTGTCAACCTAGAAATTAGAGACTGATGGCACAAGGCTTGTTTTCCCGTTTTGAAAGCTCCATTCATGCGGCCTCGAAGCTACCTGAAAAGCACTGTTGTTACCGTGCTTTTACTTACAGCCGGCATGGCACATAGAAGAAAATGAGTTTTCTCGAAAGAAACCTTGTGCTTCCAGTTCCTAGTTGGAAGCTCACCCGGCTCTGCTCTATACCAAACGTGAAAGTCAATGTGAGCACTAGCCTCGAAGTAAGGCCCTGATTATCCTGGCAAAACGGGAGGCGTGCAGCAGCTCCATGAGGCCTTCATCGCTGTTCTGCTTTATTTTCACGGTAGTAAGCTTTCTAAGACTCCTAGGGACTTTGCTTAAGCAACCGTTTCGGTACCAGAACACTGCGTAGAGACAGTAAGCTCTGGTCCTGCGTGTATGCTGCGTGTCAACCTAGAAATTGGAGATTGATGGCATAAGGCTTCTTTTGCCATTATGAAAGCTCCGTTCATGCGGCCTCGAAGCTACCTGAAAAGCATTGTTGTTGCCGGGGTTTTCCTCACTGCCGGCATGGTTCTGAGAAGAAAATGAGTTTTCTCCTAAGAAACCTTGGGTTTCCAGTTCCTTGTTGGAAGCTCACCCTGCTCTGCGCTATACCTAAAGTGAAAGTCAACGTGAGCCCAAGCATCGAAGTAAGGCCCTGATTATCCTTGCAAAACGAGAGGCGTGCAGCAGCTCCATGAGGCCTTCATCGTTGTTCTGCTTTAGTTTCAAGGTAGTAAGCTTTTCAACACTCCTAGGGGCCTTGCTTCAGCACCCGTTTCAGTACCAGAACACTGCGTAGAACCAGGAAGCTCTGCTCCTGCGTGTATGCTGCGTGTCAACCTAGAAATTAGAGGCTGACGGCACAAGGCTTGTTTTCCCGTTTTGAAAGCTCCATTCATGCGGCCTCGAAGCTACCTGAAAAGCACTGTTGTTACCGTGCTTTTACTTACAGCCGGCATGGCACATAGAAGAAAATGAGTTTTCTCGAAAGAAACCTTGTGCTTCCAGTTCCTAGTTGGAAGCTCACCCGGCTCTGCTCTATACCAAACGTGAAAGTCAATGTGAGCACTAGCCTCGAAGTAAGGCCCTGATTATGCTGGCAAAACGGGAGGCGTGCAGCAGCTCCATGAGGCCTTCATCGCTGTTCTGCTTTAGTTTCACGGTAGTAAGCTTTCCAACATTCCTAGGGACTTTGCTTAAGCAACCGTTTCGGTACCAGAACACTGCGTAGAGACAGTAAGCTCTGGTCCTGCGTGTATGCTGCGTGTCAACCTAGAAATTGGAGACTGATGGCATAAGGCTTCTTTTCCCATTATGAAAGCTCCGTTCATGCGGCCTCGAAGCTCCCTGAAAAGCATTGTTGTTGCCGGGGTTTTCCTCACTGCCGGCATGGTTCTGAGAAGAAAATGAGTTTTCTCCTAAGAAACCTTGGGTTTCCAGTTCCTTGTTGGAAGCTCACCCTGCTCTGCGCTATACCTAAAGTGAAAGTCAACGTGAGCCCAAGCTTCGAAGTAAGGCCCTGATTATCCTTGCAAAACGAGAGGCGTGCAGCAGCTCCATGAGGCCTTCATCGTTGTTCTGCTTTAGTTTCAAGGTAGTAAGCTTTTCAACACTCCTAGGGGCCTTGCTTCAGCACCCGTTTTACTACCAGAACACTGCGTAGAACCAGGAAGCTCTGCTCCTGCGTGTATGCTGCGTGTCAACCTAGAAATTAGAGACTGATGGCACAAGGCTTGTTTTCCCGTTTTGAAAGCTCCATTCATGCGGCCTCGAAACTACCTGAAAAGCACTGTTGTTACCGTGCTTTTACTTACAGCCGGCATGGCACATAGAAGAAAATGAGTTTTCTCGAAAGAAACCTTGTGCTTCCAGTTCCTAGTTGGAAGCTCACCCGGCTCTGCTCTATACCAAACGTGAAAGTCAATGTGAGCACTAGCCTCGAAGTAAGGCCCTGATTATGCTGGCAAAACGGGAGGCGTGCAGCAGCTCCATGAGGCCTTCATCGCTGTTCTGCTTTAGTTTCACGGTAGTAAGCTTTCCAAGACTCCTAGGGACTTTGCTTAAGCAACCGTTTCGGTACCAGAACACTGCGTAGAGACAGTAAGCTCTGGTCCTGCGTGTATGCTGCGTGTCAACCTAGAAATTGGAGACTGATGGCATAAGGCTTCTTTTGCCATTATGAAAGCTCCGTTCATGCGGCCTCGAAGCTACCTGAAAAGCATTGTTGTTGCCGGGGTTTTCCTCACTGCCGGCATAGTTCTGAGAAGAAACTGAGTTTTCTCCTAAGAAACCTTGGGTTTCCAGTTCCTTGTTGGAAGCTCACCCTGCTCTGCGCTATACCTAAAGTGAAAGTCAACATGAGCCCAAGCTTCGAAGTAAGGCCCTGATTATCCTTGCAAAACGAGAGGCGTGCAGCAGCTCCATGAGGCCTTCATCGTTGTTCTGCTTTAGTTTCAAGGTAGTAAGCTTTTCAACACTCCTAGGGGCCTTGCTTCAGCACCCGTTTCAGTACCAGAACACTGCGTAGAACCAGGAAGCTCTGCTCCTGCGTGTATGCTGCGTGTCAACCTAGAAATTAGAGACTGACGGCACAAGGCTAGTTTTCCCATTATGAAAGCTCCGTTGATGCGGCCCCGAAGCTACCTGAAAAGCACTGTTGTTACCGTGCTTTTACTTACAGCCGGCATGGCACATAGAAGAAAATGAGTTTTCTCGAAAGAAACCTTGTGCTTCCAGTTCCTAGTTGGAAGCTCACCCGGCTCGGCTCTATAACAAACGTGAAAGTCAATGTGAGCACTAGCCTCGAAGTAAGGCCCTGATTATCCTGGCAAAACGGGAGGCGTGCAGCAGCTCCATGAGGCCTTCATCGCTGTTCTGCTTTATTTTCACGGTAGTAAGCTTTCCAAGACTCCTAGGGACTTTGCTTAAGCAACCGTTTCGGTACCAGAACGCTGCGTAGAGACAGTAAGCTCTGGTCCTGCGTGTATGCTGCGTGTCAACCTAGAAATTGGAGACTGATGGCATAAGGCTTCTTTTGCCATTATGAAAGCTCCGTTCATGCGGCCTCGAAGCTACCTGAAAAGCATTGTTGTTGCCGGGGTTTTCCTCACTGCCGGCATGGTTCTGAGAAGAAAATGAGTTTTCTCCTAAGAAACCTTGGGGTTCCAGTTCCTTGTTGGAAGCTCACCCTGCTCTGTGCTATACCTAAAGTGAAAGTCAACGTGAGCCCAAGCTTCGAAGTAAGGCCCTGATTATCCTTGCAAAACGAGAGGCGTGCAGCAGCTCCATG
This sequence comes from Eubalaena glacialis, assembly GCF_028564815.1. Taxonomy (NCBI): domain Eukaryota; kingdom Metazoa; phylum Chordata; class Mammalia; order Artiodactyla; family Balaenidae; genus Eubalaena; species Eubalaena glacialis. The sequence continues at coordinate 34,820,527 of NC_083725.1, forward strand.
AGGCCTTCATCGTTGTTCTGCTTTAGTTTCAAGGTAGTAAGCTTTTCAACACTCCTAGGGGCCTTGCTTCAGCACCCGTTTCAGTACCAGAACACTGCGTAGAACCAGGAAGTTCTGCTCCTGCGTGTATGCTGCGTGTCAACCTAGAAATTAGAGGCTGACGGCACAAGGCTAGTTTTCCCATTATGAAAGCTCCGTTGATGCGGCCCCGAAGCTACCTGAAAAGCACTGTTGTTACCGTGCTTTTACTTACAGCCGGCATGGCACATAGAAGAAAATGAGTTTTCTCGAAAGAAACCTTGTGCTTCCAGTTCCTAGTTGGAAGCTCACCCGGCTCTGCTCTATACCAAACGTGAAAGTCAATGTGAGCACTAGCCTCGAAGTAAGGCCCTGATTATGCTGGCAATACGGGAGGCGTGCAGCAGCTCCATGAGGCCTTCATCGCTGTTCTGCTTTAGTTTCACGGTAGTAAGCTTTCCAACATTCCTAGGGACTTTGCTTAAGCAACCGTTTCGGTACCAGAACACTGCGTAGAGACAGTAAGCTCTGGTCCTGCGTGTATGCTGCGTGTCAACCTAGAAATTGGAGACTGATGGCATAAGGCTTCTTTTGCCATTATGAAAGCTCCGTTCATGCGGCCTCGAAGCTACCTGAAAAGCATTGTTGTTGCCGGGGTTTTCCTCACTGCCGGCATGGTTCTGAGAAGAAAATGAGTTTTCTCCTAAGAAACCTTGGGTTTCCAGTTCCTTGTTGGAAGCTCACCCTGCTCTGCGCTATACCTAGAGTGAAAGTCAACGTGAACCCAAGCTTCGAAGTAAGGCCCTGATTATCCTTGCAAAACGAGAGGCGTGCAGCAGCTCCATGAGGCCTTCATCGTTGTTCTGCTTTAGTTTCAAGGTAGTAAGCTTTTCAACACTCCTAGGGGCCTTGCTTCAGCACCCGTTTCAGTACCAGAACACTGCGTAGAACCAGGAAGTTCTGCTCCTGCGTGTATGCTGCGTGTCAACCTAGAAATTAGAGGCTGACGGCACAAGGCTAGTTTTCCTATTATGAAAGCTCCGTTGATGCGGCCCCGAAGCTACCTGAAAAGCACTGTTTTTACCGTGCTTTTACTTACAGCCGGCATGGCACATAGAAGAAAATGAGTTTTCTCGAAAGAAACCTTGTGCTTCCAGTTCCTAGTTGGAAGCTCACCCGGCTCTGCTCTATACCAAACGTGAAACTCAATGTGAGCACTAGCCTCGAAGTAAGGCCCTGATTATCCTGGCAAAACGGGAGGCGTGCAGCAGCTCCATGAGGCCTTCATCGCTGTTCTGCTTTAGTTTCACGGTAGTAAGCTTTCCAAGACTCCTAGGGACTTTGCTTAAGCAACCGTTTCGGTACCAGAACACTGCGTAGAACCAGGAAGCTCTGGTCCTGCGTGTATGCTGCGTGTCAACCTAGAAATTGGAGACTGATGGCATAAGGCTTCTTTTCCCATTATGAAAGCTCCGTTCACGCGGCCTCGAAGCTACCTGAAAAGCATTGTTGTTGCCGGGGTTTTCCTCACTGCCGGCATGGTTCTGAGAAGAAACTGAGTTTTCTCCTAAGAAACCTTGGGTTTCCAGTTCCTTGTTGGAAGCTCACCCTGCTCTGCGCTATACCTAAAGTGAAAGTCAACGTGAGCCCAAGCTTCGAAGTAAGGCCCTGATTATCCTTGCAAAACGAGAGGCGTGCAGCAGCTCCATGAGGCCTTCATCGTTGTTCTGCTTTAGTTTCAAGGTAGTAAGCTTTTCAACACTCCTAGGGGCCTTGCTTCAGCACCCGTTTCAGTACCAGAACACTGCGTAGAACCAGGAAGCTCTGCTCCTGCGTGTATGCTGCGTGTCAACCTAGAAATTAGAGACTGACGGCACAAGGCTAGTTTTCCCATTATGAAAGCTCCGTTGATGCGGCCCCGAAGCTACCTGAAAAGCACTGTTGTTACCGTGCTTTTACTTACAGCCGGCATGGCACATAGAAAAAATGAGTTTTCTCGAAAGAAACCTTGTGCTTCCAGTTCCTAGTTGGAAGCTCACCCGGCTCTGCTCTATACCAAACGTGAAAGTCAATGTGCGCACTAGCCGCGAAGTAAGGCCCTGATTATCCTGGCAAAACGGGAGGCGTGCAGCAGCTCCATGAGGCCTTCATCGCTGTTCTGCTTTAGTTTCACGGTAGTAAGCTTTCCAAGACTCCTAGGGACTTTGCTTAAGCAACCGTTTCGGTACCAGAACACTGTGTAGAGACAGTAAGCTCTGGTCCTGCGTGTATGCTGCGTGTCAACCTAGAAATTGGAGACTGATGGCATAAGGCTTCTTTTGCCATTATGAAAGCTCCGTTCATGCGGCCTCGAAGCTACCTGAAAAGCATTGTTGTTGCCGGGGTTTTCCTCACTGCCGGCATGGTTCTGAGAAGAAAATGAGTTTTCTCCTAAGAAACCTTGGGTTTCCAGTTCCTTGTTGGAAGCTCACCCTGCTCTGCGCTATACCAAAAATGAAAGTCAACGTGAGCCCAAGCTTCGAAGTAAGGCCCTGATTATCCTTGCAAAACGAGAGGCGTGCAGCAGCTCCATGAGGCCTTCATCGTTTTTCTGCTTTAGTTTCAAGGTAGTAAGCTTTGCAACACTCCTAGGGGCCTTGCTTCAGCACCCGTTTCAGTACCAGAACACTGCGTAGAACCAGGAAGCTCTGCTCCTGCGTGTATGCTGCGTGTCAACCTAGAAATTAGAGACTGATGGCACAAGGCTTGTTTTCCCCTTTTGAAAGCTCCATTCATGCGGCCTCGAAGCTACCTGAAAAGCACTGTTGTTACCGTGCTTTTACTTACAGCCGGCATGGCACATAGAAGAAAATGAGTTTTCTCGAAAGAAACCTTGTGCTTCCAGTTCCTAGTTGGAAGCTCACCCGGCTCTGCTCTATAACAAACGTGAAAGTCAATGTGAGCACTAGCCTCGAAGTAAGGCCCTGATTATCCTGGCAAAACGGGAGGCGTGCAGCAGCTCCATGAGGCCTTCATCGCTGTTCTGCTTTATTTTCACGGTAGTAAGCTTTCTAAGACTCCTAGGGACTTTGATTAAGCAACCGTTTCGGTACCAGAACACTGCGTAGAGACAGTAAGCTCTGGTCCTGCGTGTATGCTGCGTGTCAACCTAGAAATTGGAGATTGATGGCATAAGGCTTCTTTTGCCATTATGAAAGCTCCGTTCATGCGGCCTCGAAGCTACCTGAAAAGCATTGTTGTTGCCGGGGTTTTCCTCACTGCCGGCATGGTTCTGAGAAGAAAATGAGTTTTCTCCTAAGAAACCTTGGGTTTCCAGTTCCTTGTTGGAAGCTCACCCTGCTCTGCGCTATACCTAAAGTGAAAGTCAACGTGAGCCCAAGCATCGAAGTAAGGCCCTGATTATCCTTGCAAAACGAGAGGCGTGCAGCAGCTCCATGAGGCCTTCATCGTTGTTCTGCTTTAGTTTCAAGGTAGTAAGCTTTTCAACACTCCTAGGGGCCTTGCTTCAGCACCCGTTTCAGTACCAGAACACTGCGTAGAACCAGGAAGCTCTGCTCCTGCGTGTATGCTGCGTGTCAACCTAGAAATTAGAGGCTGACGGCACAAGGCTTGTTTTCCCGTTTTGAAAGCTCCATTCATGCGGCCTCGAAGCTACCTGAAAAGCACTGTTGTTACCGTGCTTTTACTTACAGCCGGCATGGCACATAGAAGAAAATGAGTTTTCTCGAAAGAAACCTTGTGCTTCCAGTTCCTAGTTGGAAGCTCACCCGGCTCTGCTCTATACCAAACGTGAAAGTCAATGTGAGCACTAGCCTCGAAGTAAGGCCCTGATTATGCTGGCAAAACGGGAGGCGTGCAGCAGCTCCATGAGGCCTTCATCGCTGTTCTGCTTTAGTTTCACGGTAGTAAGCTTTCCAACATTCCTAGGGACTTTGCTTAAGCAACCGTTTCGGTACCAGAACACTGCGTAGAGACAGTAAGCTCTGGTCCTGCGTGTATGCTGCGTGTCAACCTAGAAATTGGAGACTGATGGCATAAGGCTTCTTTTCCCATTATGAAAGCTCCGTTCATGCGGCCTCGAAGCTCCCTGAAAAGCATTGTTGTTGCCGGGGTTTTCCTCACTGCCGGCATGGTTCTGAGAAGAAAATGAGTTTTCTCCTAAGAAACCTTGGGTTTCCAGTTCCTTGTTGGAAGCTCACCCTGCTCTGCGCTATACCTAAAGTGAAAGTCAACGTGAGCCCAAGCTTCGAAGTAAGGCCCTGATTATCCTTGCAAAACGAGAGGCGTGCAGCAGCTCCATGAGGCCTTCATCGTTGTTCTGCTTTAGTTTCAAGGTAGTAAGCTTTTCAACACTCCTAGGGGCCTTGCTTCAGCACCCGTTTCAGTACCAGAACACTGCGTAGAACCAGGAAGCTCTGCTCCTGCGTGTATGCTGCGTGTCAACCTAGAAATTAGAGACTGACGGCACAAGGCTAGTTTTCCCATTATGAAAGCTCCGTTGATGCGGCCCCGAAGCTACCTGAAAAGCACTGTTGTTACCGTGCTTTTACTTACAGCCGGCATGGCACATAGAAAAAATGAGTTTTCTCGAAAGAAACCTTGTGCTTCCAGTTCCTAGTTGGAAGCTCACCCGGCTCTGCTCTATACCAAACGTGAAAGTCAATGTGCGCACTAGCCGCGAAGTAAGGCCCTGATTATCCTGGCAAAACGGGAGGCGTGCAGCAGCTCCATGAGGCCTTCATCGCTGTTCTGCTTTAGTTTCACGGTAGTAAGCTTTCCAAGACTCCTAGGGACTTTGCTTAAGCAACCGTTTCGGTACCAGAACACTGTGTAGAGACAGTAAGCTCTGGTCCTGCGTGTATGCTGCGTGTCAACCTAGAAATTGGAGACTGATGGCATAAGGCTTCTTTTGCCATTATGAAAGCTCCGTTCATGCGGCCTCGAAGCTACCTGAAAAGCATTGTTGTTGCCGGGTTTTTCCTCACTGCCGGCATGGTTCTGAGAAGAAAATGAGTTTTCTCCTAAGAAACCTTGGGTTTCCAGTTCCTTGTTGGAAGCTCACCCTGCTCTGCGCTATACCGAAAATGAAAGTCAACGTGAGCCCAAGCTTCGAAGTAAGGCCCTGATTATCCTTGCAAAACGAGAGGCGTGCAGCAGCTCCATGAGGCCTTCATCGTTGTTCTGCTTTAGTTTCAAGGTAGTAAGCTTTGCAACACTCCTAGGGGCCTTGCTTCAGCACCCGTTTCAGTACCAGAACACTGCGTAGAACCAGGAAGCTCTGCTCCTGCGTGTATGCTGCGTGTCAACCTAGAAATTAGAGACTGATGGCACAAGGCTTGTTTTCCCCTTTTGAAAGCTCCATTCATGCGGCCTCGAAGCTACCTGAAAAGCACTGTTGTTACCGTGCTTTTACTTACAGCCGGCATGGCACATAGAAGAAAATGAGTTTTCTCGAAAGAAACCTTGTGCTTCCAGTTCCTAGTTGGAAGCTCACCCGGCTCTGCTCTATAACAAACGTGAAAGTCAATGTGAGCACTAGCCTCGAAGTAAGGCCCTGATTATCCTGGCAAAACGGGAGGCGTGCAGCAGCTCCATGAGGCCTTCATCGCTGTTCTGCTTTATTTTCACGGTAGTAAGCTTTCTAAGACTCCTAGGGACTTTGCTTAAGCAACCGTTTCGGTACCAGAACACTGCGTAGAGACAGTAAGCTCTGGTCCTGCGTGTATGCTGCGTGTCAACCTAGAAATTGGAGATTGATGGCATAAGGCTTCTTTTGCCATTATGAAAGCTCCGTTCATGCGGCCTCGAAGCTACCTGAAAAGCATTGTTGTTGCCGGGGTTTTCCTCACTGCCGGCATGGTTCTGAGAAGAAAATGAGTTTTCTCCTAAGAAACCTTGGGTTTCCAGTTCCTTGTTGGAAGCTCACCCTGCTCTGCGCTATACCTAAAGTGAAAGTCAACGTGAGCCCAAGCATCGAAGTAAGGCCCTGATTATCCTTGCAAAACGAGAGGCGTGCAGCAGCTCCATGAGGCCTTCATCGTTGTTCTGCTTTAGTTTCAAGGTAGTAAGCTTTTCAACACTCCTAGGGGCCTTGCTTCAGCACCCGTTTCAGTACCAGAACACTGCGTAGAACCAGGAAGCTCTGCTCCTGCGTGTATGCTGCGTGTCAACCTAGAAATTAGAGGCTGACGGCACAAGGCTTGTTTTCCCGTTTTGAAAGCTCCATTCATGCGGCCTCGAAGCTACCTGAAAAGCACTGTTGTTACCGTGCTTTTACTTACAGCCGGCATGGCACATAGAAGAAAATGAGTTTTCTCGAAAGAAACCTTGTGCTTCCAGTTCCTAGTTGGAAGCTCACCCGGCTCTGCTCTATACCAAACGTGAAAGTCAATGTGAGCACTAGCCTCGAAGTAAGGCCCTGATTATGCTGGCAAAACGGGAGGCGTGCAGCAGCTCCATGAGGCCTTCATCGCTGTTCTGCTTTAGTTTCACGGTAGTAAGCTTTCCAACATTCCTAGGGACTTTGCTTAAGCAACCGTTTCGGTACCAGAACACTGCGTAGAGACAGTAAGCTCTGGTCCTGCGTGTATGCTGCGTGTCAACCTAGAAATTGGAGATTGATGGCATAAGGCTTCTTTTGCCATTATGAAAGCTCCGTTCATGCGGCCTCGAAGCTACCTGAAAAGCATTGTTGTTGCCGGGGTTTTCCTCACTGCCGGCATGGTTCTGAGAAGAAAATGAGTTTTCTCCTAAGAAACCTTGGGTTTCCAGTTCCTTGTTGGAAGCTCACCCTGCTCTGCGCTATACCTAAAGTGAAAGTCAACGTGAGCCCAAGCATCGAAGTAAGGCCCTGATTATCCTTGCAAAACGAGAGGCGTGCAGCAGCTCCATGAGGCCTTCATCGTTGTTCTGCTTTAGTTTCAAGGTAGTAAGCTTTTCAACACTCCTAGGGGCCTTGCTTCAGCACCCGTTTCAGTACCAGAACACTGCGTAGAACCAGGAAGCTCTGCTCCTGCGTGTATGCTGCGTGTCAACCTAGAAATTAGAGGCTGACGGCACAAGGCTTGTTTTCCCGTTTTGAAAGCTCCATTCATGCGGCCTCGAAGCTACCTGAAAAGCACTGTTGTTACCGTGCTTTTACTTACAGCCGGCATGGCACATAGAAGAAAATGAGTTTTCTCGAAAGAAACCTTGTGCTTCCAGTTCCTAGTTGGAAGCTCACCCGGCTCTGCTCTATACCAAACGTGAAAGTCAATGTGAGCACTAGCCTCGAAGTAAGGCCCTGATTATGCTGGCAAAACGGGAGGCGTGCAGCAGCTCCATGAGGCCTTCATCGCTGTTCTGCTTTAGTTTCACGGTAGTAAGCTTTCCAACATTCCTAGGGACTTTGCTTAAGCAACCGTTTCGGTACCAGAACACTGCGTAGAGACAGTAAGCTCTGGTCCTGCGTGTATGCTGCGTGTCAACCTAGAAATTGGAGACTGATGGCATAAGGCTTCTTTTCCCATTATGAAAGCTCCGTTCATGCGGCCTCGAAGCTCCCTGAAAAGCATTGTTGTTGCCGGGGTTTTCCTCACTGCCGGCATGGTTCTGAGAAGAAAATGAGTTTTCTCCTAAGAAACCTTGGGTTTCCAGTTCCTTGTTGGAAGCTCACCCTGCTCTGCGCTATACCTAAAGTGAAAGTCAACATGAGCCCAAGCTTCGAAGTAAGGCCCTGATTATCCTTGCAAAACGAGAGGCGTGCAGCAGCTCCATGAGGCCTTCATCGTTGTTCTGCTTTAGTTTCAAGGTAGTAAGCTTTTCAACACTCCTAGGGGCCTTGCTTCAGCACCCGTTTCAGTACCAGAACACTGCGTAGAACCAGGAAGCTCTGCTCCTGCGTGTATGCTGCGTGTCAACCTAGAAATTAGAGACTGACGGCACAAGGCTAGTTTTCCCATTATGAAAGCTCCGTTGATGCGGCCCCGAAGCTACCTGAAAAGCACTGTTGTTACCGTGCTTTTACTTACAGCCGGCATGGCACATAGAAGAAAAAGAGTTTTCTCGAAAGAAACCTTGTGCTTCCAGTTCCTAGTTGGAAGCTCACCCGGCTCTGCTCTATAACAAACGTGAAAGTCAATGTGAGCACTAGCCTCGAAGTAAGGCCCTGATTATCCTGGCAAAACGGGAGGCGTGCAGCAGCTCCATGAGGCCTTCATCGCTGTTCTGCTTTATTTTCACGGTAGTAAGCTTTCCAAGACTCCTAGGGACTTTGCTTAAGCAACCGTTTCGGTACCAGAACACTGCGTAGAGACAGTAAGCTCTGGTCCTGCGTGTATGCTGCGTGTCAACCTAGAAATTGGAGACTGATGGCATAAGGCTTCTTTTGCCATTATGAAAGCTCCGTTCATGCGGCCTCGAAGCTACCTGAAAAGCATTGTTGTTGCCGGGGTTTTCCTCACTGCCGGCATGGTTCTGAGAAGAAAATGAGTTTTCTCCTAAGAAACCTTGGGGTTCCAGTTCCTTGTTGGAAGCTCACCCTGCTCTGTGCTATACCTAAAGTGAAAGTCAACGTGAGCCCAAGCTTCGAAGTAAGGCCCTGATTATCCTTGCAAAACGAGAGGCGTGCAGCAGCTCCATGAGGCCTTCATCGTTGTTCTGCTTTAGTTTCAAGGTAGTAAGCTTTTCAACACTCCTAGGGGCCTTGCTTCAGCACCCGTTTCAGTACCAGAACACTGCGTAGAACCAGGAAGCTCTGCTCCTGCGTGTATGCTGCGTGTCAACCTAGAAATTAGAGACTGACGGCACAAGGCTTGTTTTCCCGTTTTGAAAGCTCCATTCATGCGGCCTCGAAGCTACCTGAAAAGCACTGTTGTTACCGTGCTTTTACTTACAACCGGCATGGCACATAGAAGAAAATGAGTTTTCTCGAAAGAAACCTTGTGCTTCCAGTTCCTAGTTGGAAGCTCACCCGGCTCTGCTCTATACCAAACGTGAAAGTCAATGTGAGCACTAGCCTCGAAGTAAGGCCCTGATTATGCTGGCAATACGGGAGGCGTGCAGCAGCTCCATGAGGCCTTCATCGCTGTTCTGCTTTAGTTTCACGGTAGTAACTTTCCAACATTCCTAGGGACTTTGCTTAAGCAACCGTTTCGGTACCAGAACACTGCGTAGAGACAGTAAGCTCTGGTCCTGCGTGTATGCTGCGTGTCAACCTAGAAATTGGAGACTGATGGCATAAGGCTTCTTTTGCCATTATGAAAGCTCCGTTCATGCGGCCTCGAAGCTACCTGAAAAGCATTGTTGTTGCCGGGGTTTTCCTCACTGCCGGCATGGTTCTGAGAAGAAACTGAGTTTTCTCCTAAGAAACCTTGGGTTTCCAGTTCCTTGTTGGAAGCTCACCCTGCTCTGCGCTATACCTAAAGTGAAAGTCAACGTGAGCCCAAGCTTCGAAGTAAGGCCCTGATTATCCTTGCAAAACGAGAGGCGTGCAGCAGCTCCATGAGGCCTTCATCGTTGTTCTGCTTTAGTTTCAAGGTAGTAAGCTTTTCAACACTCCTAGGGGCCTTGCTTCAGCACCCGTTTCAGTACCAGAACACTGCGTAGAACCAGGAAGCTCTGCTCCTGCGTGTATGCTGAGTGTCAACCTAGAAATTAGAGGCTGACGGCACAAGGCTTGTTTTCCCGTTTTGAAAGCTCCATTCATGCGGCCTCGAAGCTACCTGAAAAGCACTGTTGTTACCGTGCTTTTACTTACAGCCGGCATGGCACATAGAAGAAAATGAGTTTTCTCGAAAGAAACCTTGTGCTTCCAGTTCCTAGTTGGAAGCTCACCCGGCTCTGCTCTATACCAAACGTGAAAGTCAATGTGAGCACTAGCCTCGAAGTAAGGCCCTGATTATGCTGGCAATACGGGAGGCGTGCAGCAGCTCCATGAGGCCTTCATCGCTGTTCTGCTTTAGTTTCACGGTAGTAAGCTTTCCAACATTCCTAGGGACTTTGCTTAAGCAACCGTTTCGGTACCAGAACACTGCGTAGAGACAGTAAGCTCTGGTCCTGCGTGTATGCTGCGTGTCAACCTAGAAATTGGAGACTGATGGCATAAGGCTTCTTTTCCCGTTTTGAAAGCTCCATTCATGCGGCCTCGAAGCTACCTGAAAAGCATTGTTGTTGCCGGGGTTTTCCTCACTGCCGGCATGGTTCTGAGAAGAAAATGAGTTTTCTCCTAAGAAACCTTGGGTTTCCAGTTCCTTGTTGGAAGCTCACCCTGCTCTGCGCTATACCTAAAGTGAAAGTCAACGTGAGCCCAAGCTTCGAAGTAAGGCCCTGATTATCCTTGCAAAACGAGAGGCGTGCAGCAGCTCCATGAGGCCTTCATCGTTGTTCTGCTTTAGTTTCAAGGTAGTAAGCTTTTCAACACTCCTAGGGGCCTTGCTTCAGCACCTGTTTCAGTACCAGAACACTGCGTAGAACCAGGAAGCTCTGCTCCTGCGTGTATGCTGCGTGTCAACCTAGAAATTAGAGACTGATGGCACAAGGCTTGTTTTCCCGTTTTGAAAGCTCCATTCATGCGGCCTCGAAGCTACCTGAAAAGCACTGTTGTTACCGTGCTTTTACTTACAGCCGGCATGGCACATAGAAGAAAATGAGTTTTCTCGAAAGAAACCTTGTGCTTCCAGTTCCTAGTTGGAAGCTCACCCGGCTCTGCTCTATACCAAACGTGAAAGTCAATGTGAGCACTAGCCTCGAAGTAAGGCCCTGATTATGCTGGCAATACGGGAGGCGTGCAGCAGCTCCATGAGGCCTTCATCGCTGTTCTGCTTTAGTTTCACGGTAGTAAGCTTTCCAAGACTCCTAGGGACTTTGCTTAAGCAACCGTTTCGGTACCAGAACACTGCGTAGAGACAGTAAGCTCTGGTCCTGCGTGTATGCTGCGTGTCAACCTAGAAATTGGAGACTGATGGCATAAGGCTTCTTTTGCCATTATGAAAGCTCCGTTCATGCGGCCTCGAAGCTACCTGAAAAGCATTGTTGTTGCCGGGGTTTTCCTCACTGCCGGCATGGTTCTGAGAAGAAACTGAGTTTTCTCCTAAGAAACCTTGGGTTTCCAGTTCCTTGTTGGAAGCTCACCCTGCTCTGCGCTATACCTAAAGTGAAAGTCAACGTGAGCCCAAGCTTCGAAGTAAGGCCCTGATTATCCTTGCAAAACGAGAGGCGTGCAGCAGCTCCATGAGGCCTTCATCGTTGTTCTGCTTTAGTTTCAAGGTAGTAAGCTTTTCAACACTCCTAGGGGCCTTGCTTCAGCACCTGTTTCAGTACCAGAACACTGCGTAGAACCAGGAAGCTCTGCTCCTGCGTGTATGCTGCGTGTCAACCTAGAAATTAGAGACTGATGGCACAAGGCTTGTTTTCCCGTTTTGAAAGCTCCATTCATGCGGCCTCGAAGCTACCTGAAAAGCACTGTTGTTACCGTGCTTTTACTTACAGCCGGCATGGCACATAGAAGAAAATGAGTTTTCTCGAAAGAAACCTTGTGCTTCCAGTTCCTAGTTGGAAGCTCACCCGGCTCTGCTCTATACCAAACGTGAAAGTCAATGTGAGCACTAGCCTCGAAGTAAGGCCCTGATTATGCTGGCAATACGGGAGCCGTGCAGCAGCTCCATGAGGCCTTCATCGCTGTTCTGCTTTAGTTTCACGGTAGTAAGCTTTCCAAGACTCCTAGGGACTTTGCTTAAGCAACCGTTTCGGTACCAGAACACTGCGTAGAGACAGTAAGCTCTGGTCCTGCGTGTATGCTGCGTGTCAACCTAGAAATTGGAGACTGATGGCATAAGGCTTCTTTTGCCATTATGAAAGCTCCGTTCATGCGGCCTCGAAGCTACCTGAAAAGCATTGTTGTTGCCGGGGTTTTCCTCACTGCCGGCATGGTTCTGAGAAGAAACTGAGTTTTCTCCTAAGAAACCTTGGGTTTCCAGTTCCTTGTTGGAAGCTCACCCTGCTCTGCGCTATACCTAAAGTGAAAGTCAACATGAGCCCAAGCTTCGAAGTAAGGCCCTGATTATCCTTGCAAAACGAGAGGCGTGCAGCAGCTCCATGAGGCCTTCATCGTTGTTCTGCTTTAGTTTCAAGGTAGTAAGCTTTTCAACACTCCTAGGGGCCTTGCTTCAGCACCCGTTTCAGTACCAGAACACTGCGTAGAACCAGGAAGCTCTGCTCCTGCGTGTATGCTGCGTGTCAACCTAGAAATTAGAGACTGACGGCACAAGGCTAGTTTTCCCATTATGAAAGCTCCGTTGATGCGGCCCCGAAGCTACCTGAAAAGCACTGTTGTTACCGTGCTTTTACTTACAGCCGGCATGGCACATAGAAGAAAATGAGTTTTCTCGAAAGAAACCTTGTGCTTCCAGTTCCTAGTTGGAAGCTCACCCGGCTCTGCTCTATAACAAACGTGAAAGTCAATGTGAGCACTAGCCTCGAAGTAAGGCCCTGATTATCCTGGCAAAACGGGAGGCGTGCAGCAGCTCCATGAGGCCTTCATCGCTGTTCTGCTTTATTTTCACGGTAGTAAGCTTTCCAAGACTCCTAGGGACTTTGCTTAAGCAACCGTTTCGGTACCAGAACACTGCGTAGAGACAGTAAGCTCTGGTCCTGCGTGTATGCTGCGTGTCAACCTAGAAATTGGAGACTGATGGCATAAGGCTTCTTTTGCCATTATGAAAGCTCCGTTCATGCGGCCTCGAAGCTACCTGAAAAGCATTGTTGTTGCCGGGGTTTTCCTCACTGCCGGCATGGTTCTGAGAAGAAAATGAGTTTTCTCCTAAGAAACCTTGGGGTTCCAGTTCCTTGTTGGAAGCTCACCCTGCTCTGCGCTATACCTAAAGTGAAAGTCAACGTGAGCCCAAGCTTCGAAGTAAGGCCCTGATTATCCTTGCAAAACGAGAGGCGTGCAGCAGCTCCATGAGGCCTTCATCGTTGTTCTGCTTTAGTTTCAAGGTAGTAAGCTTTTCAACACTCCTAGGGGCCTTGCTTCAGCACCCGTTTCAGTACCAGAACACTGCGTAGAACCAGGAAGCTCTGCTCCTGCGTGTATGCTGCGTGTCAACCTAGAAATTAGAGACTGACGGCACAAGGCTTGTTTTCCCGTTTTGAAAGCTCCATTCATGCGGCCTCGAAGCTACCTGAAAAGCACTGTTGTTACCGTGCTTTTACTTACAGCCGGCATGGCACATAGAAGAAAATGAGTTTTCTCGAAAGAAACCTTGTGCTTCCAGTTCCTAGTTGGAAGCTCACCCGGCTCTGCTCTATACCAAACGTGAAAGTCAATGTGAGCACTAGCCTCGAAGTAAGGCCCTGATTATGCTGGCAATACGGGAGGCGTGCAGCAGCTCCATGAGGCCTTCATCGCTGTTCTGCTTTAGTTTCACGGTAGTAACTTTCCAACATTCCTAGGGACTTTGCTTAAGCAACCGTTTCGGTACCAGAACACTGCGTAGAGACAGTAAGCTCTGGTCCTGCGTGTATGCTGCGTGTCAACCTAGAAATTGGAGACTGATGGCATAAGGCTTCTTTTGCCATTATGAAAGCTCCGTTCATGCGGCCTCGAAGCTACCTGAAAAGCATTGTTGTTGCCGGGGTTTTCCTCACTGCCGGCATGGTTCTGAGAAGAAACTGAGTTTTCTCCTAAGAAACCTTGGGTTTCCAGTTCCTTGTTGGAAGCTCACCCTGCTCTGCGCTATACCTAAAGTGAAAGTCAACGTGAGCCCAAGCTTCGAAGTAAGGCCCTGATTATCCTTACAAAACGAGAGGCGTGCAGCAGCTCCATGAGGCCTTCATCGTTGTTCTGCTTTAGTTTCAAGGTAGTAAGCTTTTCAACACTCCTAGGGGCCTTGCTTCAGCACCCGTTTCAGTACCAGAACACTGCGTAGAACCAGGAAGCTCTGCTCCTGCGTGTATGCTGCGTGTCAACCTAGAAATTAGAGACTGACGGCACAAGGCTAGTTTTCCCATTATGAAAGCTCCGTTGATGCGGCCCCGAAGCTACCTGAAAAGCACTGTTGTTACCGTGCTTTTACTTACAGCCGGCATGGCACATAGAAGAAAATGAGTTTTCTCGAAAGAAACCTTGTGCTTCCAGTTCCTAGTTGGAAGCTCACCCGGCTCTGCTCTATAACAAACGTGAAAGTCAATGTGAGCACTAGCCTCGAAGTAAGGCCCTGATTATCCTGGCAAAACGGGAGGCGTGCAGCAGCTCCATGAGGCCTTCATCGCTGTTCTGCTTTAGTTTCACGGTAGTAAGCTTTCCAAGACTCCTAGGGACTTTGCTTAAGCAACCGTTTCGGTACCAGAACACTGCGTAGAGACAGTAAGCTCTGGTCCTGCGTGTATGCTGCGTGTCAACCTAGAAATTGGAGACTGATGGCATAAGGCTTGTTTTCCCGTTTTGAAAGCTCCATTCATGCGGCCTCGAAGCTACCTGAAAAGCATTGTTGTTGCCGGGGTTTTCCTCACTGCCGGCATGGTTCTGAGAAGAAAATGAGTTTTCTCCTAAGAAACCTTGGGTTTCCAGTTCCTTGTTGGAAGCTCACCCTGCTCTGCGCTATACCTAAAGTGAAAGTCAACGTGAGCCCAAGCTTCGAAGTAAGGCCCTGATTATCCTTGCAAAACGAGAGGCGTGCAGCAGCTCCATGAGGCCTTCATCGTTGTTCTGCTTTAGTTTCAAGGTAGTAAGCTTTTCAACACTCCTAGGGGCCTTGCTTCAGCACCTGTTTCAGTACCAGAACACTGCGTAGAACCAGGAAGCTCTGCTCCTGCGTGTATGCTGCGTGTCAACCTAGAAATTAGAGACTGACGGCACAAGGCTTGTTTTCCCGTTTTGAAAGCTCCATTCATGCGGCCTCGAAGCTACCTGAAAAGCACTGTTGTTACCGTGCTTTTACTTACAGCCGGCATGGCACATAGAAGAAAATGAGTTTTCTCGAAAGAAACCTTGTGCTTCCAGTTCCTAGTTGGAAGCTCACCCGGCTCTGCTCTATACCAAACGTGAAAGTCAATGTGAGCACTAGCCTCGAAGTAAGGCCCTGATTATGCTGGCAATACGGGAGGCGTGCAGCAGCTCCATGAGGCCTTCATCGCTGTTCTGCTTTAGTTTCACGGTAGTAAGCTTTCCAACATTCCTAGGGACTTTGCTTAAGCAACCGTTTCTGTGCGAGAACACTGCGTAGAGACAGTAAGCTCTGGTCCTGCGTGTATGCTGCGTGTCAACCTAGAAATTGGAGACTGATGGCATAAGGCTTCTTTTGCCATTATGAAAGCTCCGTTCATGCGGCCTCGAAGCTACCTGAAAAGCATTGTTGTTGCCGGGGTTTTCCTCACTGCCGGCATGGTTCTGAGGAGAAAATGAGTTTTCTCCTAAGAAACCTTGGGTTTCCAGTTCTTTGTTGGAAGCTCACCCTGTTCTGCGCTATACCTAAAGTGAAAGTCAACGTGAGCCCAAGCTTCGAAGTAAGGCCCTGATTATCCTTGCAAAACGAGAGGCGTGCAGCAGCTCCATGAGACCTTCATCGTTTTCTGCTTTAGTTTCAAGGTAGTGAGCTTTTCAACACTCCTAGGGGACTTGCTTCAGCACCCGTTTCAGTACCAGAACACTGCGTAGAACCAGGAAGCTCTGCTCCTGCGTGTATGCTGCGTGTCAAGCTAGAAATTAGAGACTGACGGCACAAGGCTAGTTTTCCCATTATGAAAGCTCCGTTGATGCGGCCCCGAAGCTACCTGAAAAGCACTGTTGTTACCGTGCTTTTACTTACAGCCGGCATGGCACATAGAAGAAAATGATTTTTCTCGAAAGAAACCTTGTGCTTCCAGTTCCTAGTTGGAAGCTCACCCGGCTCTGCTCTATACCAAACGTGAAAGTCAATGTGAGCACTAGCCTCGAAGTAAGGCCCTGATTATGCTGGCAATACGGGAGGCGTGCAGCAGCTCCATGAGGCCTTCATCGCTGTTCTGCTTTAGTTTCACGGTAGTAAGCTTTCCAACATTCCTAGGGACTTTGCTTAAGCAACCGTTTCGGTACCAGAACACTGCGTAGAGACAGTAAGCTCTGGTCCTGCGTGTATGCTGCGTGTCAACCTAGAAATTGGAGACTGATGGCATAAGGCTTCTTTTGCCATTATGAAAGCTCCGTTCATGCGGCCTCGAAGCTACCTGAAAAGCATTGTTGTTGCCGGGGTTTTCCTCACTGCCGGCATGGTTCTGAGAAGAAAATGAGTTTTCTCCTAAGAAACCTTGGGTTTCCAGTTCCTTGTTGGAAGCTCACCCTGCTCTGCGCTATACCTAAAGTGAAAGTCAACGTGAGCCCAAGCTTCGAAGTAAGGCCCTGATTATCCTTGCAAAACGAGAGGCGTGCAGCAGCTCCATGAGGCCTTCATCGTTGTTTTGCTTTAGTTTCAAGGTATAAGCTTTTCAACACTCCTAGGGGCCTTGCTTCAGCACCCGTTTCAGTACCAGAACACTGCGTAGAACCAGGAAGCTCTGCTCCTGCGTGTATGCTGCGTGTCAACCTAGAAATTAGAGGCTGACGGCACAAGGCTTGTTTTCCCGTTTTGAAAGCTCCATTCATGCGGCCTCGAAGCTACCTGAAAAGCACTGTTGTTACCGTGCTTTTACTTACAGCCGGCATGGCACATAGAAGAAAATGAGTTTTCTCGAAAGAAACCTTGTGCTTCCAGTTCCTAGTTGGAAGCTCACCCGGCTCTGCTCTACACCAAACGTGAAAGTCAATGTGAGCACTAGCCTCGAAGTAAGGCCCTGATTATGCTGGCAATACGGGAGGCGTGCAGCAGCTCCATGAGGCCTTCATCGCTGTTCTGCTTTAGTTTCACGGTAGTAAGCTTTCCAAGACTCCTAGGGACTTTGCTTAAGCAACCGTTTCAGTACCAGAACACTGCGTAGAGACAGTAAGCTCTGGTCCTGCGTGTATGCTGCGTGTCAACCTAGAAATTGGAGACTGATGGCATAAGGCTTCTTTTCCCATTATTAAAGCTCCGTTCATGCGGCCTCGAAGCTACCTGAAAAGCATTGTTGTTGCCGGGGTTTTCCTCACTGCCGGCATGGTTCTGAGAAGAAAATGAGTTTTCTCCTAAGAAACCTTGGGTTTCCAGTTCCTTGTTGGAAGCTCACCCTGCTCTGCGCTATACCTAAAGTGAAAGTCAACGTGAGCCCAAGCTTCGAAGTAAGGCCCTGATTATCCTTGCAAAACGAGAGGCGTGCAGCAGCTCCATGAGACCTTCATCGTTTTCTGCTTTAGTTTCAAGGTAGTGAGCTTTTCAACACTTCTAGGGGCCTTGCTTCAGCACCCGTTTCAGTACCAGAACACTGCGTAGAACCAGGAAGCTCTGCTCCTGCGTGTATGCTGCGTGTCAAGCTAGAAATTAGAGACTCATGGCACAAGGCTAGTTTTCCCATTATGAAAGCTCCGTTGATGCGGCCCCGAAGCTACCTGAAAAGCACTGTTGTTACCGTGCTTTTACTTACAGCCGGCATGGCACATAGAATTAAATGATTTTTCTCGAAAGAAACCTTGTGCTTCCAGTTCCTAGTTGGAAGCTCACCCGGCTCTGCTCTATACCAAACGTGAAAGTCAATGTGAGCACTAGCCTCGAAGTAAGGCCCTGATTATCCTGGCAAAACGGGAGGCGTGCAGCAGCTCCATGAGGCCTTCATCGCTGTTCTGCTTTAGTTTCACGGTAGTAAGCTTTCCAAGACTCCTAGGGACTTTGCTTAAGCAACCGTTTCGGTACCAGAACACTGCGTAGAGACAGTAAGCTCTGGTCCTGCGTGTATGCTGCGTGTCAACCTAGAAATTGGAGACTGATGGCATAAGGCTTCTTTTGCCATTATGAAAGCTCCGTTCATGCGGCCTCGAAGCTACCTGAAAAGCATTGTTGTTGCCGGGGTTTTCCTCACTGCCGGCATGGTTCTGAGAAGAAAATGAGTTTTCTCCTAAGAAACCTTGGGTTTCCAGTTCCTTGTTGGAAGCTCACCCTGCTCTGCGCTATACCGAAAGTGAAAGTCAACGTGAGCCCAAGCTTCGAAGTAAGGCCCTGATGATCCTTGCAAAACGAGAGGCGTGCAGCAGCTCTATGAGGCCTTCATCGTTGTTCTGCTTTAGTTTCAAGGTAGTAAGCTTTTCAACACTCCTAGGGGCCTTGCTTCAGCACCCGTTTCAGTACCAGAACACTGCGTAGAACCAGGAAGCTCTGCTCCTGCGTGTATGCTGCGTGTCAACCTAGAAATTAGAGGCTGACGGCACAAGGCTTGTTTTCCCGTTTTGAAAGCTCCATTCATGCGGCCTCGAAGCTACCTGAAAAGCACTGTTGTTACCGTGCTTTTACTTACAGCCGGCATGGCACATAGAAGAAAATGAGTTTTCTCGAAAGAAACCTTGTGCTTCCAGTTCCTAGTTGGAAGCTCACCCGGCTCTGCTCTATACCAAACGTGAAAGTCAATGTGAGCACTAGCCTCGAAGTAAGGCCCTGATTATGCTGGCAATACGGGAGGCGTGCAGCAGCTCCATGAGGCCTTCATCGCTGTTCTGCTTTAGTTTCACGGTAGTAAGCTTTCCAACATTCCTAGGGACTTTGCTTAAGCAACCGTTTCGGTACCAGAACACTGCGTAGAGACAGTAAGCTCTGGTCCTGCGTGTATGCTGCGTGTCAACCTAGAAATTGGAGACTGATGGCATAAGGCTTCTTTTGCCATTATGAAAGCTCCGTTCATGCGGCCTCGAAGCTACCTGAAAAGCATTGTTGTTGCCGGGGTTTTCCTCACTGCCGGCATGGTTCTGAGAAGAAAATGAGTTTTCTCCTAAGAAACCTTGGGTTTCCAGTTCCTTGTTGGAAGCTCACCCTGCTCTGCGCTATACCTAAAGTGAAAGTCAACGTGAGCCCAAGCTTCGAAGTAAGGCCCTGATTATCCTTGCAAAACGAGAGGCGTGCAGCAGCTCCATGAGGCCTTCATCGTTGTTCTGCTTTAGTTTCAAGGTAGTAAGCTTTTCAACACTCCTAGGGGACTTGCTTCAGCACCCGTTTCAGTACCAGAACACTGCGTAGAACCAGGAAGCTCTGCTCCTGCGTGTATGCTGCGTGTCAACCTAGAAATTAGAGACTGACGGCACAAGGCTAGTTTTCCCATTATGAAAGCTCCGTTGATGCGGCCCGAAGCTACCTGAAAAGCACTGTTGTTACCGTGCTTTTACTTACAGCCGGCATGGCACATAGAAAAAATGAGTTTTCTCGAAAGAAACCTTGTGCTTCCAGTTCCTAGTTGGAAGCTCACCCGGCTCTGCTCTATACCAAACGTGAAAGTCAATGTGCGCACTAGCCGCGAAGTAAGGCCCTGATTATCCTGGCAAAACGGGAGGCGTGCAGCAGCTCCATGAGGCCTTCATCGCTGTTCTGCTTTAGTTTCACGGTAGTAAGCTTTCCAAGACTCCTAGGGACTTTGCTTAAGCAACCGTTTCGGTACCAGAACACTGCGTAGAGACAGTAAGCTCTGGTCCTGCGTGTATGCTGCGTGTCAACCTAGAAATTGGAGACTGATGGCATAAGGCTTCTTTTGCCATTATGAAAGCTCCGTTCATGCGGCCTCGAAGCTACCTGAAAAGCATTGTTGTTGCCGGGGTTTTCCTCACTGCCGGCATGGTTCTGAGAAGAAAATGAGTTTTCTCCTAAGAAACCTTGGGTTTCCAGTTCCTTGTTGGAAGCTCACCCTGCTCTGCGCTATACCGAAAGTGAAAGTCAACGTGAGCCCAAGCTTCGAAGTAAGGCCCTGATGATCCTTGCAAAACGAGAGGCGTGCAGCAGCTCTATGAGGCCTTCATCGTTGTTCTGCTTTAGTTTCAAGGTAGTAAGCTTTTCAACACTCCTAGGGGCCTTGCTTCAGCACCCGTTTCAGTACCAGAACACTGCGTAGAACCAGGAAGCTCTGCTCCTGCGTGTATGCTGCGTGTCAACCTAGAAATTAGAGGCTGACGGCACAAGGCTTGTTTTCCCGTTTTGAAAGCTCCATTCATGCGGCCTCGAAGCTACCTGAAAAGCACTGTTGTTACCGTGCTTTTACTTACAGCCGGCATGGCACATAGAAGAAAATGAGTTTTCTCGAAAGAAACCTTGTGCTTCCAGTTCCTAGTTGGAAGCTCACCCGGCTCTGCTCTATACCAAACGTGAAAGTCAATGTGAGCACTAGCCTCGAAGTAAGGCCCTGATTATGCTGGCAATACGGGAGGCGTGCAGCAGCTCCATGAGGCCTTCATCGCTGTTCTGCTTTAGTTTCACGGTAGTAAGCTTTCCAACATTCCTAGGGACTTTGCTTAAGCAACCGTTTCTGTGCGAGAACACTGCGTAGAGACAGTAAGCTCTGGTTCTGCGTGTATGCTGCGTGTCAACCTAGAAATTGGAGACTGATGGCATAAGGCTTCTTTTGCCATTATGAAAGCTCCGTTCATGCGGCCTCGAAGCTACCTGAAAAGCATTGTTGTTGCCGGGGTTTTCCTCACTGCCGGCATGGTGCTGAGAAGAAACTGAGTTTTCTCCTAAGAAACCTTGGGTTTCCAGTTCCTTGTTGGAAGCTCACCCTGCTCTGCGCTATACCTAAAGTGAAAGTCAACGTGAGCCCAAGCTTCGAAGTAAGGCCCTGATTATCCTTGCAAAACGAGAGGCGTGCAGCAGCTCCATGAGGCCTTCATCGTTGTTCTGCTTTAGTTCAAGGTAGTAAGCTTTTCAACACTCCTAGGGGACTTGCTTCAGCACCCGTTTCAGTACCAGAACACTGCGTAGAACCAGGAAGTTCTGCTCCTGCGTGTATGCTGCGTGTCAACCTAGAAATTAGAGGCTGACGGCACAAGGCTAGTTTTCCCATTATGAAAGCTCCGTTGATGCGGCCCCGAAGCTACCTGAAAAGCACTGTTGTTACCGTGCTTTTACTTACAGCCGGCATGGCACATAGAAGAAAATGAGTTTTCTCGAAAGAAACCTTGTGCTTCCAGTTCCTAGTTGGAAGCTCACCCGGCTCTGCTCTATACCAAACGTGAAAGTCAATGTGAGCACTAGCCTCGAAGTAAGGCCCTGATTATGCTGGCAAAACGGGAGGCGTGCAGCAGCTCCATGAGGCCTTCATCGCTGTTCTGCTTTAGTTTCACGGTAGTAAGCTTTCCAAGACTCCTAGGGACTTTGCTTAAGCAACCGTTTCGGTACCAGAACACTGCGTAGAGACAGTAAGCTCTGGTCCTGCGTGTATGCTGCGTGTCAACCTAGAAATTGGAGACTGATGGCATAAGGCTTCTTTTCCCATTATTAAAGCTCCGTTCATGCGGCCTCAAAGCTACCTGAAAAGCATTGTTGTTGCCGGGGTTTTCCTCACTGCCTGCATGGTTCTGAGGAGAAAATGAGTTTTCTCCTAAGAAACCTTGGGTTTCCAGTTCTTTGTTGGAAGCTCACCCTGTTCTGCGCTATACCTAAAGTGAAAGTCAACGTGAGCCCAAGCTTCGAAGTAAGGCCCTGATTATCCTTGCAAAACGAGAGGCGTGCAGCAGCTCCATGAGACCTTCATCGTTTTCTGCTTTAGTTTCAAGGTAGTGAGCTTTTCAACACTCCTAGGGGCCTTGCTTCAGCACCCGTTTCAGTACCAGAACACTGCGTAGAACCAGGAAGCTCTGCTCCTGCGTGTATGCTGCGTGTCAAGCTAGAAATTAGAGACTGAAAGCACAAGGCTAGTTTTCCCATTATGAAAGCTCCGTTGATGCGGCCCCGAAGCTACCTGAAAAGCACTGTTGTTACCGTGCTTTTACTTACAGCCGGCATGGCACATAGAAGAAAATGATTTTTCTCGAAAGAAACCTTGTGCTTCCAGTTCCTAGTTGGAAGCTCACCCGGCTCTGCTCTATACCAAACGTGAAAGTCAATGTGAGCACTAACCTCGAAGTAAGGCCCTGATTATGCTGGCAATACGGGAGGCGTGCAGCAGCTCCATGAGGCCTTCATCGCTGTTCTGCTTTAGTTTCACGGTAGTAAGCTTTCCAACATTCCTAGGGACTTTGCTTAAGCAACCGTTTCGGTACCAGAACACTGCGTAGAGACAGTAAGCTCTGGTCCTGCGTGTATGCTGCGTGTCAACCTAGAAATTGGAGACTGATGGCATAAGGCTTCTTTTGCCATTATGAAAGCTCCGTTCATGCGGCCTCGAAGCTACCTGAAAAGCATTGTTGTTGCCGGGGTTTTCCTCACTGCCGGCATGGTTCTGAGAAGAAAATGAGTTTTCTCCTAAGAAACCTTGGGTTTCCAGTTCCTTGTTGGAAGCTCACCCTGCTCTGCGCTATACCTAAAGTGAAAGTCAACGTGAGCCCAAGCTTCGAAGTAAGGCCCTGATTATCCTTGCAAAACGAGAGGCGTGCAGCAGCTCCATGAGACCTTCATCGTTTTCTGCTTTAGTTTCAAGGTAGTGAGCTTTTCAACACTTCTAGTGGCCTTGCTTCAGCACCCGTTTCAGTACCAGAACACTGCGTAGAACCAGGAAGCTCTGCTCCTGCGTGTATGCTGCGTGTCAAGCTAGAAATTAGAGACTGATGGCACAAGGCTAGTTTTCCCATTATGAAAGCTCCGTTGATGCGGCCCCGAAGCTACCTGAAAAGCACTGTTGTTACCGTGCTTTTACTTACAGCCGGCATGGCACATAGAAGAAAATGAGTTTTCTCGAAAGAAACCTTGTGCTTCCAGTTCCTAGTTGGAAGCTCACCCAGCTCTGCTCTATACCAAACGTGAAAGTCAATGTGAGCACTAGCCTCGAAGTAAGGCCCTGATTATGCTGGCAATACGGGAGGCGTGCAGCAGCTCCATGAGGCCTTCATCGCTGTTCTGCTTTAGTTTCACGGTAGTAAGCTTTCCAAGACTCCTAGGGACTTTGCTTAAGCAACCGTTTCGGTACCAGAACACTGCGTAGAGACAGTAAGCTCTGGTCCTGCGTGTATGCTGCGTGTCAACCTAGAAATTGGAGACTGATGGCATAAGGCTTCTTTTGCCATTATGAAAGCTCCGTTCATGCGGCCTCGAAGCTACCTGAAAAGCATTGTTGTTGCCGGGGTTTTCCTCACTGCCGGCATGGTTCTGAGAAGAAACTGAGTTTTCTCCTAAGAAACCTTGGGTTTCCAGTTCCTTGTTGGAAGCTCACCCTGCTCTGCGCTATACCTAAAGTGAAAGTCAACGTGAGCCCAAGCTTCGAAGTAAGGCCCTGATTATCCTTGCAAAACGAGAGGCGTGCAGCAGCTCCATGAGGCCTTCATCGTTGTTCTGCTTTAGTTTCAAGGTAGTAAGCTTTTCAACACTCCTAGGGGACTTGCTTCAGCACCCGTTTCAGTACCATAACACTGCGTAGAACCAGGAAGCTCTGCTCCTGCGTGTATGCTGCGTGTCAACCTAGAAATTAGAGACTGACGGCACAAGGCTAGTTTTCCCATTATGAAAGCTCCGTTGATGCGGCCCGAAGCTACCTGAAAAGCACTGTTGTTACCGTGCTTTTACTTACAGCCGGCATGGCACATAGAAAAAATGAGTTTTCTCGAAAGAAACCTTGTGCTTCCAGTTCCTAGTTGGAAGCTCACCCGGCTCTGCTCTATACCAAACGTGAAAGTCAATGTGCGCACTAGCCGCGAAGTAAGGCCCTGATTATCCTGGCAAAACGGGAGGCGTGCAGCAGCTCCATGAGGCCTTCATCGCTGTTCTGCTTTAGTTTCACGGTAGTAAGCTTTCCAAGACTCCTAGGGACTTTGCTTAAGCAACCGTTTCGGTACCAGAACACTGCGTAGAGACAGTAAGCTCTGGTCCTGCGTGTATGCTGCGTGTCAACCTAGAAATTGGAGACTGATGGCATAAGGCTTCTTTTGCCATTATGAAAGCTCCGTTCATGCGGCCTCGAAGCTACCTGAAAATCATTGTTGTTGCCGGGGTTTTCCTCACTGCCGGCATGGTTCTGAGAAGAAAATGAGTTTTCTCCTAAGAAACCTTGGGTTTCCAGTTCCTTGTTGGAAGCTCACCCTGCTCTGCGCTATACCGAAAGTGAAAGTCAACGTGAGCCCAAGCTTCGAAGTAAGGCCCTGATTATCCTTGCAAAACGAGAGGCGTGCAGCAGCTCCATGAGGCCTTCATCGTTGTTCTGCTTTAGTTTCAAGGTAGTAAGCTTTTCAACACTCCTAGGGGCCTTGCTTCAGCACCCGTTTCAGTACCAGAACACTGCGTAGAACCAGGAAGCTCTGCTCCTGCGTGTATGCTGCGTGTCAACCTAGAAATTAGAGGCTGACGGCACAAGGCTAGTTTTCCCATTATGAAAGCTCCGTTGATGCGGCCCCGAAGCTACCTGAAAAGCACTGTTGTTACCGTGCTTTTACTTACAGCCGGCATGGCACATAGAAAAAATGAGTTTTCTCGAAAGAAACCTTGTGCTTCCAGTTCCTAGTTGGAAGCTCACCCGGCTCTGCTCTATACCAAACGTGAAAGTCAATGTGAGCACTAGCCTCGAAGTAAGGCCCTGATTATGCTGGCAATACGGGAGGCGTGCAGCAGCTCCATGAGGCCTTCATCGCTGTTCTGCTTTAGTTTCACGGTAGTAAGCTTTCCAACATTCCTAGGGACTTTGCTTAAGCAACCGTTTCGGTACCAGAACACTGCGTAGAGACAGTAAGCTCTGGTCCTGCGTGTATGCTGCGTGTCAACCTAGAAATTGGAGACTGATGGCATAAGGCTTCTTTTCCCATTATGAAAGCTCCGTTCATGCGGCCTCGAAGCTACCTGAAAAGCATTGTTGTTGCCGGGGTTTTCCTCACTGCCGGCATGGTTCTGAGAAGAAAATGAGTTTTCTCCTAAGAAACCTTGGGTTTCCAGTTCCTTGTTGGAAGCTCACCCTGCTCTGCGCTATACCTAAAGTGAAAGTCAACGTGAGCCCAAGCTTCGAAGTAAGGCCCTGATTATCCTTGCAAAACGAGAGGCGTGCAGCAGCTCCATGAGACCTTCATCGTTTTCTGCTTTAGTTTCAAGGTAGTGAGCTTTTCAACACTCCTAGGGGCCTTGCTTCAGCACCCGTTTCAGTACCAGAACACTGCGTAGAACCAGGAAGCTCTGCTCCTGCGTGTATGCTGCGTGTCAAGCTAGAAATTAGAGACTGACGGCACAAGGCTAGTTTTCCCATTATGAAAGCTCCGTTGATGCGGCCCGGAAGCTACCTGAAAAGCACTGTTGTTACCGTGCTTTTACTTACAGCCGGCATGGCACATAGAAGAAAATGATTTTTCTCGAAAGAAACCTTGTGCTTCCAGTTCCTAGTTGGAAGCTCACCCGGCTCTGCTCTATACCAAACGTGAAAGTCAATGTGAGCACTAGCCTCGAAGTAAGGCCCTGATTATGCTGGCAATACGGGAGGCGTGCAGCAGCTCCATGAGGCCTTCATCGCTGTTCTGCTTTAGTTTCACGGTAGTAAGCTTTCCAACATTCCTAGGGACTTTGCTTAAGCAACCGTTTCGGTACCAGAACACTGCGTAGAGACAGTAAGCTCTGGTTCTGCGTGTATGCTGCGTGTCAACCTAGAAATTGGAGACTGATGGCATAAGGCTTCTTTTGCCATTATGAAAGCTCCGTTCATGCGGCCTCGAAGCTACCTGAAAAGCATTGTTGTTGCCGGGGTTTCCTCACTGCCGGCATGGTTCTGAGAAGAAACTGAGTTTTCTCCTAAGAAACCTTGGGTTTCCAGTTCCTTGTTGGAAGCTCACCCTGCTCTGCGCTATACCTAAAGTGAAAGTCAACGTGAGCCCAAGCTTCGAAGTAAGGCCCTGATTATCCTTGCAAAACGAGAGGCGTGCAGCAGCTCCATGAGGCCTTCATCGTTGTTCTGCTTTAGTTTCAAGGTAGTAAGCTTTTCAACACTCCTAGGGGCCTTGCTTCAGCACCCGTTTCAGTACCAGAACACTGCGTAGAACCAGGAAGCTCTGCTCCTGCGTGTATGCTGCGTGTCAACCTGGAAATTAGAGACTGATGGCACAAGGCTTGTTTTCCCGTTTTGAAAGCTCCATTCATGCGGCCCCGAAGCTACCTGAAAAGCACTGTAGTTACCGTGCTTTTACTTACAGCTGGCATGGTTCATAGAAGAAAATGAGTTTTCTCGAAAGAAACCTTGTGCTTCCAGTTCCTAGTTGGAAGCTCACCCTGCTCTGCTCTATACCAAAGGTGAAAGTCAATGTGAGCACTAGCCTCGAAGTAAGGCCCTGATTATCCTGGCAAAACGGGAGGCGTTCAGCAGCTCCATGAGGCCTTCATCGCTGTTCTGCTTTAGTTTCACGGTAGTAGCTTTCCAACATTCCTAGGGACTTTGCTTAAGCAACCGTTTCGGTACCAGAACACTGCGTAGAGACAGTAAGCTCTGGTCCTGCGTGTATGCTGCGTGTCAACCTAGAAATTGGAGACTGATGGCATAAGGCTTCTTTTCCCATTATTAAAGCTCCGTTCATGCGGCCTCGAAGCTACCTGAAAAGCATTGTTGTTGCCGGGGTTTTCCTCACTGCCGGCATGGTTCTGAGGAGAAAATGAGTTTTCTCCTAAGAAACCTTGGGTTTCCAGTTCTTTGTTGGAAGCTCACCCTGTTCTGCGCTATACCTAAAGTGAAAGTCAACGTGAGCCCAAGCTTCGAAGTAAGGCCCTGATTATCCTTGCAAAACGAGAGGCGTGCAGCAGCTCCATGAGACCTTCATCGTTTTCTGCTTTAGTTTCAAGGTAGTGAGCTTTTCAACACTCCTAGGGGACTTGCTTCAGCACCCGTTTCAGTACCAGAACACTGCGTAGAACCAGGAAGCTCTGCTCCTGCGTGTATGCTGCGTGTCAAGCTAGAAATTAGAGACTGACGGCACAAGGCTAGTTTTCCCATTATGAAAGCTCCGTTGATGCGGCCCCGAAGCTACCTGAAAAGCACTGTTGTTACCGTGCTTTTACTTACAGCCGGCATGGCACATAGAAGAAAATGATTTTTCTCGAAAGAAACCTTGTGCTTCCAGTTCCTAGTTGGAAGCTCACCCGGCTCTGCTCTATACCAAACGTGAAAGTCAATGTGAGCACTAGCCTCGAAGTAAGGCCCTGATTATGCTGGCAAAACGGGAGGCGTGCAGCAGCTCCATGAGGCCTTCATCGCTGTTCTGCTTTAGTTTCACGGTAGTAAGCTTTCCAAGACTCCTAGGGACTTTGCTTAAGCAACCGTTTCTGTGCGAGAACACTGCGTAGAGACAGTAAGCTCTGGTCCTGCGTGTATGCTGCGTGTCAACCTAGAAATTGGAGACTGATGGCATAAGGCTTCTTTTCCCATTATGAAAGCTCCGTTCATGCGGCCTCGAAGCTACCTGAAAAGCATTGTTGTTGCCGGGGTTTTCCTCACTGCCGGCATGGTTCTGAGGAGAAAATGAGTTTTCTCCTAAGAAACCTTGGGTTTCCAGTTCTTTGTTGGAAGCTCACCCTGTTCTGCGCTATACCTAAAGTGAAAGTCAACGTGAGCCCAAGCTTCGAAGTAAGGCCCTGATTATCCTTGCAAAACGAGAGGCGTGCAGCAGCTCCATGAGGCCTTCATCGTTGTTCTGCTTTAGTTTCAAGGTAGTAAGCTTTTCAACACTCCTAGGGGCCTTGCTTCAGCACCCGTTTCAGTACCAGAACACTGCGTAGAACCAGGAAGCTCTGCTCCTGCGTGTATGCTGCGTGTCAACCTAGAAATTAGAGGCTGACGGCACAAGGCTTGTTTTCCCGTTTTGAAAGCTCCATTCATGCGGCCTCGAAGCTACCTGAAAAGCACTGTTGTTACCGTGCTTTTACTTACAGCCGGCATGGCACATAGAAGAAAATGAGTTTTCTCGAAAGAAACCTTGTGCTTCCAGTTCCTAGTTGGAAGCTCACCCGGCTCTGCTCTATAACAAACGTGAAAGTCAATGTGAGCACTAGCCTCGAAGTAAGGCCCTGATTATGCTGGCAATACGGGAGGCGTGCAGCAGCTCCATGAGGCCTTCATCGCTGTTCTGCTTTAGTTTCACGGTAGTAAGCTTTCCAACATTCCTAGGGACTTTGCTTAAGCAACCGTTTCGGTACCAGAACACTGCGTAGAGACAGTAAGCTCTGGTCCTGCATGTATGCTGCGTGTCAACCTAGAAATTGGAGACTGATGGCATAAGGCTTCTTTTGCCATTATGAAAGCTCCGTTCATGCGGCCTCGAAGCTACCTGAAAAGCATTGTTGTTGCCGGGGTTTTCCTCACTGCCGGCATGGTTCTGAGAAGAAACTGAGTTTTCTCCAAAGAAACCTTGGGTTTCCAGTTCCTTGTTGGAAGCTCACCCTGCTCTGCGCTATACCTAAAGTGAAAGTCAACGTGAACCCAAGCTTCGAAGTAAGGCCCTGATTATCCTTGCAAAACGAGAGGCGTGCAGCAGCTCCATGAGGCCTTCATCGTTGTTCTGCTTTAGTTTCAAGGTAGTAAGCTTTTCAACACTCCTAGGGGCCTTGCTTCAGCACCCGTTTCAGTACCAGAACACTGCGTAGAACCAGGAAGCTCTGCTCCTGCGTGTATGCTGCGTGTCAACCTAGAAATTAGAGACTGACGGCACAAGGCTAGTTTTCCCATTATGAAAGCTCCGTTGATGCGGCTCCGAAGCTACCTGAAAAGCACTGTTGTTACCGTGCTTTTACTTACAGCCGGCATGGCACATAGAAGAAAATGAGTTTTCTCGAAAGAAACCTTGTGCTTCCAGTTCCTAGTTGGAAGCTCACCCGGCTCTGCTCTATACCAAACGTGAAAGTCAATGTGAGCACTAGCCTCGAAGTAAGGCCCTGATTATGCTGGCAAAACGGGAGGCGTGCAGCAGCTCCATGAGGCCTTCATCGCTGTTCTGCTTTATTTTCACGGTAGTAAGCTTTCCAAGACTCCTAGGGACTTTGCTTAAGCAACCGTTTCGGTACCAGAACACTGCGTAGAGACAGTAAGCTCTGGTCCTGCGTGTATGCTGCGTGTCAACCTAGAAATTGGAGACTGATGGCATAAGGCTTCTTTTGCCATTATGAAAGCTCCGTTCATGCGGCCTCGAAGCTACCTGAAAAGCATTGTTGTTGCCGGGGTTTTCCTCACTGCCGGCATGGTTCTGAGAAGAAAATGAGTTTTCTCCTAAGAAACCTTGGGTTTCCAGTTCCTTGTTGGAAGCTCACCCTGCTCTGCGCTATACCTAAAGTGAAAGTCAACGTGAGCCCAAGCTTCGAAGTAAGGCCCTGATTATCCTTGCAAAACGAGAGGCGTGCAGCAGCTCCATGAGGCCTTCATCGTTGTTCTGCTTTAGTTTCAAGGTAGTAAGCTTTTCAACACTCCTAGGGGCCTTGCTTCAGCACCCGTTTCAGTACCAGAACACTGCGTAGAACCAGGAAGCTCTGCTCCTGCGTGTATGCTGCGTGTCAACCTAGAAATTAGAGGCTGACGGCACAAGGCTTGTTTTCCCGTTTTGAAAGCTCCATTCATGCGGCCTCGAAGCTACCTGAAAAGCACTGTTGTTACCGTGCTTTTACTTACAGCCGGCATGGCACATAGAAGAAAATGAGTTTTCTCGAAAGAAACCTTGTGCTTCCAGTTCCTAGTTGGAAGCTCACCCGGCTCTGCTCTATACCAAACGTGAAAGTCAATGTGAGCACTAGCCTCGAAGTAAGGCCCTGATTATGCTGGCAATACGGGAGGCGTGCAGCAGCTCCATGAGGCCTTCATCGCTGTTCTGCTTTAGTTTCACGGTAGTAAGCTTTCCAACATTCCTAGGGACTTTGCTTAAGCAACCGTTTCGGTACCAGAACACTGCGTAGAGACAGTAATCTCTGGTCCTGCGTGTATGCTGCGTGTCAACCTAGAAATTGGAGACTGATGGCATAAGGCTTCTTTTGCCATTATGAAAGCTCCGTTCATGCGGCCTCGAAGCTACCTGAAAAGCATTGTTGTTGCCGGGGTTTTCCTCACTGCCGGCATGGTTCTGAGAAGAAACTGAGTTTTCTCCTAAGAAACCTTGGGTTTCCAGTTCCTTGTTGGAAGCTCACCCTGCTCTGCGCTATACCTAAAGTGAAAGTCAACGTGAACCCAAGCTTCGAAGTAAGGCCCTGATTATCCTTGCAAAACGAGAGGCGTGCAGCAGCTCCATGAGGCCTTCATCGTTGTTCTGCTTTAGTTTCAAGGTAGTAAGCTTTTCAACACTCCTAGGGGCCTTGCTTCAGCACCCGTTTCAGTACCAGAACACTGCGTAGAACCAGGAAGTTCTGCTCCTGCGTGTATGCTGCGTGTCAACCTAGAAATTAGAGGCTGACGGCACAAGGCTAGTTTTCCCATTATGAAAGCTCCGTTGATGCGGCCCCGAAGCTACCTGAAAAGCACTGTTGTTACCGTGCTTTTACTTACAGCCGGCATGGCACATAGAAGAAAATGAGTTTTCTCGAAAGAAACCTTGTGCTTCCAGTTCCTAGTTGGAAGCTCACCCGGCTCTGCTCTATACCAAACGTGAAAGTCAATGTGAGCACTAGCCTCGAAGTAAGGCCCTGATTATGCTGGCAATACGGGAGGCGTGCAGCAGCTCCATGAGGCCTTCATCGCTGTTCTGCTTTAGTTTCACGGTAGTAAGCTTTCCAAGACTCCTAGGGACTTTGCTTAAGCAACCGTTTCAGTACCAGAACACTGCGTAGAGACAGTAAGCTCTGGTCCTGCGTGTATGCTGCGTGTCAACCTAGAAATTGGAGACTGATGGCATAAGGCTTCTTTTGCCATTATGAAAGCTCCGTTCATGCGGCCTCGAAGCTACCTGAAAAGCATTGTTGTTGCCGGGGTTTTCCTCACTGCCGGCATGGTTCTGAGAAGAAACTGAGTTTTCTCCTAAGAAACCTTGGGTTTCCAGTTCCTTGTTGGAAGCTCACCCTGCTCTGCGCTATACCTAAAGTGAAAGTCAACGTGAGCCCAAGCTTCGAAGTAAGGCCCTGATTATCCTTGCAAAACGAGAGGCGTGCAGCAGCTCCATGAGGCCTTCATCGTTGTTCTGCTTTAGTTTCAAGGTAGTAAGCTTTTCAACACTCCTAGGGGCCTTGCTTCAGCACCCGTTTCAGTACCAGAAGACTGCGTAGAACCAGGAAGCTCTGCTCCTGCGTGTATGCTGCGTGTCAACCTAGAAATTAGAGACTGATGGCACAAGGCTTGTTTTCCCGTTTTGAAAGCTCCATTCATGCGGCCTCGAAGCTACCTGAAAAGCACTGTTGTTACCGTGCTTTTACTTACAGCCGGCATGGCACATAGAAGAAAATGAGTTTTCTCGAAAGAAACCTTGTGCTTCCAGTTCCTAGTTGGAAGCTCACCCGGCTCTGCTCTATACCAAACGTGAAAGTCAATGTGAGCACTAGCCTCGAAGTAAGGCCCTGATTATGCTGGCAAATCGGGAGGCGTGCAGCAGCTCCATGAGGCCTTCATCGCTGTTCTGCTTTAGTTTCACGGTAGTAAGCTTTCCAAGACTCCTAGGGACTTTGCTTAAGCAACCGTTTCGGTACCAGAACACTGCGTAGAGACAGTAAGCTCTGGTCCTGCGTGTATGCTGCGTGTCAACCTAGAAATTGGAGACTGATGGCATAAGGCTTCTTTTGCCATTATGAAAGCTCCGTTCATGCGGCCTCGAAGCTATCTGAAAAGCATTGTTGTTGCCGGGGTTTTCCTCACTGCCGGCATGGTTCTGAGAAGAAACTGAGTTTTCTCCTAAGAAACCTTGGGTTTCCAGTTCCTTGTTGGAAGCTCACCCTGCTCTGCGCTATACCTAAAGTGAAAGTCAACGTGAACCCAAGCTTCGAAGTAAGGCCCTGATTATCCTTGCAAAACGAGAGGCGTGCAGCAGCTCCATGAGGCCTTCATCGTTGTTCTGCTTTAGTTTCAAGGTAGTAAGCTTTTCAACACTCCTAGGGGCCTTGCTTCAGCACCCGTTTCAGTACCAGAACACTGCGTAGAACCAGGAAGTTCTGCTCCTGCGTGTATGCTGCGTGTCAACCTAGAAATTAGAGGCTGACGGCACAAGGCTAGTTTTCCCATTATGAAAGCTCCGTTGATGCGGCCCCGAAGCTACCTGAAAAGCACTGTTGTTACCGTTCTTTTACTTACAGCCGGCATGGCACATAGAAGAAAATGAGTTTTCTCGAAAGAAACCTTGTGCTTCCAGTTCCTAGTTGGAAGCTCACCCGGCTCTGCTCTATACCAAACGTGAAAGTCAATGTGAGCACTAGCCTCGAAGTAAGGCCCTGATTATCCTGGCAAAACGGGAGGCGTGCAGCAGCTCCATGAGGCCTTCATCGCTGTTCTGCTTTAGTTTCACGGTAGTAAGCTTTCCAAGACTCCTAGGGACTTTGCTTAAGCAACCGTTTCGGTACCAGAACACTGCGTAGAGACAGTAAGCTCTGGTCCTGCGTGTATGCTGCGTGTCAACCTAGAAATTGGAGACTGATGGCATAAGGCTTCTTTTCCCATTATGAAAGCTCCGTTCATGCGGCCTCGTAGCTACCTGAAAAGCATTGTTGTTGCCGGGGTTTTCCTCACTGCCGGCATGGTTCTGAGAAGAAACTGAGTTTTCTCCTAAGAAACCTTGGGTTTCCAGTTCCTTGTTGGAAGCTCACCCTGCTCTGCGCTATACCTAAAGTGAAAGTCAACGTGAGCCCAAGCTTCGAAGTAAGGCACTGATTATCCTTGCAAAACGAGAGGCGTGCAGCAGCTCCATGAGGCCTTCATCGTTGTTCTGCTTTAGTTTCAAGGTAGTAAGCTTTTCAACACTCCTAGGGGCCTTGCTTCAGCACCCGTTTCAGTACCAGAACACTGCGTAGAACCAGGAAGCTCTGCTCCTGCGTGTATGCTGCGTGTCAACCTAGAAATTAGAGGCTGACGGCACAAGGCTTGTTTTCCCGTTTTGAAAGCTCCATTCATGCGGCCTCGAAGCTACCTGAAAAGCACTGTTGTTACCGTGCTTTTACTTACAGCCGGCATGGCACATAGAAGAAAATGAGTTTTCTCGAAAGAAACCTTGTGCTTCCAGTTCCTAGTTGGAAGCTCACCCGGCTCTGCTCTATACCAAACGTGAAAGTCAATGTGAGCACTAGCCTCGAAGTAAGGCCCTGATTATGCTGGCAATACGGGAGGCGTGCAGCAGCTCCATGAGGCCTTCATCGCTGTTCTGCTTTAGTTTCACGGTAGTAAGCTTTCCAACATTCCTAGGGACTTTGCTTAAGCAACCGTTTCGGTACCAGAACACTGCGTAGAGACAGTAAGCTCTGGTCCTGCGTGTATGCTGCGTGTCAACCTAGAAATTGGAGACTGATGGCATAAGGCTTCTTTTGCCATTATGAAAGCTCCGTTCATGCGGCCTCGAAGCTACCTGAAAAGCATTGTTGTTGCCGGGGTTTTCCTCACTGCCGGCATGGTTCTGAGAAGAAAATGAGTTTTCTCCTAAGAAACCTTGGGTTTCCAGTTCCTTGTTGGAAGCTCACCCTGCTCTGCGCTATACCTAAAGTGAAAGTCAACGTGAGCCCAAGCTTCGAAGTAAGGCCCTGATTATCCTTGCAAAACGAGAGGCGTGCAGCAGCTCCATGAGGCCTTCATCGTTGTTCTGCTTTAGTTTCAAGGTAGTAAGCTTTTCAACACTCCTAGGGGCCTTGCTTCAGCACCCGTTTCGGTACCAGAACACTGCGTAGAACCAGGAAGCTCTGCTCCTGCGTGTATGCTGCGTGTCAACCTAGAAATTAGAGACTGATGGCACAAGGCTTGTTTTCCCGTTTTGAAAGCTCCATTCATGCGGCCTCGAAGCTACCTGAAAAGCACTGTTGTTACCGTGCTTTTACTTACAGCCGGCATGGCACATAGAAGAAAATGAGTTTTCTCGAAAGAAACCTTGTGCTTCCAGTTCCTAGTTGGAAGCTCACCCGGCTCTGCTCTATACCAAAAGTGAAAGTCAATGTGAGCACTAGCCTCGAAGTAAGGCCCTGATTATGCTGGCAATACGGGAGGCGTGCAGCAGCTCCATGAGGCCTTCATCGCTGTTCTGCTTTAGTTTCACGGTAGTAAGCTTTCCAACATTCCTAGGGACTTTGCTTAAGCAACCGTTTCGGTACCAGAACACTGCGTAGAGACAGTAAGCTCTGGTCCTGCGTGTATGCTGCGTGTCAACCTAGAAATTGGAGACTGATGGCATAAGGCTTCTTTTGCCATTATGAAAGCTCCGTTCATGCGGCCTCGAAGCTACCTGAAAAGCATTGTTGTTGCCGGGGTTTTCCTCACTGCCGGCATGGTTCTGAGAAGAAAATGAGTTTTCTCCTAAGAAACCTTGGGTTTCCAGTTCCTTGTTGGAAGCTCACCCTGCTCTGCGCTATACCTAAAGTGAAAGTCAACGTGAGCCCAAGCTTCGAAGTAAGGCCCTGATTATCCTTGCAAAACGAGAGGCGTGCAGCAGCTCCATGAGGCCTTCATCGTTGTTCTGCTTTAGTTTCAAGGTAGTAAGCTTTTCAACACTCCTAGGGGCCTTGCTTCAGCACCCGTTTCAGTACCAGAACACTGCGTAGAACCAGGAAGCTCTGCTCCTGCGTGTATGCTGCGTGTCAACCTAGAAATTAGAGACTGACGGCACAAGGCTTGTTTTCCCGTTTTGAAAGCTCCATTCATGCGGCCTCGAAGCTACCTGAAAAGCACTGTTGTTACCGTGCTTTTACTTACAGCCGGCATGGCACATAGAAGAAAATGAGTTTTCTCGAAAGAAACCTTGTGCTTCCAGTTCCTAGTTGGAAGCTCACCCGGCTCTGCTCTATACCAAACGTGAAAGTCAATGTGAGCACTAGCCTCGAAGTAAGGCCCTGATTATGCTGGCAATACGGGAGGCGTGCAGCAGCTCCATGAGGCCTTCATCGTTGTTCTGCTTTAGTTTCACGGTAGTAAGCTTTCCAAGACTCCTAGGGACTTTGCTTAAGCAACCGTTTCGGTACCAGAACACTGTGTAGAGACAGTAAGCTCTGTTTCTGCGTGTATGCTGCGTGTCAACCTAGAAATTGGAGACTGATGGCATAAGGCTTCTTTTGCCATTATGAAAGCTCCGTTCATGCGGCCTCGAAGCTACCTGAAAAGCATTGTTGTTGCCGGGGTTTTCCTCACTGCCGGCATGGTTCTGAGAAGAAACTGAGTTTTCTCCTAAGAAACCTTGGGTTTCCAGTTCCTTGTTGGAAGCTCACCCTGCTCTGCGCTATACCTAAAGTGAAAGTCAACGTGAGCCCAAGCTTCGAAGTAAGGCCCTGATTATCCTTGCAAAACGAGAGGCGTGCAGCAGCTCCATGAGGCCTTCATCGTTGTTCTGCTTTAGTTTCAAGGTAGTAAGCTTTTCAACACTCCTAGGGGCCTTGCTTCAGCACCCGTTTCAGTACCAGAACACTGCGTAGAACCAGGAAGCTCTGCTCCTGCGTGTATGCTGCGTGTCAACCTAGAAATTAGAGGCTGACGGCACAAGGCTTGTTTTCCCGTTTTGAAAGCTCCATTCATGCGGCCTCGAAGCTACCTGAAAAGCACTGTTGTTACCGTGCTTTTACTTACAGCCGGCATGGCACATAGAAGAAAATGAGTTTTCTCGAAAGAAACCTTGTGCTTCCAGTTCCTAGTTGGAAGCTCACCCGGCTCTGCTCTATACCAAACGTGAAAGTCAATGTGAGCACTAGCCTCGAAGTAAGGCCCTGATTATGCTGGCAATACGGGAGGCGTGCAGCAGCTCCATGAGGCCTTCATCGTTGTTCTGCTTTAGTTTCACGGTAGTAAGCTTTCCAAGACTCCTAGGGACTTTGCTTAAGCAACCGTTTCGGTACCAGAACACTGTGTAGAGACAGTAAGCTCTGTTTCTGCGTGTATGCTGCGTGTCAACCTAGAAATTGGAGACTGATGGCATAAGGCTTCTTTTGCCATTATGAAAGCTCCGTTCATGCGGCCTCGAAGCTACCTGAAAAGCATTGTTGTTGCCGGGGTTTTCCTCACTGCCGGCATGGTTCTGAGAAGAAAATGAGTTTTCTCCTAAGAAACCTTGGGTTTCCAGTTCCTTGTTGGAAGCTCACCCTGCTCTGCGCTATACCTAAAGTGAAAGTCAACGTGAGCCCAAGCTTCGAAGTAAGGCCCTGATTATCCTTGCAAAACGAGAGGCGTGCAGCAGCTCCATGAGGCCTTCATCGTTGTTCTGCTTTAGTTTCAAGGTAGTAAGCTTTTCAACACTCCTAGGGGCCTTGCTTCAGCACCCGTTTCAGTACCAGAACACTGCGTAGAACCAGGAAGCTCTGCTCCTGCGTGTATGCTGCGTGTCAACCTAGAAATTAGAGGCTGACGGCACAAGGCTTGTTTTCCCGTTTTGAAAGCTCCGTTCATGCGGCCTCGAAGCTACCTGAAAAGCACTGTTGTTACCGTGCTTTTACTTACAGCCGGCATGGCACATAGAAGAAAATGAGTTTTCTCGAAAGAAACCTTGTGCTTCCAGTTCCTAGTTGGAAGCTCACCCGGCTCTGCTCTATACCAAACGTGAAAGTCAATGTGAGCACTAGCCTCGAAGTAAGGCCCTGATTATGCTGGCAATACGGGAGGCGTGCAGCAGCTCCATGAGGCCTTCATCGCTGTTCTGCTTTAGTTTCACGGTAGTAAGCTTTCCAACATTCCTAGGGACTTTGCTTAAGCAACCGTTTCGGTACCAGAACACTGCGTAGAGACAGTAAGCTCTGGTCCTGCGTGTATGCTGCGTGTCAACCTAGAAATTGGAGACTGATGGCATAAGGCTTCTTTTGCCATTATGAAAGCTCCGTTCATGCGGCCTCGAAGCTACCTGAAAAGCATTGTTGTTGCCGGGGTTTTCCTCACTGCCGGCATGGTTCTGAGAAGAAACTGAGTTTTCTCCTAAGAAACCTTGGGTTTCCAGTTCCTTGTTGGAAGCTCACCCTGCTCTGCGCTATACCTAAAGTGAAAGTCAACGTGAGCCCAAGCTTCGAAGTAAGGCCCTGATTATCCTTGCAAAACGAGAGGCGTGCAGCAGCTCCATGAGGCCTTCATCGTTGTTCTGCTTTAGTTTCAAGGTAGTAAGCTTTTCAACACTCCTAGGGGCCTTGCTTCAGCACCCGTTTCAGTACCAGAACACTGCGTAGAACCAGGAAGTTCTGCTCCTGCGTGTATGCTGCGTGTCAACCTAGAAATTAGAGGCTGACGGCACAAGGCTAGTTTTCCCATTATGAAAGCTCCGTTGATGCGGCCCCGAAGCTACCTGAAAAGCACTGTTGTTACCGTGCTTTTACTTACAGCCGGCATGGCACATAGAAGAAAATGAGTTTTCTCGAAAGAAACCTTGTGCTTCCAGTTCCTAGTTGGAAGCTCACCCGGCTCTGCTCTATACCAAACGTGAAAGTCAATGTGAGCACTAGCCTCGAAGTAAGGCCTTGATTATCCTGGCAAAACGGGAGGCGTGCAGCAGCTCCATGAGGCCTTCATCGCTGTTCTGCTTTAGTTTCACGGTAGTAAGCTTTCCAACATTCCTAGGGACTTTGCTTAAGCAACCGTTTCGGTACCAGAACACTGCATAGAGACAGTAAGCTCTGGTCCTGCGTGTATGCTGCGTGTCAACCTAGAAATTGGAGACTGATGGCATAAGGCTTCTTTTCCCATTATGAAAGCTCCGTTCATGCGGCCTCGAAGCTACCTGAAAAGCATTGTTGTTGCCGGGGTTTTCCTCACTGCCGGCATGGTTCTGAGAAGAAACTGAGTTTTCTCCTAAGAAACCTTGGGTTTCCAGTTCCTTGTTGGAAGCTCACCCTGCTCTGCGCTATACCTAAAGTGAAAGTCAACGTGAGCCCAAGCTTCGAAGTAAGGCCCTGATTATCCTTGCAAAACGAGAGGCGTGCAGCAGCTCCATGAGGCCTTCATCGTTGTTCTGCTTTAGTTTCAAGGTAGTAAGCTTTTCAACACTCCTAGGGGCCTTGCTTCAGCACCCGTTTCGGTACCAGAACACTGCGTAGAACCAGGAAGCTCTGCTCCTGCGTGTATGCTGCGTGTCAACCTAGAAATTAGAGGCTGACGGCACAAGGCTTGTTTTCCCGTTTTGAAAGCTCCATTCATGCGGCCTCGAAGCTACCTGAAAAGCACTGTTGTTACCGTGCTTTTACTTACAGCCGGCATGGCACATAGAAGAAAATGAGTTTTCTCGAAAGAAACCTTGTGCTTCCAGTTCCTAGTTGGAAGCTCACCCGGCTCTGCTCTATACCAAACGTGAAAGTCAATGTGAGCACTAGCCTCGAAGTAAGGCCCTGATTATGCTGGCAATACGGGAGGCGTGCAGCAGCTCCATGAGGCCTTCATCGCTGTTCTGCTTTAGTTTCACGGTAGTAAGCTTTCCAACATTCCTAGGGACTTTGCTTAAGCAACCGTTTCGGTACCAGAACACTGCGTAGAGACAGTAAGCTCTGGTCCTGCGTGTATGCTGCGTGTCAACCTAGAAATTGGAGACTGATGGCATAAGGCTTCTTTTGCCATTATGAAAGCTCCGTTCATGCGGCCTCGAAGCTACCTGAAAAGCATTGTTGTTGCCGGGGTTTTCCTCACTGCCGGCATGGTTCTGAGAAGAAAATGAGTTTTCTCCTAAGAAACCTTGGGTTTCCAGTTCCTTGTTGGAAGCTCACCCTGCTCTGCGCTATACCTAAAGTGAAAGTCAACGTGAGCCCAAGCTTCGAAGTAAGGCCCTGATTATCCTTGCAAAACGAGAGGCGTGCAGCAGCTCCATGAGGCCTTCATCGTTGTTCTGCTTTAGTTTCAAGGTAGTAAGCTTTTCAACACTCCTAGGGGCCTTGCTTCAGCACCCGTTTCAGTACCAGAACACTGCGTAGAACCAGGAAGCTCTGCTCCTGCGTGTATGCTGCGTGTCAACCTAGAAATTAGAGACTGATGGCACAAGGCTTGTTTTCCCGTTTTGAAAGCTCCATTCATGCGGCCTCGAAGCTACCTGAAAAGCACTGTTGTTACCGTGCTTTTACTTACAGCCGGCATGGCACATAGAAGAAAATGAGTTTTCTCGAAAGAAACCTTGTGCTTCCAGTTCCTAGTTGGAAGCTCACCCGGCTCTGCTCTATACCAAAAGTGAAAGTCAATGTGAGCACTAGCCTCGAAGTAAGGCCCTGATTATGCTGGCAATACGGGAGGCGTGCAGCAGCTCCATGAGGCCTTCATCGCTGTTCTGCTTTAGTTTCACGGTAGTAAGCTTTCCAACATTCCTAGGGACTTTGCTTAAGCAACCGTTTCGGTACCAGAACACTGCGTAGAGACAGTAAGCTCTGGTCCTGCGTGTATGCTGCGTGTCAACCTAGAAATTGGAGACTGATGGCATAAGGCTTCTTTTGCCATTATGAAAGCTCCGTTCATGCGGCCTCGAAGCTACCTGAAAAGCATTGTTGTTGCCGGGGTTTTCCTCACTGCCGGCATGGTTCTGAGAAGAAAATGAGTTTTCTCCTAAGAAACCTTGGGTTTCCAGTTCCTTGTTGGAAGCTCACCCTGCTCTGCGCTATACCTAAAGTGAAAGTCAACGTGAGCCCAAGCTTCGAAGTAAGGCCCTGATTATCCTTGCAAAACGAGAGGCGTGCAGCAGCTCCATGAGGCCTTCATCGTTGTTCTGCTTTAGTTTCAAGGTAGTAAGCTTTTCAACACTCCTAGGGGCCTTGCTTCAGCACCCGTTTCGGTACCAGAACACTGCGTAGAACCAGGAAGCTCTGCTCCTGCGTGTATGCTGCGTGTCAACCTAGAAATTAGAGGCTGACGGCACAAGGCTTGT
Source organism: Eubalaena glacialis (assembly GCF_028564815.1). Classification (NCBI taxonomy): domain Eukaryota; kingdom Metazoa; phylum Chordata; class Mammalia; order Artiodactyla; family Balaenidae; genus Eubalaena; species Eubalaena glacialis. The sequence goes on from NC_083725.1 coordinate 34,860,428, forward strand.
TTTCCCGTTTTGAAAGCTCCATTCATGCGGCCTCGAAGCTACCTGAAAAGCACTGTTGTTACCGTGCTTTTACTTACAGCTGGCATGGCACATAGAAGAAAATGAGTTTTCTCGAAAGAAACCTTGTGCTTCCAGTTCCTAGTTGGAAGCTCACCCGGCTCTGCTCTATACCAAACGTGAAAGTCAATGTGAGCACTAGCCTCGAAGTAAGGCCCTGATTATGCTGGCAATACGGGAGGCGTGCAGCAGCTCCATGAGGCCTTCATCGCTGTTCTGCTTTAGTTTCACGGTAGTAAGCTTTCCAACATTCCTAGGGACTTTGCTTAAGCAACCGTTTCGGTACCAGAACACTGCGTAGAGACAGTAAGCTCTGGTCCTGCGTGTATGCTGCGTGTCAACCTAGAAATTGGAGACTGATGGCATAAGGCTTCTTTTGCCATTATGAAAGCTCCGTTCATGCGGCCTCGAAGCTACCTGAAAAGCATTGTTGTTGCCGGGGTTTTCCTCACTGCCGGCATGGTTCTGAGAAGAAACTGAGTTTTCTCCTAAGAAACCTTGGGTTTCCAGTTCCTTGTTGGAAGCTCACCCTGCTCTGCGCTATACCTAAAGTGAAAGTCAACGTGAGCCCAAGCTTCGAAGTAAGGCCCTGATTATCCTTGCAAAACGAGAGGCGTGCAGCAGCTCCATGAGGCCTTCATCGTTGTTCTGCTTTAGTTTCAAGGTAGTAAGCTTTTCAACACTCCTAGGGGCCTTGCTTCAGCACCCGTTTCAGTACCAGAACACTGCGTAGAACCAGGAAGCTCTGCTCCTGCGTGTATGCTGCGTGTCAACCTAGAAATTAGAGACTGATGGCACAAGGCTTGTTTTCCCGTTTTGAAAGCTCCATTCATGCGGCCTCGAAGCTACCTGAAAAGCACTGTTGTTACCGTGCTTTTACTTACAGCCGGCATGGCACATAGAAGAAAATGAGTTTTCTCGAAAGAAACCTTGTGCTTCCAGTTCCTAGTTGGAAGCTCACCCGGCTCTGCTCTATACCAAAAGTGAAAGTCAATGTGAGCACTAGCCTCGAAGTAAGGCCCTGATTATGCTGGCAATACGGGAGGCGTGCAGCAGCTCCATGAGGCCTTCATCGCTGTTCTGCTTTAGTTTCACGGTAGTAAGCTTTCCAACATTCCTAGGGACTTTGCTTAAGCAACCGTTTCGGTACCAGAACACTGCGTAGAGACAGTAAGCTCTGGTCCTGCGTGTATGCTGCGTGTCAACCTAGAAATTGGAGACTGATGGCATAAGGCTTCTTTTGCCATTATGAAAGCTCCGTTCATGCGGCCTCGAAGCTACCTGAAAAGCATTGTTGTTGCCGGGGTTTTCCTCACTGCCGGCATGGTTCTGAGAAGAAACTGAGTTTTCTCCTAAGAAACCTTGGGTTTCCAGTTCCTTGTTGGAAGCTCACCCTGCTCTGCGCTATACCTAAAGTGAAAGTCAACGTGAGCCCAAGCTTCGAAGTAAGGCCCTGATTATCCTTGCAAAACGAGAGGCGTGCAGCAGCTCCATGAGGCCTTCATCGTTGTTCTGCTTTAGTTTCAAGGTAGTAAGCTTTTCAACACTCCTAGGGGCCTTGCTTCAGCACCCGTTTCAGTACCAGAACACTGCGTAGAACCAGGAAGCTCTGCTCCTGCGTGTATGCTGCGTGTCAACCTAGAAATTAGAGACTGATGGCACAAGGCTTGTTTTCCCGTTTTGAAAGCTCCATTCATGCGGCCTCGAAGCTACCTGAAAAGCACTGTTGTTACCGTGCTTTTACGTACAGCCGGCATGGCACATAGAAGAAAATGAGTTTTCTCGAAAGAAACCTTGTGCTTCCAGTTCCTAGTTGGAAGCTCACCCGGCTCTGCTCTATACCAAAAGTGAAAGTCAATGTGAGCACTAGCCTCGAAGTAAGGCCCTGATTATGCTGGCAATACGGGAGGCGTGCAGCAGCTCCATGAGGCCTTCATCGCTGTTCTGCTTTAGTTTCACGGTAGTAAGCTTTCCAACATTCCTAGGGACTTTGCTTAAGCAACCGTTTCGGTACCAGAACACTGCGTAGAGACAGTAAGCTCTGGTCCTGCGTGTATGCTGCGTGTCAACCTAGAAATTGGAGACTGATGGCATAAGGCTTCTTTTGCCATTATGAAAGCTCCGTTCATGCGGCCTCGAAGCTACCTGAAAAGCATTGTTGTTGCCGGGGTTTTCCTCACTGCCGGCATGGTTCTGAGAAGAAACTGAGTTTTCTCCTAAGAAACCTTGGGTTTCCAGTTCCTTGTTGGAAGCTCACCCTGCTCTGCGCTATACCTAAAGTGAAAGTCAACGTGAGCCCAAGCTTCGAAGTAAGGCCCTGATTATCCTTGCAAAACGAGAGGCGTGCAGCAGCTCCATGAGGCCTTCATCGTTGTTCTGCTTTAGTTTCAAGGTAGTAAGCTTTTCAACACTCCTAGGGGCCTTGCTTCAGCACCCGTTTCAGGACCAGAACACTGCGTAGAACCAGGAAGCTCTGCTCCTGCGTGTATGCTGCGTGTCAACCTAGAAATTAGAGGCTGACGGCACAAGGCTTGTTTTCCCGTTTTGAAAGCTCCGTTCATGCGGCCTCGAAGCTACCTGAAAAGCACTGTTGTTACCGTGCTTTTACTTACAGCCGGCATGGCACATAGAAGAAAATGAGTTTTCTCGAAAGAAACCTTGTGCTTCCAGTTCCTAGTTGGAAGCTCACCCGGCTCTGCTCTATACCAAACGTGAAAGTCAATGTGAGCACTAGCCTCGAAGTAAGGCCCTGATTATGCTGGCAATACGGGAGGCGTGCAGCAGCTCCATGAGGCCTTCATCGTTGTTCTGCTTTAGTTTCACGGTAGTAAGCTTTCCAAGACTCCTAGGGACTTTGCTTAAGCAACCGTTTCGGTACCAGAACACTGTGTAGAGACAGTAAGCTCTGTTTCTGCGTGTATGCTGCGTGTCAACCTAGAAATTGGAGACTGATGGCATAAGGCTTCTTTTGCCATTATGAAAGCTCCGTTCATGCGGCCTCGAAGCTACCTGAAAAGCATTGTTGTTGCCGGGGTTTTCCTCACTGCCGGCATGGTTCTGAGAAGAAAATGAGTTTTCTCCTAAGAAACCTTGGGTTTCCAGTTCCTTGTTGGAAGCTCACCCTGCTCTGCGCTATACCTAAAGTGAAAGTCAACGTGAGCCCAAGCTTCGAAGTAAGGCCCTGATTATCCTTGCAAAACGAGAGGCGTGCAGCAGCTCCATGAGGCCTTCATCGTTGTTCTGCTTTAGTTTCAAGGTAGTAAGCTTTTCAACACTCCTAGGGGCCTTGCTTCAGCACCCGTTTCAGTACCAGAACACTGCGTAGAACCAGGAAGCTCTGCTCCTGCGTGTATGCTGCGTGTCAACCTAGAAATTAGAGGCTGACGGCACAAGGCTTGTTTTCCCGTTTTGAAAGCTCCGTTCATGCGGCCTCGAAGCTACCTGAAAAGCACTGTTGTTACCGTGCTTTTACTTACAGCCGGCATGGCACATAGAAGAAAATGAGTTTTCTTGAAAGAAACCTTGTGCTTCCAGTTCCTAGTTGGAAGCTCACCCGGCTCTGCTCTATACCAAACGTGAAAGTCAATGTGAGCACTAGCCTCGAAGTAAGGCCCTGATTATGCTGGCAATACGGGAGGCGTGCAGCAGCTCCATGAGGCCTTCATCGCTGTTCTGCTTTAGTTTCACGGTAGTAAGCTTTCCAACATTCCTAGGGACTTTGCTTAAGCAACCGTTTCGGTACCAGAACACTGCGTAGAGACAGTAAGCTCTGGTCCTGCGTGTATGCTGCGTGTCAACCTAGAAATTGGAGACTGATGGCATAAGGCTTCTTTTGCCATTATGAAAGCTCCGTTCATGCGGCCTCGAAGCTACCTGAAAAGCATTGTTGTTGCCGGGGTTTTCCTCACTGCCGGCATGGTTCTGAGAAGAAACTGAGTTTTCTCCTAAGAAACCTTGGGTTTCCAGTTCCTTGTTGGAAGCTCACCCTGCTCTGCGCTATACCTAAAGTGAAAGTCAACGTGAACCCAAGCTTCGAAGTAAGGCCCTGATTATCCTTGCAAAACGAGAGGCGTGCAGCAGCTCCATGAGGCCTTCATCGTTGTTCTGCTTTAGTTTCAAGGTAGTAAGCTTTTCAACACTCCTAGGGGCCTTGCTTCAGCACCCGTTTCAGTACCAGAACACTGCGTAGAACCAGGAAGTTCTGCTCCTGCGTGTATGCTGCGTGTCAACCTAGAAATTAGAGGCTGACGGCACAAGGCTAGTTTTCCCATTATGAAAGCTCCGTTGATGCGGCCCCGAAGCTACCTGAAAAGCACTGTTGTTACCGTGCTTTTACTTACAGCCGGCATGGCACATAGAAGAAAATGAGTTTTCTCGAAAGAAACCTTGTGCTTCCAGTTCCTAGTTGGAAGCTCACCCGGCTCTGCTCTATACCAAACGTGAAAGTCAATGTGAGCACTAGCCTCGAGGTAAGGCCCTGATTATCCTGGCAAAACGGGAGGCGTGCAGCAGCTCCATGAGGCCTTCATCGCTGTTCTGCTTTAGTTTCACGGTAGTAAGCTTTCCAAGACTCCTAGGGACTTTGCTTAAGCAACCGTTTCGGTACCAGAACACTGCGTAGAGACAGTAAGCTCTGGTCCTGCATGTATGCTGCGTGTCAACCTAGAAATTGGAGACTGATGGCATAAGGCTTCTTTTGCCATTATGAAAGCTCCGTTCAGGCGGCCTCGAAGCTACCTGAAAAGCATTGTTGTTGCCGGGGTTTTCCTCACTGCCGGCATGGTTCTGAGAAGAAACTGAGTTTTCTCCTAAGAAACCTTGGGTTTCCAGTTCCTTGTTGGAAGCTCACCCTGCTCTGCGCTATACCTAAAGTGAAAGTCAACGTGAGCCCAAGCTTCGAAGTAAGGCCCTGATTATCCTTGCAAAACGAGAGGCGTGCAGCAGCTCCATGAGGCCTTCATCGTTGTTCTGCTTTAGTTTCAAGGTAGTAAGCTTTTCAACACTCCTAGGGGCCTTGCTTCAGCACCCGTTTCAGTACCAGAACACTGCGTAGAACCAGGAAGCTCTGCTCCTGCGTGTATGCTGCGTGTCAACCTAGAAATTAGAGACTGACGGCACAAGGCTTGTTTTCCCGTTTTGAAAGCTCCATTCATGCGGCCTCGAAGCTACCTGAAAAGCACTGTTGTTACCGTGCTTTTACTTACAGCCGGCATGGCACATAGAAGAAAATGAGTTTTCTCGAAAGAAACCTTGTGCTTCCAGTTCCTAGTTGGAAGCTCACCCGGCTCTGCTCTATACCAAACGTGAAAGTCAATGTGAGCAGTAGCCTCGAAGTAAGGCCCTGATTATGCTGGCAATACGGGAGGCGTGCAGCAGCTCCATGAGCCTTCATCGCTGTTCTGCTTTAGTTTCACGGTAGTAAGCTTTCCAACATTCCTAGGGACTTTGCTTAAGCAACCGTTTCGGTACCAGAACACTGCGTAGAGACAGTAAGCTCTGGTCCTGCGTGTATGCTGCGTGTCAACCTAGAAATTGGAGACTGATGGCATAAGGCTTCTTTTGCCATTATGAAAGCTCCGTTCATGCGGCCTCGAAGCTACCTGAAAAGCATTGTTGTTGCCGCGGTTTTCCTCACTGCCGGCATGGTTCTGAGAAGAAACTGAGTTTTCTCCTAAGAAACCTTGGGTTTCCAGTTCCTTGTTGGAAGCTCACCCTGCTCTGCGCTATACCTAAAGTGAAAGTCAACGTGAGCCCAAGCTTCGAAGTAAGGCCCTGATTATCCTTGCAAAACGAGAGGCGTGCAGCAGCTCCATGAGGCCTTCATCGTTGTTCTGCTTTATTTTCAAGGTAGTAAGCTTTTCAACACTCCTAGGGGCCTTGCTTCAGCACCCGTTTCAGTACCAGAACACTGCGTAGAACCAGGAAGCTCTGCTCCTGCGTGTATGCTGCGTGTCAACCTAGAAATTAGAGGCTGACGGCACAAGGCTTGTTTTCCCGTTTTGAAAGCTCCGTTCATGCGGCCTCGAAGCTACCTGAAAAGCACTGTTGTTACCGTGCTTTTACTTACAGCCGGCATGGCACATAGAAGAAAATGAGTTTTCTCGAAAGAAACCTTGTGCTTCCAGTTCCTAGTTGGAAGCTCACCCGGCTCTGCTCTATACCAAACGTGAAAGTCAATGTGAGCACTAGCCTCGAAGTAAGGCCCTGATTATGCTGGCAATACGGGAGGCGTGCAGCAGCTCCATGAGGCCTTCATCGCTGTTCTAATTTAGTTTCACGGTAGTAAGCTTTCCAACATTCCTAGGGACTTTGCTTAAGCAACCGTTTCGGTACCAGAACACTGCGTAGAGACAGTAAGCTCTGGTCCTGCGTGTATGCTGCGTGTCAACCTAGAAATTGGAGACTGATGGCATAAGGCTTCTTTTGCCATTATGAAAGCTCCGTTCATGCGGCCTCGAAGCTACCTGAAAAGCATTGTTGTTGCCGGGGTTTTCCTCACTGCCGGCATGGTTCTGAGAAGAAAATGAGTTTTCTCCTAAGAAACCTTGGGTTTCCAGTTCCTTGTTGGAAGCTCACCCTGCTCTGCGCTATACCTAAAGTGAAAGTCAACGTGAACCCAAGCTTCGAAGTAAGGACCTGATTATCCTTGCAAAACGAGAGGCGTGCAGCAGCTCCATGAGGCCTTCATCGTTGTTCTGCTTTAGTTTCTAGGTAGTAAGCTTTTCAACACTCCTAGGGGCCTTGCTTCAGCACCCGTTTCAGTACCAGAACACTGCGTAGAACCAGGAAGTTCTGCTCCTGCGTGTATGCTGCGTGTCAACCTAGAAATTAGAGACTGACGGCACAAGGCTAGTTTTCCCATTATGAAAGCTCCGTTGATGCGGCCCCGAAGCTACCTGAAAAGCACTGTTGTTACCGTGCTTTTACTTACAGCCGGCATGGCACATAGAAGAAAATGAGTTTTCTCGAAAGAAACCTTGTGCTTCCAGTTCCTAGTTGGAAGCTCACCCGGCTCTGCTCTATACCAAACGTGAAAGTCAATGTGAGCACTAGCCTCGAAGTAAGGCCCTGATTATCCTGGCAAAACGGGAGGCGTGCAGCAGCTCCATGAGGCCTTCATCGCTGTTCTGCTTTAGTTTCACGGTAGTAAGCTTTCCAAGACTCCTAGGGACTTTGCTTAAGCAACCGTTTCGGTACCAGAACACTGCGTAGAGACAGTAAGCTCTGGTCCTGCGTGTATGCTGCGTGTCAACCTAGAAATTGGAGACTGATGGCATAAGGCTTCTTTTGCCATTATGAAAGCTCCGTTCATGCGGCCTCGAAGCTACCTGAAAAGCATTGTTGTTGCCGGGGTTTTCCTCACTGCCGGCATGGTTCTGAGAAGAAACTGAGTTTTCTCCTAAGAAACCTTGGGTTTCCAGTTCCTTGTTGGAAGCTCACCCTGCTCTGCGCTATACCTAAAGTGAAAGTCAACGTGAGCCCAAGCTTCGAAGTAAGGCCCTGATTATCCTTGCAAAACGAGAGGCGTGCAGCAGCTCCATGAGGCCTTCATCGTTGTTCTGCTTTAGTTTCAAGGTAGTAAGCTTTTCAACACTCCTAGGGGCCTTGCTTCAGCACCCGTTTCAGTACCAGAACACTGCGTAGAACCAGGAAGCTCTGCTCCTGCGTGTATGCTGCGTGTCAACCTAGAAATTAGAGGCTGACGGCACAAGGCTTGTTTTCCCGTTTTGAAAGCTCCGTTCATGCGGCCTCGAAGCTACCTGAAAAGCACTGTTGTTACCGTGCTTTTACTTACAGCCGGCATGGCACATAGAAGAAAATGAGTTTTCTCGAAAGAAACCTTGTGCTTCCAGTTCCTAGTTGGAAGCTCACCCGGCTCTGCTCTATACCAAACGTGAAAGTCAATGTGAGCACTAGCCTCGAAGTAAGGCCCTGATTATGCTGGCAATACGGGAGGCGTGCAGCAGCTCCATGAGGCCTTCATCGCTGTTCTGCTTTAGTTTCACGGTAGGAAGCTTTCCAACATTCCTAGGGACTTTGCTTAAGCAACCGTTTCGGTACCAGAACACTGCGTAGAGACAGTAAGCTCTGGTCCTGCGTGTATGCTGCGTGTCAACCTAGAAATTGGAGACTGATGGCATAAGGCTTCTTTTGCCATTATGAAAGCTCCGTTGATGCGGCTCCGAAGCTACCTGAAAAGCACTGTTGTTACCGTGCTTTTACTTACAGCCGGCATGGCACATAGAAGAAAATGAGTTTTCTCGAAAGAAACCTTGTGCTTCCAGTTCCTAGTTGGAAGCTCACCCGGCTCTGCTCTATACCAAACGTGAAAGTCAATGTGAGCACTAGCCTCGAAGTAAGGCCCTGATTATCCTGGCAAAACGGGAGGCGTGCAGCAGCTCCATGAGGCCTTCATCGCTGTTCTGCTTTAGTTTCACGGTAGTAAGCTTTCCAAGACTCCTAGGGACTTTGCTTAAGCAACCGTTTCGGTACCAGAACACTGCGTAGAGACAGTAAGCTCTGGTCCTGCGTGTATGCTGCGTGTCAACCTAGAAATTGGAGACTGATGGCATAAGGCTTCTTTTGCCATTATGAAAGCTCCGTTCATGCGGCCTCGAAGCTACCTGAAAAGCATTGTTGTTGCCGGGGTTTTCCTCACTGCCGGCATGGTTCTGAGAAGAAAATGAGTTTTCTCCTAAGAAACCTTGGGTTTCCAGTTCCTTGTTGGAAGCTCACCCTGCTCTGCGCTATACCTAAAGTGAAAGTCAACGTGAGCCCAAGCTTCGAAGTAAGGCCCTGATTATCCTTGCAAAACGAGAGGCGTGCAGCAGCTCCATGAGGCCTTCATCGTTGTTCTGCTTTAGTTTCAAGGTAGTAAGCTTTTCAACACTCCTAGGGGCCTTGCTTCAGCACCCGTTTCAGTACCAGAACACTGCGTAGAACCAGGAAGCTCTGCTCCTGCGTGTATGCTGCGTGTCAACCTAGAAATTAGAGACTGACGGCACAAGGCTTGTTTTCCCGTTTTGAAAGCTCCATTCATGCGGCCTCGAAGCTACCTGAAAAGCACTGTTGTTACCGTGCTTTTACTTACAGCCGGCATGGCACATAGAAGAAAATGAGTTTTCTCGAAAGAAACCTTGTGCTTCCAGTTCCTAGTTGGAAGCTCACCCGGCTCTGCTCTATACCAAAAGTGAAAGTCAATGTGAGCACTAGCCTCGAAGTAAGGCCCTGATTATGCTGGCAATACGGGAGGCGTGCAGCAGCTCCATGAGGCCTTCATCGCTGTTCTGCTTTAGTTTCACGGTAGTAAGCTTTCCAACATTCCTAGGGACTTTGCTTAAGCAACCGTTTCGGTACCAGAACACTGCGTAGAGACAGTAAGCTCTGGTCCTGCGTGTATGCTGCGTGTCAACCTAGAAATTGGAGACTGATGGCATAAGGCTTCTTTTCCCATTATGAAAGCTCCGTTCATGCGGCCTCGAAGCTACCTGAAAAGCATTGTTGTTGCCGGGGTTTTCCTCACTGCCGGCATGGTTCTGAGAAGAAACTGAGTTTTCTCCTAAGAAACCTTGGGTTTCCAGTTCCTTGTTGGAAGCTCACCCTGCTCTGCGCTATACCTAAAGTGAAAGTCAACGTGAACCCAAGCTTCGAAGTAAGGCCCTGATTATCCTTGCAAAACGAGAGGCGTGCAGCAGCTCCATGAGGCCTTCATCGTTGTTCTGCTTTAGTTTCAAGGTAGTAAGCTTTTCAACACTCCTAGGGGCCTTGCTTCAGCACCCGTTTCGGTACCAGAACACTGCGTAGAACCAGGAAGTTCTGCTCCTGCGTGTATGCTGCGTGTCAACCTAGAAATTAGAGGCTGATGGCACAAGGCTAGTTTTCCCATTATGAAAGCTCCGTTGATGCGGCCCCGAAGCTACCTGAAAAGCACTGTTGTTACCGTGCTTTTACTTACAGCCGGCATGGCACATAGAAGAAAATGAGTTTTCTCGAAAGAAACCTTGTGCTTCCAGTTCCTAGTTGGAAGCTCACCCGGCTCTGCTCTATACCAAACGTGAAAGTCAATGTGAGCACTAGCCTCGAAGTAAGGCCCTGATTATGCTGGCAATACGGGAGGCGTGCAGCAGCTCCATGAGGCCTTCATCGCTGTTCTGCTTTAGTTTCACGGTAGTAAGCTTTCCAACATTCCTAGGGACTTTGCTTAAGCAACCGTTTCGGTACCAGAACACTGCGTAGAGACAGTAAGCTCTGGTCCTGCGTGTATGCTGCGTGTCAACCTAGAAATTGGAGACTGATGGCATAAGGCTTCTTTTGCCATTATGAAAGCTCCGTTCATGCGGCCTCGAAGCTACCTGAAAAGCATTGTTGTTGCCGGGGTTTTCCTCACTGCCGGCATGGTTCTGAGAAGAAACTGAGTTTTCTCCTAAGAAACCTTGGGTTTCCAGTTCCTTGTTGGAAGCTCACCCTGCTCTGCGCTATACCGAAAGTGAAAGTCAACGTGAACCCAAGCTTCGAAGTAAGGCCCTGATTATCCTTGCAAAACGAGAGGCGTGCAGCAGCTCCATGAGGCCTTCATCGTTGTTCTGCTTTAGTTTCAAGGTAGTAAGCTTTTCAACACTCCTAGGGGCCTTGCTTCAGCACCCGTTTCAGTACCAGAACACTGCGTAGAACCAGGAAGTTCTGCTCCTGCGTGTATGCTGCGTGTCAACCTAGAAATTAGAGGCTGACGGCACAAGGCTAGTTTTCCCATTATGAAAGCTCCGTTGATGCGGCCCCGAAGCTACCTGAAAAGCACTGTTGTTACCGTGCTTTTACTTACAGCCGGCATGGCACATAGAAGAAAATGAGTTTTCTCGAAAGAAACCTTGTGCTTCCAGTTCCTAGTTGGAAGCTCACCCGGCTCTGCTCTATACCAAACGTGAAAGTCAATGTGAGCACTAGCCTCGAAGTAAGGCCCTGATTATGCTGGCAAAACGGGAGGCGTGCAGCAGCTCCATGAAGCCTTCATCGCTGTTCTGCTTTAGTTTCACGGTAGTAAGCTTTCCAACATTCCTAGGGACTTTGCTTAAGCAACCGTTTTGGTACCAGAACACTGCGTAGAGACAGTAAGCTCTGGTCCTGCGTGTATGCTGCGTGTCAACCTAGAAATTGGAGACTGATGGCATAAGGCTTCTTTTGCCATTATGAAAGCTCCGTTCATGCGGCCTCGAAGCTACCTGAAAAGCATTGTTGTTGCCGGGGTTTTCCTCACTGCCGGCATGGTTCTGAGAAGAAACTGAGTTTTCTCCTAAGAAACCTTGTGTTTCCAGTTCCTTGTTGGAAGCTCACCCTGCTCTGCGCTATACCTAAAGTGAAAGTCAACGTGAGCCCAAGCTTCGAAGTAAGGCCCTGATTATCCTTGCAAAACGAGAGGCGTGCAGCAGCTCCATGAGGCCTTCATCGTTGTTCTGCTTTAGTTTCAAGGTACTAAGCTTTTCAACACTCCTAGGGGACTTGCTTCAGCACCCGTTTCAGTACCAGAACACTGCGTAGAACCAGGAAGCTCTGCTCCTGCGTGTATGCTGCGTGTCAACCTAGAAATTAGAGACTGACGGCACAAGGCTAGTTTTCCCATTATGAAAGCTCCGTTGATGCGGCCCCGAAGCTACCTGAAAAGCACTGTAGTTACCGTGCTTTTACTTACAGCTGGCATGGTTCATAGAAGAAAATGAGTTTTCTCGAGAGAAACCTTGTGCTTCCAGTTCCTAGTTGGAAGCTCACCCTGCTCTGCTCTATACCAAACGTGAAAGTCAATGTGAGCACTAGCCTCGAAGTAAGGCCCTGATTATGCTGGGAAAACGGGAGGCGTGCAGCAGCTCCATGAGGCCTTCATCGCTGTTCTGCTTTAGTTTCACGGTAGTAGCTTTCCAACATTCCTAGGGACTTTGCTTAAGCAACCGTTTCGGTACCAGAACACTGCGTAGAGACAGTAAGCTCTGGTCCTGCGTGTATGCTGCGTGTCAACCTAGAAATTGGAGACTGATGGCATAAGGCTTCTTTTGCCATTATGAAAGCTCCGTTCATGCGGCCTCGAAGCTACCTGAAAAGCATTGTTGTTGCCGGGGTTTTCCTCACTGCCGGCATGGTTCTGAGAAGAAAATGAGTTTTCTCCTAAGAAACCTTGGGTTTCCAGTTCCTTGTTGGAAGCTCACCCTGCTCTGCGCTATACCTAAAGTGAAAGTCAACGTGAGCCCAAGCTTCGAAGTAAGGCCCTGATTATCCTTGCAAAACGAGAGGCGTGCAGCAGCTCCATGAGGCCTTCATCGTTGTTCTGCTTTAGTTTCAAGGTAGTAAGCTTTTCAACACTCCTATGGGACTTGCTTCAGCACCCGTTTCAGTACCAGAACACTGCGTAGAACCAGGAAGTTCTGCTCCTGCGTGTATGCTGCGTGTCAACCTAGAAATTAGAGGCTGACGGCACAAGGCTAGTTTTCCCATTATGAAAGCTCCGTTGATGCGGCCCCGAAGCTACCTGAAAAGCACTGTTGTTACCGTGCTTTTACTTACAGCCGGCATGGCACATAGAAGAAAATGAGTTTTCTCGAAAGAAACCTTGTGCTTCCAGTTCCTAGTTGGAAGCTCACCCGGCTCTGCTCTATACCAAACGTGAAAGTCAATGTGAGCACTAGCCTCGAAGTAAGGCCCTGATTATCCTGGCAAAACGGGAGGCGTGCAGCAGCTCCATGAGGCCTTCATCGCTGTTCTGCTTTAGTTTCACGGTAGTAAGCTTTCCAAGACTCCTAGGGACTTTGCTTAAGCAACCGTTTCGGTACCAGAACACTGCGTAGAGACAGTAAGCTCTGGTCCTGCGTGTATGCTGCGTGTCAACCTAGAAATTGGAGACTGATGGCATAAGGCTTCTTTTGCCATTATGAAAGCTCCGTTCATGCGGCCTCGAAGCTACCTGAAAAGCATTGTTGTTGCCGGGGTTTTCCTCACTGCCGGCATGGTTCTGAGAAGAAAATGAGTTTTCTCCTAAGAAACCTTGGGTTTCCAGTTCCTTGTTGGAAGCTCACCCTGCTCTGCGCTATACCTAAAGTGAAAGTCAACGTGAGCCCAAGCTTCGAAGTAAGGCCCTGATTATCCTTGCAAAACGAGAGGCGTGCAGCAGCTCCATGAGGCCTTCATCGTTGTTCTGCTTTAGTTTCAAGGTAGTAAGCTTTTCAACACTCCTAGGGGCCTTGCTTCAGCACCCGTTTCAGTACCAGAACACTGCGTAGAACCAGGAAGCTCTGCTCCTGCGTGTATGCTGCGTGTCAACCTAGAAATTAGAGACTGACGGCACAAGGCTTGTTTTCCCGTTTTGAAAGCTCCATTCATGCGGCCTCGAAGCTACCTGAAAAGCACTGTTGTTACCGTGCTTTTACTTACAGCCGGCATGGCACATAGAAGAAAATGAGTTTTCTCGAAAGAAACCTTGTGCTTCCAGTTCCTAGTTGGAAGCTCACCCGGCTCTGCTCTATACCAAAAGTGAAAGTCAATGTGAGCACTAGCCTCGAAGTAAGGCCCTGATTATGCTGGCAAAACGGGAGGCGTGCAGCAGCTCCATGAGGCCTTCATCGCTGTTCTGCTTTAGTTTCACGGTAGTAAGCTTTCCAACATTCCTAGGGACTTTGCTTAAGCAACCGTTTCGGTACCAGAACACTGCGTAGAGACAGTAAGCTCTGGTCCTGCGTGTATGCTGCGTGTCAACCTAGAAATTGGAGACTGATGGCATAAGGCTTCTTTTCCCATTATGAAAGCTCCGTTCATGCGGCCTCGAAGCTACCTGAAAAGCATTGTTGTTGCCGGGGTTTTCCTCACTGCCGGCATGGTTCTGAGAAGAAACTGAGTTTTCTCCTAAGAAACCTTGGGTTTCCAGTTCCTTGTTGGAAGCTCACCCTGCTCTGCGCTATACCTAAAGTGAAAGTCAACGTGAACCCAAGCTTCGAAGTAAGGCCCTGATTATCCTTGCAAAACGAGAGGCGTGCAGCAGCTCCATGAGGCCTTCATCGTTGTTCTGCTTTAGTTTCAAGGTAGTAAGCTTTTCAACACTCCTAGGGGCCTTGCTTCAGCACCCGTTTCGGTACCAGAACACTGCGTAGAACCAGGAAGTTCTGCTCCTGCGTGTATGCTGCGTGTCAACCTAGAAATTAGAGGCTGATGGCACAAGGCTAGTTTTCCCATTATGAAAGCTCCGTTGATGCGGCCCCGAAGCTACCTGAAAAGCACTGTTGTTACCGTGCTTTTACTTACAGCCGGCATGGCACATAGAAGAAAATGAGTTTTCTCGAAAGAAACCTTGTGCTTCCAGTTCCTAGTTGGAAGCTCACCCGGCTCTGCTCTATACCAAACGTGAAAGTCAATGTGAGCACTAGCCTCGAAGTAAGGCCCTGATTATGCTGGCAATACGGGAGGCATGCAGCAGCTCCATGAGGCCTTCATCGCTGTTCTGCTTTAGTTTCACGGTAGTAAGCTTTCCAACATTCCTAGGGACTTTGCTTAAGCAACCGTTTCGGTACCAGAACACTGCGTAGAGACAGTAAGCTCTGGTCCTGCGTGTATGCTGCGTGTCTACCTAGAAATTGGAGACTGATGGCATAAGGCTTCTTTTGCCATTATGAAAGCTCCGTTCATGCGGCCTCGAAGCTACCTGAAAAGCATTGTTGTTGCCGGGGTTTTCCTCACTGCCGGCATGGTTCTGAGAAGAAACTGAGTTTTCTCCTAAGAAACCTTGGGTTTCCAGTTCCTTGGAAGCTCACCCTGCTCTGCGCTATACCGAAAGTGAAAGTCAACGTGAACCCAAGCTTCGAAGTAAGGCCCTGATTATCCTTGCAAAACGAGAGGCGTGCAGCAGCTCCATGAGGCCTTCATCGTTGTTCTGCTTTAGTTTCAAGGTAGTAAGCTTTTCAACACTCCTAGGGGCCTTGCTTCAGCACCCGTTTCAGTACCAGAACACTGCGTAGAACCAGGAAGTTCTGCTCCTGCGTGTATGCTGCGTGTCAACCTAGAAATTAGAGGCTGACGGCACAAGGCTAGTTTTCCCATTATGAAAGCTCCGTTGATGCGGCCCCGAAGCTACCTGAAAAGCACTGTTGTTACCGTGCTTTTACTTACAGCCGGCATGGCACATAGAAGAAAATGAGTTTTCTCGAAAGAAACCTTGTGCTTCCAGTTCCTAGTTGGAAGCTCACCCGGCTCTGCTCTATACCAAACGTGAAAGTCAATGTGAGCACTAGCCTCGAAGTAAGGCCCTGATTATGCTGGCAATACGGGAGGCGTGCAGCAGCTCCATGAAGCCTTCATCGCTGTTCTGCTTTAGTTTCACGGTAGTAAGCTTTCCAACATTCCTAGGGACTTTGCTTAAGCAACCGTTTCGGTACCAGAACACTGCGTAGAGACAGTAAGCTCTCGTCCTGCGTGTATGCTGCGTGTCAACCTAGAAATTGGAGACTGATGGCATAAGGCTTCTTTTGCCATTATGAAAGCTCCGTTCATGCGGCCTCGAAGCTACCTGAAAAGCATTGTTGTTGCCGGGGTTTTCCTCACTGCCGGCATGGTTCTGAGAAGAAACTGAGTTTTCTCCTAAGAAACCTTGGGTTTCCAGTTCCTTGTTGGAAGCTCACCCTGCTCTGCGCTATACCTAAAGTGAAAGTCAACGTGAGCCCAAGCTTCGAAGTAAGGCCCTGATTATCCTTGCAAAACGAGAGGCGTGCAGCAGCTCCATGAGGCCTTCATCGTTGTTCTGCTTTAGTTTCAAGGTAGTAAGCTTTTCAACACTCCTAGGGGCCTTGCTTCAGCACCCGTTTCAGTACCAGAACACTGCGTAGAACCAGGAAGCTCTGCTCCTGCGTGTATGCTGCGTGTCAACCTAGAAATTAGAGACTGACGGCACAAGGCTAGTTTTCCCATTATGAAAGCTCCGTTGATGCGGCCACGAAGCTACCTGAAAAGCACTGTAGTTACCGTGCTTTTACTTACAGCTGGCATGGTTCATAGAAGAAAATGAGTTTTCTCGAGAGAAACCTTGTGCTTCCAGTTCCTAGTTGGAAGCTCACCCTGCTCTGCTCTATACCAAACGTGAAAGTCAATGTGAGCACTAGCCTCGAAGTAAGGCCCTGATTATGCTGGCAAAACGGGAGGCGTGCAGCAGCTCCATGAGGCCTTCATCGCTGTTCTGCTTTAGTTTCACGGTAGTAGCTTTCCAACATTCCTAGGGACTTTGCTTAAGCAACCGTTTCGGTACCAGAACACTGCGTAGAGAGAGTAAGCTCTGGTCCTGCGTGTATGCTGCGTGTCAACCTAGAAATTGGAGACTGATGGCATAAGGCTTCTTTTCCCATTATGAAAGCTCCGTTCATGCGGCCTCGAAGCTACCTGAAAAGCATTGTTGTTGCCGGGGTTTTCCTCACTGCCGGCATGGTTCTGAGAAGAAAATGAGTTTTCTCCTAAGAAACCTTGGGTTTCCAGTTCCTTGTTGGAAGCTCACCCTGCTCTGCGCTATACCTAAAGTGAAAGTCAACGTGAGCCCAAGCTTCGAAGTAAGGCCCTGATTATCCTTGCAAAACGAGAGGCGTGCAGCAGCTCCATGAGGCCTTCATCGTTGTTCTGCTTTAGTTTCAAGGTAGTAAGCTTTTCAACACTCCTAGGGGCCTTGCTTCAGCACCCGTTTCAGTACCAGAACACTGCGTAGAACCAGGAAGTTCTGCTCCTGCGTGTATGCTGCGTGTCAACCTAGAAATTAGAGGCTGACGGCACAAGGCTAGTTTTCCCATTATGAAAGCTCCGTTGATGCGGCCCCGAAGCTACCTGAAAAGCACTGTTGTTACCGTGCTTTTACTTACAGCCGGCATGGCACATAGAAGAAAATGAGTTTTCTCGAAAGAAACCTTGTGCTTCCAGTTCCTAGTTGGAAGCTCACCCGGCTCTGCTCTATACCAAACGTGAAAGTCAATGTGAGCACTAGCCTCGAAGTAAGGCCCTGATTATCCTGGCAAAACGGGAGGCGTGCAGCAGCTCCATGAGGCCTTCATCGCTGTTCTGCTTTAGTTTCACGGTAGTAAGCTTTCCAAGACTCCTAGGGACTTTGCTTAAGCAACCGTTTCGGTACCAGAACACTGCGTAGAGACAGTAAGCTCTGGTCCTGCATGTATGCTGCGTGTCAACCTAGAAATTGGAGACTGATGGCATAAGGCTTCTTTTGCCATTATGAAAGCTCCGTTCATGCGGCCTCGAAGCTACCTGAAAAGCATTGTTGTTGCCGGGGTTTTCCTCACTGCCGGCATGGTTCTGAGAAGAAAATGAGTTTTCTCCTAAGAAACCTTGGGTTTCCAGTTCCTTGTTGGAAGCTCACCCTGCTCTGCGCTATACCTAAAGTGAAAGTCAACGTGAGCCCAAGCTTCGAAGTAAGGCCCTGATTATCCTTGCAAAACGAGAGGCGTGCAGCAGCTCCATGAGGCCTTCATCGTTGTTCTGCTTTAGTTTCAAGGTAGTAAGCTTTTCAACACTCCTAGGGGCCTTGCTTCAGCACCCGTTTCAGTACCAGAACACTGCGTAGAACCAGGAAGCTCTGCTCCTGCGTGTATGCTGCGTGTCAACCTAGAAATTAGAGGCTGACGGCACAAGGCTTGTTTTCCCGTTTTGAAAGCTCCATTCATGCGGCCTCGAAGCTACCTGAAAAGCACTGTTGTTACCGTGCTTTTACTTACAGCCGGCATGGCACATAGAAGAAAATGAGTTTTCTCGAAAGAAACCTTGTGCTTCCAGTTCCTAGTTGGAAGCTCACCCGGCTCTGCTCTATACCAAACGTGAAAGTCAATGTGAGCACTAGCCTCGAAGTAAGGCCCTGATTATGCTGGCAATACGGGAGGCGTGCAGCAGCTCCATGAGGCCTTCATCGCTGTTCTGCTTTAGTTTCACGGTAGTAAGCTTTCCAACATTCCTAGGGACTTTGCTTAAGCAACCGTTTCGGTACCAGAACACTGCGTAGAGACAGTAAGCTCTGGTCCTGCGTGTATGCTGCGTGTCAACCTAGAAATTGGAGACTGATGGCATAAGGCTTCTTTTGCCATTATGAAAGCTCCGTTCATGCGGCCTCGAAGCTACCTGAAAAGCATTGTTGTTGCCGGGGTTTTCCTCACTGCCGGCATGGTTCTGAGAAGAAACTGAGTTTTCTCCTAAGAAACCTTGGGTTTCCAGTTCCTTGTTGGAAGCTCACCCTGCTCTGCGCTATACCTAAAGTGAAAGTCAACGTGAGCCCAAGCTTCGAAGTAAGGCCCTGATTATCCTTGCAAAACGAGAGGCGTGCAGCAGCTCCATGAGGCCTTCATCGTTGTTCTGCTTTAGTTTCAAGGTAGTAAGCTTTTCAACACTCCTAGGGGCCTTGCTTCAGCACCCGTTTCAGTACCAGAACACTGCGTAGAACCAGGAAGCTCTGCTCCTGCGTGTATGCTGCGTGTCAACCTAGAAATTAGAGGCTGACGGCACAAGGCTTGTTTTCCCGTTTTGAAAGCTCTGTTCATGCGGCCTCGAAGCTACCTGAAAAGCACTGTTGTTACCGTGCTTTTACTTACAGCCGGCATGGCACATAGAAGAAAATGAGTTTTCTCGAAAGAAACCTTGTGCTTCCAGTTCCTAGTTGGAAGCTCACCCGGCTCTGCTCTATACCAAACGTGAAAGTCAATGTGAGCACTAGCCTCGAAGTAAGGCCCTGATTATGCTGGCAATACGGGAGGCGTGCAGCAGCTCCATGAGGCCTTCATCGCTGTTCTAATTTAGTTTCACGGTAGTAAGCTTTCCAACATTCCTAGGGACTTTGCTTAAGCAACCGTTTCGGTACCAGAACACTGCGTAGAGACAGTAAGCTCTGGTCCTGCGTGTATGCTGCGTGTCAACCTAGAAATTGGAGACTGATGGCATAAGGCTTCTTTTGCCATTATGAAAGCTCCGTTCATGCGGCCTCGAAGCTACCTGAAAAGCATTGTTGTTGCCGGGGTTTTCCTCACTGCCGGCATGGTTCTGAGAAGAAAATGAGTTTTCTCCTAAGAAACCTTGGGTTTCCAGTTCCTTGGAAGCTCACCCTGCTCTGCGCTATACCGAAAGTGAAAGTCAACGTGAACCCAAGCTTCGAAGTAAGGCCCTGATTATCCTTGCAAAACGAGAGGCGTGCAGCAGCTCCATGAGGCCTTCATCGTTGTTCTGCTTTAGTTTCAAGGTAGTAAGCTTTTCAACACTCCTAGGGGCCTTGCTTCAGCACCCGTTTCAGTACCAGAACACTGCGTAGAACCAGGAAGTTCTGCTCCTGCGTGTATGCTGCGTGTCAACCTAGAAATTAGAGGCTGACGGCACAAGGCTAGTTTTCCCATTATGAAAGCTCCGTTGATGCGGCCCCGAAGCTACCTGAAAAGCACTGTTGTTACCGTGCTTTTACTTACAGCCGGCATGGCACATAGAAGAAAATGAGTTTTCTCGAAAGAAACCTTGTGCTTCCAGTTCCTAGTTGGATGCTCACCCGGCTCTGCTCTATACCAAACGTGAAAGTCAATGTGAGCACTAGCCTCGAAGTAAGGCCCTGATTATGCTGGCAATACGGGAGGCGTGCAGCAGCTCCATGAAGCCTTCATCGCTGTTCTGCTTTAGTTTCACGGTAGTAAGCTTTCCAACATTCCTAGGGACTTTGCTTAAGCAACCGTTTCGGTACCAGAACACTGCGTAGAGACAGTAAGCTCTGGTCCTGCGTGTATGCTGCGTGTCAACCTAGAAATTGGAGACTGATGGCATAAGGCTTCTTTTGCCATTATGAAAGCTCCGTTCATGCGGCCTCGAAGCTACCTGAAAAGCATTGTTGTTGCCGGGGTTTTCCTCACTGCCGGCATGGTTCTGAGAAGAAACTGAGTTTTCTCCTAAGAAACCTTGGGTTTCCAGTTCCTTGTTGGAAGCTCACCCTGCTCTGCGCTATACCTAAAGTGAAAGTCAACGTGAGCCCAAGCTTCGAAGTAAGGCCCTGATTATCCTTGCAAAACGAGAGGCGTGCAGCAGCTCCATGAGGCCTTCATCGTTGTTCTGCTTTAGTTTCAAGGTAGTAAGCTTTTCAACACTCCTAGGGGCCTTGCTTCAGCACCCGTTTCAGTACCAGAACACTGCGTAGAACCAGGAAGCTCTGCTCCTGCGTGTATGCTGCGTGTCAACCTAGAAATTAGAGACTGACGGCACAAGGCTAGTTTTCCCATTATGAAAGCTCCGTTGATGCGGCCCCGAAGCTACCTGAAAAGCACTGTTGTTACCGTGCTTTTACTTACAGCCGGCATGGCACATAGAAGAAAATGAGTTTTCTCGAAAGAAACCTTGTGCTTCCAGTTCCTAGTTGGAAGCTCACCCGGCTCTGCTCTATACCAAACGTGAAAGTCAATGTGAGCACTAGCCTCGAAGTAAGGCCCTGATTATGCTGGCAATACGGGAGGCGTGCAGCAGCTCCATGAGGCCTTCATCGCTGTTCTGCTTTAGTTTCACGGTAGTAAGCTTTCCAACATTCCTAGGGACTTTGCTTAAGCAACCGTTTCGGTACCAGAACACTGCGTAGAGACAGTAAGCTCTGGTCCTGCGTGTATGCTGCGTGTCAACCTAGAAATTGGAGACTGATGGCATAAGGCTTCTTTTGCCATTATGAAAGCTCCGTTCATGCGGCCTCGAAGCTACCTGAAAAGCATTGTTGTTGCCGGGGTTTTCCTCACTGCCGGCATGGTTCTGAGAAGAAACTGAGTTTTCTCCTAAGAAACCTTGGGTTTCCAGTTCCTTGTTGGAAGCTCACCCTGCTCTGCGCTATACCTAAAGTGAAAGTCAACGTGAGCCCAAGCTTCGAAGTAAGGCCCTGATTATCCTTGCAAAACGAGAGGCGTGCAGCAGCTCCATGAGGCCTTCATCGTTGTTCTGCTTTAGTTTCAAGGTAGTAAGCTTTTCAACACTCCTAGGGGCCTTGCTTCAGCACCCGTTTCAGTACCAGAACACTGCGTAGAACCAGGAAGCTCTGCTCCTGCGTGTATGCTGCGTGTCAACCTAGAAATTAGAGGCTGACGGCACAAGGCTTGTTTTCCCGTTTTGAAAGCTCTGTTCATGCGGCCTCGAAGCTACCTGAAAAGCACTGTTGTTACCGTGCTTTTACTTACAGCCGGCATGGCACATAGAAGAAAATGAGTTTTCTCGAAAGAAACCTTGTGCTTCCAGTTCCTAGTTGGAAGCTCACCCGGCTCTGCTCTATACCAAACGTGAAAGTCAATGTGAGCACTAGCCTCGAAGTAAGGCCCTGATTATGCTGGCAATACGGGAGGCGTGCAGCAGCTCCATGAGGCCTTCATCGCTGTTCTAATTTAGTTTCACGGTAGTAAGCTTTCCAACATTCCTAGGGACTTTGCTTAAGCAACCGTTTCGGTACCAGAACACTGCGTAGAGACAGTAAGCTCTGGTCCTGCGTGTATGCTGCGTGTCAACCTAGAAATTGGAGACTGATGGCATAAGGCTTCTTTTGCCATTATGAAAGCTCCGTTCATGCGGCCTCGAAGCTACCTGAAAAGCATTGTTGTTGCCGGGGTTTTCCTCACTGCCGGCATGGTTCTGAGAAGAAAATGAGTTTTCTCCTAAGAAACCTTGGGTTTCCAGTTCCTTGGAAGCTCACCCTGCTCTGCGCTATACCGAAAGTGAAAGTCAACGTGAACCCAAGCTTCGAAGTAAGGCCCTGATTATCCTTGCAAAACGAGAGGCGTGCAGCAGCTCCATGAGGCCTTCATCGTTGTTCTGCTTTAGTTTCAAGGTAGTAAGCTTTTCAACACTCCTAGGGGCCTTGCTTCAGCACCCGTTTCAGTACCAGAACACTGCGTAGAACCAGGAAGTTCTGCTCCTGCGTGTATGCTGCGTGTCAACCTAGAAATTAGAGGCTGACGGCACAAGGCTAGTTTTCCCATTATGAAAGCTCCGTTGATGCGGCCCCGAAGCTACCTGAAAAGCACTGTTGTTACCGTGCTTTTACTTACAGCCGGCATGGCACATAGAAGAAAATGAGTTTTCTCGAAAGAAACCTTGTGCTTCCAGTTCCTAGTTGGATGCTCACCCGGCTCTGCTCTATACCAAACGTGAAAGTCAATGTGAGCACTAGCCTCGAAGTAAGGCCCTGATTATGCTGGCAATACGGGAGGCGTGCAGCAGCTCCATGAAGCCTTCATCGCTGTTCTGCTTTAGTTTCACGGTAGTAAGCTTTCCAACATTCCTAGGGACTTTGCTTAAGCAACCGTTTCGGTACCAGAACACTGCGTAGAGACAGTAAGCTCTGGTCCTGCGTGTATGCTGCGTGTCAACCTAGAAATTGGAGACTGATGGCATAAGGCTTCTTTTGCCATTATGAAAGCTCCGTTCATGCGGCCTCGAAGCTACCTGAAAAGCATTGTTGTTGCCGGGGTTTTCCTCACTGCCGGCATGGTTCTGAGAAGAAACTGAGTTTTCTCCTAAGAAACCTTGGGTTTCCAGTTCCTTGTTGGAAGCTCACCCTGCTCTGCGCTATACCTAAAGTGAAAGTCAACGTGAGCCCAAGCTTCGAAGTAAGGCCCTGATTATCCTTGCAAAACGAGAGGCGTGCAGCAGCTCCATGAGGCCTTCATCGTTGTTCTGCTTTAGTTTCAAGGTAGTAAGCTTTTCAACACTCCTAGGGGCCTTGCTTCAGCACCCGTTTCAGTACCAGAACACTGCGTAGAACCAGGAAGCTCTGCTCCTGCGTGTATGCTGCGTGTCAACCTAGAAATTAGAGACTGACGGCACAAGGCTAGTTTTCCCATTATGAAAGCTCCGTTGATGCGGCCCCGAAGCTACCTGAAAAGCACTGTAGTTACCGTGCTTTTACTTACAGCTGGCATGGTTCATAGAAGAAAATGAGTTTTCTCGAGAGAAACCTTGTGCTTCCAGTTCCTAGTTGGAAGCTCACCCTGCTCTGCTCTATACCAAACGTGAAAGTCAATGTGAGCACTAGCCTCGAAGTAAGGCCCTGATTATGCTGGCAAAACGGGAGGCGTGCAGCAGCTCCATGAGGCCTTCATCGCTGTTCTGCTTTAGTTTCACGGTAGTAGCTTTCCAACATTCCTAGGGACTTTGCTTAAGCAACCGTTTCGGTACCAGAACACTGCGTAGAGAGAGTAAGCTCTGGTCCTGCGTGTATGCTGCGTGTCAACCTAGAAATTGGAGACTGATGGCATAAGGCTTCTTTTCCCATTATGAAAGCTCCGTTCATGCGGCCTCGAAGCTACCTGAAAAGCATTGTTGTTGCCGGGGTTTTCCTCACTGCCGGCATGGTTCTGAGAAGAAAATGAGTTTTCTCCTAAGAAACCTTGGGTTTCCAGTTCCTTGTTGGAAGCTCACCCTGCTCTGCGCTATACCTAAAGTGAAAGTCAACGTGAGCCCAAGCTTCGAAGTAAGGCCCTGATTATCCTTGCAAAACGAGAGGCGTGCAGCAGCTCCATGAGGCCTTCATCGTTGTTCTGCTTTAGTTTCAAGGTAGTAAGCTTTTCAACACTCCTATGGGACTTGCTTCAGCACCCGTTTCAGTACCAGAACACTGTGTAGAACCAGGAAGTTCTGCTCCTGCGTGTATGCTGCGTGTCAACCTAGAAATTAGAGGCTGACGGCACAAGGCTAGTTTTCCCATTATGAAAGCTCCGTTGATGCGGCCCCGAAGCTACCTGAAAAGCACTGTTGTTACCGTGCTTTTACTTACAGCCGGCATGGCACATAGAAGAAAATGAGTTTTCTCGAAAGAAACCTTGTGCTTCCAGTTCCTAGTTGGAAGCTCACCCGGCTCTGCTCTATACCAAACGTGAAAGTCAATGTGAGCACTAGCCTCGAAGTAAGGCCCTGATTATGCTGGCAATACGGGAGGCGTGCAGCAGCTCCATGAGGCCTTCATCGCTGTTCTGCTTTAGTTTCACGGTAGTAAGCTTTCCAACATTCCTAGGGACTTTGCTTAAGCAACCGTTTCGGTACCAGAACACTGCGTAGAGACAGTAAGCTCTGGTCCTGCGTGTATGCTGCGTGTCAACCTAGAAATTGGAGACTGATGGCATAAGGCTTCTTTTGCCATTATGAAAGCTCCGTTCATGCGGCCTCGAAGCTACCTGAAAAGCATTGTTGTTGCCGGGGTTTTCCTCACTGCCGGCATGGTTCTGAGAAGAAACTGAGTTTTCTCCTAAGAAACCTTGGGTTTCCAGTTCCTTGTTGGAAGCTCACCCTGCTCTGCGCTATACCTAAAGTGAAAGTCAACGTGAGCCCAAGCTTCGAAGTAAGGCCCTGATTATCCTTGCAAAACGAGAGGCGTGCAGCAGCTCCATGAGGCCTTCATCGTTGTTCTGCTTTAGTTTCAAGGTAGTAAGCTTTTCAACACGCCTAGGGGCCTTGCTTCAGCACCCGTTTCAGTACCAGAACACTGCGTAGAACCAGGAAGCTCTGCTCCTGCGTGTATGCTGCGTGTCAACCTAGAAATTAGAGACTGACGGCACAAGGCTAGTTTTCCCATTATGAAAGCTCCGTTGATGCGGCCCCGAAGCTACCTGAAAAGCACTGTAGTTACCGTGCTTTTACTTACAGCTGGCATGGTTCATAGAAGAAAATGAGTTTTCTCGAGAGAAACCTTGTGCTTCCAGTTCCTAGTTGGAAGCTCACCCTGCTCTGCTCTATACCAAACGTGAAAGTCAATGTGAGCACTAGCCTCGAAGTAAGGCCCTGATTATGCTGGCAAAACGGGAGGCGTGCAGCAGCTCCATGAGGCCTTCATCGCTGTTCTGCTTTAGTTTCACGGTAGTAGCTTTCCAACATTCCTAGGGACTTTGCTTAAGCAACCGTTTCGGTACCAGAACACTGCGTAGAGAGAGTAAGCTCTGGTCCTGCGTGTATGCTGCGTGTCAACCTAGAAATTGGAGACTGATGGCATAAGGCTTCTTTTCCCATTATGAAAGCTCCGTTCATGCGGCCTCGAAGCTACCTGAAAAGCATTGTTGTTGCCGGGGTTTTCCTCACTGCCGGCATGGTTCTGAGAAGAAAATGAGTTTTCTCCTAAGAAACCTTGGGTTTCCAGTTCCTTGTTGGAAGCTCACCCTGCTCTGCGCTATACCTAAAGTGAAAGTCAACGTGAGCCCAAGCTTCGAAGTAAGGCCCTGATTATCCTTGCAAAACGAGAGGCGTGCAGCAGCTCCATGAGGCCTTCATCGTTGTTCTGCTTTAGTTTCAAGGTAGTAAGCTTTTCAACACTCCTATGGGACTTGCTTCAGCACCCGTTTCAGTACCAGAACACTGCGTAGAACCAGGAAGTTCTGCTCCTGCGTGTATGCTGCGTGTCAACCTAGAAATTAGAGGCTGACGGCACAAAGCTAGTTTTCCCATTATGAAAGCTCCGTTGATGCGGCCCCGAAGCTACCTGAAAAGCACTGTTGTTACCGTGCTTTTACTTACAGCCGGCATGGCACATAGAAGAAAATGAGTTTTCTCGAAAGAAACCTTGTGCTTCCAGTTCCTAGTTGGAAGCTCACCCGGCTCTGCTCTATACCAAACGTGAAAGTCAATGTGAGCACTAGCCTCGAAGTAAGGCCCTGATTATCCTGGCAAAACGGGAGGCGTGCAGCAGCTCCATGAGGCCTTCATCGCTGTTCTGCTTTAGTTTCACGGTAGTAAGCTTTCCAAGACTCCTAGGGACTTTGCTTAAGCAACCGTTTCGGTACCAGAACACTGCGTAGAGACAGTAAGCTCTGGTCCTGCGTGTATGCTGCGTGTCAACCTAGAAATTGGAGACTGATGGCATAAGGCTTCTTTTGCCATTATGAAAGCTCCGTTCATGCGGCCTCGAAGCTACCTGAAAAGCATTGTTGTTGCCGGGGTTTTCCTCACTGCCGGCATGGTTCTGAGAAGAAAATGAGTTTTCTCCTAAGAAACCTTGGGTTTCCAGTTCCTTGTTGGAAGCTCACCCTGCTCTGCGCTATACCTAAAGTGAAAGTCAACGTGAGCCCAAGCTTCGAAGTAAGGCCCTGATTATCCTTGCAAAACGAGAGGCGTGCAGCAGCTCCATGAGGCCTTCATCGTTGTTCTGCTTTAGTTTCAAGGTAGTAAGCTTTTCAACACTCCTAGGGGCCTTGCTTCAGCACCCGTTTCAGTACCAGAACACTGCGTAGAACCAGGAAGCTCTGCTCCTGCGTGTATGCTGCGTGTCAACCTAGAAATTAGAGACTGACGGCACAAGGCTTGTTTTCCCGTTTTGAAAGCTCCATTCATGCGGCCTCGAAGCTACCTGAAAAGCACTGTTGTTACCGTGCTTTTACTTACAGCCGGCATGGCACATAGAAGAAAATGAGTTTTCTCGAAAGAAACCTTGTGCTTCCAGTTCCTAGTTGGAAGCTCACCCGGCTCTGCTCTATACCAAACGTGAAAGTCAATGTGAGCACTAGCCTCGAAGTAAGGCCCTGATTATGCTGGCAATACGGGAGTGGTGCAGCAGCTCCATGAGGCCTTCATCGCTGTTCTGCTTTAGTTTCACGGTAGTAAGCTTTCCAACATTCCTAGGGACTTTGCTTAAGCAACCGTTTCGGTACCAGAACACTGCGTAGAGACAGTAAGCTCTGGTCCTGCGTGTATGCTGCGTGTCAACCTAGAAATTGGAGACTGATGGCATAAGGCTTCTTTTGCCATTATGAAAGCTCCGTTCATGCGGCCTCGAAGCTACCTGAAAAGCATTGTTGTTGCCGGGGTTTTCCTCACTGCCGGCATGGTTCTGAGAAGAAACTGAGTTTTCTCCTAAGAAACCTTGGGTTTCCAGTTCCTTGTTGGAAGCTCACCCTGCTCTGCGCTATACCGAAAGTGAAAGTCAACGTGAACCCAAGCTTCGAAGTAAGGCCCTGATTATCCTTGCAAAACGAGAGGCGTGCAGCAGCTCCATGAGGCCTTCATCGTTGTTCTGCTTTAGTTTCAAGGTAGTAAGCTTTTCAACACTCCTAGGGGCCTTGCTTCAGCACCCGTTTCAGTACCAGAACACTGCGTAGAACCAGGAAGTTCTGCTCCTGCGTGTATGCTGCGTGTCAACCTAGAAATTAGAGGCTGACGGCACAAGGCTAGTTTTCCCATTATGAAACCTCCGTTGATGCGGCCCCGAAGCTACCTGAAAAGCACTGTTGTTACCGTGCTTTTACTTACAGCCGGCATGGCACATAGAAGAAAATGAGTTTTCTCGAAAGAAACCTTGTGCTTCCAGTTCCTAGTTGGAAGCTCACCCGGCTCTGCTCTATACCAAACGTGAAAGTCAATGTGAGCACTAGCCTCGAAGTAAGGCCCTGATTATGCTGGCAATACGGGAGGCGTGCAGCAGCTCCATGAAGCCTTCATCGCTGTTCTGCTTTAGTTTCACGGTAGTAAGCTTTCCAACATTCCTAGGGACTTTTCTTAAGCAACCGTTTCGGTACCAGAACACTGCGTAGAGACAGTAAGCTCTGGTCCTGCGTGTATGCTGCGTGTCAACCTAGAAATTGGAGACTGATGGCATAAGGCTTCTTTTGCCATTATGAAAGCTCCGTTCATGCGGCCTCGAAGCTACCTGAAAAGCATTGTTGTTGCCGGGGTTTTCCTCACTGCCGGCATGGTTCTGAGAAGAAACTGAGTTTTCTCCTAAGAAACCTTGGGTTTCCAGTTCCTTGTTGGAAGCTCACCCTGCTCTGCGCTATACCTAAAGTGAAAGTCAACGTGAGCCCAAGCTTCGAAGTAAGGCCCTGATTATCCTTGCAAAACGAGAGGCGTGCAGCAGCTCCATGAGGCCTTCATCGTTGTTCTGCTTTAGTTTCAAGGTACTAAGCTTTTCAACACTCCTAGGGGACTTGCTTCAGCACCCGTTTCAGTACCAGAACACTGCGTAGAACCAGGAAGCTCTGCTCCTGCGTGTATGCTGCGTGTCAACCTAGAAATTAGAGACTGACGGCACAAGGCTAGTTTTCCCATTATGAAAGCTCCGTTGATGCGGCCCCGAAGCTACCTGAAAAGCACTGTAGTTACCGTGCTTTTACTTACAGCTGGCATGGTTCATAGAAGAAAATGAGTTTTCTCGAGAGAAACCTTGTGCTTCCAGTTCCTAGTTGGAAGCTCACCCTGCTCTGCTCTATACCAAACGTGAAAGTCAATGTGAG
This sequence comes from Eubalaena glacialis, assembly GCF_028564815.1. NCBI lineage: Eukaryota > Metazoa > Chordata > Mammalia > Artiodactyla > Balaenidae > Eubalaena > Eubalaena glacialis. The sequence goes on from NC_083725.1 coordinate 34,888,687, forward strand.
CACTAGCCTCGAAGTAAGGCCCTGATTATGCTGGCAAAACGGGAGGCGTGCAGCAGCTCCATGAGGCCTTCATCGCTGTTCTGCTTTAGTTTCACGGTAGTAGCTTTCCAACATTCCTAGGGACTTTGCTTAAGCAACCGTTTCGGTACCAGAACACTGCGTAGAGAGAGTAAGCTCTGGTCCTGCGAGTATGCTGCGTGTCAACCTAGAAATTGGAGACTGATGGCATAAGGCTTCTTTTCCCATTATGAAAGCTCCGTTCATGCGGCCTCGAAGCTACCTGAAAAGCATTGTTGTTGCCGGGGTTTTCCTCACTGCCGGCATGGTTCTGAGAAGAAAATGAGTTTTCTCCTAAGAAACCTTGGGTTTCCAGTTCCTTGTTGGAAGCTCACCCTGCTCTGCGCTATACCTAAAGTGAAAGTCAACGTGAGCCCAAGCTTCGAAGTAAGGCCCTGATTATCCTTGCAAAACGAGAGGCGTGCAGCAGCTCCATGAGGCCTTCATCGTTGTTCTGCTTTAGTTTCAAGGTAGTAAGCTTTTCAACACTCCTAGGGGCCTTGCTTCAGCACCCGTTTCAGTACCAGAACACTGCGTAGAACCAGGAAGCTCTGCTCCTGCGTGTATGCTGCGTGTCAACCTAGAAATTAGAGACTGACGGCACAAGGCTTGTTTTCCCGTTTTGAAAGCTCCATTCATGCGGCCTCGAAGCTACCTGAAAAGCACTGTTGTTACCGTGCTTTTACTTACAGCCGGCATGGCACATAGAAGAAAATGAGTTTTCTCGAAAGAAACCTTGTGCTTCCAGTTCCTAGTTGGAAGCTCACCCGGCTCTGCTCTATACCAAACGTGAAAGTCAATGTGAGCACTAGCCTCGAAGTAAGGCCCTGATTATGCTGGCAAATCGGGAGGCGTGCAGCAGCTCCATGAGGCCTTCATCGCTGTTCTGCTTTAGTTTCACGGTAGTAAGCTTTCCAAGACTCCTAGGGACTTTGCTTAAGCAACCGTTTCAGTACCAGAACACTGCGTAGAGACAGTAAGCTCTGGTCCTGCGTGTATGCTGCGTGTCAACCTAGAAATTGGAGACTGATGGCATAAGGCTTCTTTTCCCATTATGAAAGCTCCGTTCATGCGGCCTCGAAGCTACCTGAAAAGCATTGTTGTTGCCGGGGTTTTCCTCACTGCCAGCATGGTTCTGAGAAGAAAATGAGTTTTCTCCTAAGAAACCTTGTGTTTCCAGTTCCTTGTTGGAAGCTCACCCTGCTCTGCGCTATACCTAAAGTGAAAGTCAACGTGAGCCCAAGCTTCGAAGTAAGGCCCTGATTATCCTTGCAAAACGAGAGGCGTGCAGCAGCTCCATGAGGCCTTCATCGTTGTTCTGCTTTAGTTTCAAGGTAGTGAGCTTTTCAACACTCCTAGGGGCCTTGCTTCAGCACCCGTTTCAGTACCAGAACACTGCGTAGAACCAGGAAGCTCTGCTCCTGCGTGTATGCTGCGTGTCAAGCTAGAAATTAGAGACTGACGGCACAAGGCTAGTTTTCCCATTATGAAAGCTCCGTTGATGCGACCCCGAAGCTACCTGAAAAGCACTGTTGTTACCGTGCTTTTACTTACAGCCGGCATGGCACATAGAAGAAAATGAGTTTTCTCGAAAGAAACCTTGTGCTTCCAGTTCCTAGTTGGAAGCTCACCCGGCTCTGCTCTATACCAAACGTGAAAGTCAATGTGAGCACTAGCCTCGAAGTAAGGCCCTGATTATGCTGGCGATACGGGAGGCGTGCAGCAGCTCCATGAGGCCTTCATCGCTGTTCTGCTTTAGTTTCACGGTAGTAAGCTTTCCAACATTCCTAAGGACTTTGCTTAAGCAACCGTTTCGGTACCAGAACACTGCGTAGAGACAGTAAGCTCTGGTCCTGCGTGTATGCTGCGTGTCAACCTAGAAATTGGAGACTGATGGCATAAGGCTTCTTTTCCCATTATGAAAGCTCCGTTCATGCGGCCTCGAAGCTACCTGAAAAGCATTGTTGTTGCCGGGGTTTTCCTCACTGCCGGCATGGTTCTGAGAAGAAAATGAGTTTTCTCCTAAGAAACCTTGGGTTTCCAGTTCCTTGTTGGAAGCTCACCCTGCTCTGCGCTATACCTAAAGTGAAAGTCAACGTGAGCCCAAGCTTCGAAGTAAGGCCCTGATTATCCTTGCAAAATGAGAGGCGTGCAGCAGCTCCATGAGGCCTTCATCGTTGTTCTGCTTTAGTTTCAAGGTAGTAAGCTTTTCAACACTCCTAGGGGCCTTGCTTCAGCACCCGTTTCAGTACCAGAACACTGCGTAGAACCAGGAAGCTCTGCTCCTGCGTGTATGCTGCGTGTCAACCTAGAAATTAGAGACTGATGGCACAAGGCTTGTTTTCCCGTTTTGAAAGCTCCATTCATGCGGCCTCGAAGCTACCTGAAAAGCACTGTTGTTACCGTGCTTTTACTTACAGCCGGCATGGCACATAGAAGAAAATGAGTTTTCTCGAAAGAAACCTTGTGCTTCCAGTTCCTAGTTGGAAGCTCACCCGGCTCTGCTCTATACCAAACGTGAAAGTCAATGTGAGCACTAGCCTCGAAGTAAGGCCCTGATTATGCTGGCAATACGGGAGGCGTGCAGCAGCTCCATGAGGCCTTCATCGCTGTTCTGCTTTAGTTTCACGGTAGTAAGCTTTCCAACATTCCTAGGGACTTTGCTTAAGCAACCGTTTCGGTACCAGAACACTGCGTAGAGACAGTAAGCTCTGGTCCTGCGTGTATGCTGCGTGTCAACCTAGAAATTGGAGACTGATGGCATAAGGCTTCTTTTCCCATTATGAAAGCTCCGTTCATGTGGCCTCGAAGCTACCTGAAAAGCATTGTTGTTGCCGGGGTTTTCCTCACTGCCGGCATGGTTCTGAGAAGAAAATGAGTTTTCTCCTAAGAAACCTTGGGTTTCCAGTTCCTTGTTGGAAGCTCACCCTGCTCTGCGCTATACCTAAAGTGAAAGTCAAAGTGAGCCCAAGCTTCGAAGTAAGGCCCTGATTATCCTTGCAAAACGAGAGGCGTGCAGCAGCTCCATGAGGCCTTCATCGTTGTTCTGCTTTAGTTTCAAGGTACTAAGCTTTTCAACACTCCTAGGGGCCTTGCTTCAGCACCCGTTTCAGTACCAGAACACTGCGTAGAACCAGGAAGCTCTGCTCCTGCGTGTATGCTGCGTGTCAACCTAGAAATTACAGACTGACGGCACAAGGCTAGTTTTCCCATTATGAAAGCTCCGTTGATGCGGCCCCGAAGCTACCTGAAAAGCACTGTTGTTACCGTGCTTTTACTTACAGCCGGCATGGCACATAGAAGAAAATGAGTTTTCTCGAAAGAAACCTTGTGCTTCCAGTTCCTAGTTGGAAGCTCACCCGGCTCTGCTCTATACCAAACGTGAAAGTCAATGTGAGCACTAGCCTCGAAGTAAGGCCCTGATTATGCTGGCAATACGGGAGGCGTGCAGCAGCTCCATGAGGCCTTCATCGCTGTTCTGCTTTAGTTTCACGGTAGTAAGCTTTCCAACATTCCTAGGGACTTTGCTTAAGCAACCGTTTCGGTACCAGAACACTGCGTAGAGACAGTAAGCTCTGGTCCTGCGTGTATGCTGCGTGTCAACCTAGAAATTGGAGACTGATGGCATAAGGCTTCTTTTCCCATTATGAAAGCTCCGTTCATGTGGCCTCGAAGCTACCTGAAAAGCATTGTTGTTGCCGGGGTTTTCCTCACTGCCGGCATGGTTCTGAGAAGAAAATGAGTTTTCTCCTAAGAAACCTTGGGTTTCCAGTTCCTTGTTGGAAGCTCACCCTGCTCTGCGCTATACCTAAAGTGAAAGTCAAAGTGAGCCCAAGCTTCGAAGTAAGGCCCTGATTATCCTTGCAAAACGAGAGGCGTGCAGCAGCTCCATGAGGCCTTCATCGTTGTTCTGCTTTAGTTTCAAGGTACTAAGCTTTTCAACACTCCTAGGGGCCTTGCTTCAGCACCCGTTTCGGTACCAGAACACTGCGTAGAACCAGGAAGCTCTGCTCCTGCGTGTATGCTGCGTGTCAACCTAGAAATTAGAGACTGACGGCACAAGGCTAGTTTTCCCATTATGAAAGCTCCGTTGATGCGGCCCCGAAGCTACCTGAAAAGCACTGTTGTTACCGTGCTTTTACTTACAGCCGGCATGGCACATAGAAGAAAATGAGTTTTCTCGAAAGAAACCTTGTGCTTCCAGTTCCTAGTTGGAAGCTCACCCGGCTCTGCTCTATACCAAACGTGAAAGTCAATGTGAGCACTAGCCTCGAAGTAAGGCCCTGATTATCCTGGCAAAACGGGAGGCGTGCAGCAGCTCCATGAGGCCTTCATCGCTGTTCTGCTTTAGTTTCACGGTAGTAAGCTTTCCAAGACTCCTAGGGACTTTGCTTAAGCAACCGTTTCGGTACCAGAAGACTGCGTAGAGACAGTAAGCTCTGGTCCTGCGTGTATGCTGCGTGTCAACCTAGAAATTGGAGACTGATGGCATAAGGCTTCTTTTCCCATTATGAAAGCTCCGTTCATGCGGCCTCGAAGCTACCTGAAAAGCATTGTTGTTGCCGGGGTTTTCCTCACTGCCGGCATGGTTCTGAGAAGAAACTGAGTTTTCTCCTAAGAAACCTTGGGTTTCCAGTTCCTTGTTGGAAGCTCACCCTGCTCTGCGCTATACCTAAAGTGAAAGTCAACGTGAGCCCAAGCTTCGAAGTAAGGCCCTGATTATCCTTGCAAAACGAGAGGCGTGCAGCAGCTCCATGAGGCCTTCATCGTTGTTCTGCTTTAGTTTCAAGGTAGTAAGCTTTTCAACACTCCTAGGGGCCTTGCTTCAGCACCCGTTTCAGTACCAGAACACTGCGTAGAACCAGGAAGCTCTGCTCCTGCGTGTATGCTGCGTGTCAACCTAGAAATTAGAGACTGACGGCACAAGGCTAGTTTTCCCATTATGAAAGCTCCGTTGATGCGGCCCCGAAGCTACCTGAAAAGCACTGTAGTTACCGTGCTTTTACTTACAGCTGGCATGGTTCATAGAAGAAAATGAGTTTTCTCGAGAGAAACCTTGTGCTTCCAGTTCCTAGTTGGAAGCTCACCCTGCTCTGCTCTATACCAAACGTGAAAGTCAATGTGAGCACTAGCCTCGAAGTAAGGCCCTGATTATGCTGGCAAAACGGGAGGCGTGCAGCAGCTCCATGAGGCCTTCATCGCTGTTCTGCTTTAGTTTCACGGTAGTAGCTTTCCAACATTCCTAGGGACTTTGCTTAAGCAACCGTTTCGGTACCAGAACACTGCGTAGAGACAGTAAGCTCTGGTCCTGCGTGTATGCTGCGTGTCAACCTAGAAATTGGAGACTGATGGCATAAGGCTTCTTTTCCCATTATGAAAGCTCCGTTCATGCGGCCTCGAAGCTACCTGAAAAGCATTGTTGTTGCCGGGGTTTTCCTCACTGCCGGCATGGTTCTGAGAAGAAAATGAGTTTTCTCCTAAGAAACCTTGGGTTTCCAGTTCCTTGTTGGAAGCTCACCCTGCTCTGCGCTATACCTAAAGTGAAAGTCAACGTGAGCCCAAGCTTCGAAGTAAGGCCCTGATTATCCTTGCAAAACGAGAGGCGTGCAGCAGCTCCATGAGGCCTTCATCGTTGTTCTGCTTTAGTTTCAAGGTAGTAAGCTTTTCAACACTCCTATGGGACTTGCTTCAGCACCCGTTTCAGTACCAGAACACTGCGTAGAACCAGGAAGTTCTGCTCCTGCGTGTATGCTGCGTGTCAACCTAGAAATTAGAGGCTGACGGCACAAGGCTAGTTTTCCCATTATGAAAGATCCGTTGATGCGGCCCCGAAGCTACCTGAAAAGCACTGTTGTTACCGTGCTTTTACTTACAGCCGGCATGGCACATAGAAGAAAATGAGTTTTCTCGAAAGAAACCTTGTGCTTCCAGTTCCTAGTTGGAAGCTCACCCGGCTCTGCTCTATACCAAACGTGAAAGTCAATGTGAGCACTAGCCTCGAAGTAAGGCCCTGATTATCCTGGCAAAACGGGAGGCGTGCAGCAGCTCCATGAGGCCTTCATCGCTGTTCTGCTTTAGTTTCACGGTAGTAAGCTTTCCAAGACTCCTAGGGACTTTGCTTAAGCAACCGTTTCGGTACCAGAACACTGCGTAGAGACAGTAAGCTCTGGTCCTGCGTGTATGCTGCGTGTCAACCTAGAAATTGGAGACTGATGGCATAAGGCTTCTTTTGCCATTATGAAAGCTCCGTTCATGCGGACTCGAAGCTACCTGAAAAGCATTGTTGTTGCCGGGGTTTTCCTCACTGCCGGCATGGTTCTGAGAAGAAAATGAGTTTTCTCCTAAGAAACCTTGGGTTTCCAGTTCCTTGTTGGAAGCTCACCCTGCTCTGCGCTATACCTAAAGTGAAAGTCAACGTGAGCCCAAGCTTCGAAGTAAGGCCCTGATTATCCTTGCAAAACGAGAGGCGTGCAGCAGCTCCATGAGGCCTTCATCGTTGTTCTGCTTTAGTTTCAAGGTAGTAAGCTTTTCAACACTCCTAGGGGCCTTGCTTCAGCACCCGTTTCAGTACCAGAACACTGCGTAGAACCAGGAAGCTCTGCTCCTGCGTGTATGCTGCGTGTCAACCTAGAAATTAGAGACTGACGGCACAAGGCTTGTTTTCCCGTTTTGAAAGCTCCATTCATGCGGCCTCGAAGCTACCTGAAAAGCACTGTTGTTACCGTGCTTTTACTTACAGCCGGCATGGCACATAGAAGAAAATGAGTTTTCTCGAAAGAAACCTTGTGCTTCCAGTTCCTAGTTGGAAGCTCACCCGGCTCTGCTCTATACCAAACGTGAAAGTCAATGTGAGCACTAGCCTCGAAGTAAGGCCCTGATTATGCTGGCAATACGGGAGGCGTGCAGCAGCTCCATGAGGCCTTCATCGCTGTTCTGCTTTAGTTTCACGGTAGTAAGCTTTCCAACATTCCTAGGGACTTTGCTTAAGCAACCGTTTCGGTACCAGAACACTGCGTAGAGACAGTAAGCTCTGGTCCTGCGTGTATGCTGCGTGTCAACCTAGAAATTGGAGACTGATGGCATAAGGCTTCTTTTCCCATTATGAAAGCTCCGTTCATGCGGCCTCGAAGCTACCTGAAAAGCATTGTTGTTGCCGGGGTTTTCCTCACTGCCGGCATGGTTCTGAGAAGAAAATGAGTTTTCTCCTAAGAAACCTTGGGTTTCCAGTTCCTTGTTGGAAGCTCACCCTGCTCTGCGCTATACCTAAAGTGAAAGTCAACGTGAACCCAAGCTTCGAAGTAAGGCCCTGATTATCCTTGCAAAACGAGAGGCGTGCAGCAGCTCCATGAGGCCTTCATCGTTGTTCTGCTTTAGTTTCAAGGTAGTAAGCTTTTCAACACTCCTAGGGGCCTTGCTTCAGCACCCGTTTCGGTACCAGAACACTGCGTAGAACCAGGAAGTTCTGCTCCTGCGTGTATGCTGCGTGTCAACCTAGAAATTAGAGGCTGATGGCACAAGGCTAGTTTTCCCATTATGAAAGCTCCGTTGATGCGGCCCCGAAGCTACCTGAAAAGCACTGTTGTTACCGTGCTTTTACTTACAGCCGGCATGGCACATAGAAGAAAATGAGTTTTCTCGAAAGAAACCTTGTGCTTCCAGTTCCTAGTTGGAAGCTCACCCGGCTCTGCTCTATACCAAACGTGAAAGTCAATGTGAGCACTAGCCTCGAAGTAAGGCCCTGATTATGCTGGCAATACGGGAGGCGTGCAGCAGCTCCATGAGGCCTTCATCGCTGTTCTGCTTTAGTTTAACGGTAGTAAGCTTTCCAACATTCCTAGGGACTTTGCTTAAGCAACCGTTTCGGTACCAGAACACTGCGTAGAGACAGTAAGCTCTGGTCCTGCGTGTATGCTGCGTGTCAACCTAGAAATTGGAGACTGATGGCATAAGGCTTCTTTTGCCATTATGAAAGCTCCGTTCATGCGGCCTCGAAGCTACCTGAAAAGCATTGTTGTTGCCGGGGTTTTCCTCACTGCCGGCATGGTTCTGAGAAGAAACTGAGTTTTCTCCTAAGAAACCTTGGGTTTCCAGTTCCTTGTTGGAAGCTCACCCTGCTCTGCGCTATACCGAAAGTGAAAGTCAACGTGAACCCAAGCTTCGAAGTAAGGCCCTGATTATCCTTGCAAAACGAGAGGCGTGCAGCAGCTCCATGAGGCCTTCATCGTTGTTCTGCTTTAGTTTCAAGGTAGTAAGCTTTTCAACACTCCTAGGGGCCTTGCTTCAGCACCCGTTTCAGTACCAGAACACTGCGTAGAACCAGGAAGTTCTGCTCCTGCGTGTATGCTGCGTGTCAACCTAGAAATTAGAGGCTGACGGCACAAGGCTAGTTTTCCCATTATGAAAGCTCCGTTGATGCGGCCCCGAAACTACCTGAAAAGCACTGTAGTTACCGTGCTTTTACTTACAGCTGGCATGGTTCATAGAAGAAAATGAGTTTTCTCGAGAGAAACCTTGTGCTTCCAGTTCCTAGTTGGAAGCTCACCCTGCTCTGCTCTATACCAAACGTGAAAGTCAATGTGAGCACTAGCCTCGAAGTAAGGCCCTGATTATGCTGGCAAAACGGGAGGCGTGCAGCAGCTCCATGAGGCCTTCATCGCTGTTCTGCTTTAGTTTCACGGTAGTAGCTTTCCAACATTCCTAGGGACTTTGCTTAAGCAACCGTTTCGGTACCAGAACACTGCGTAGAGAGAGTAAGCTCTGGTCCTGCGTGTATGCTGCGTGTCAACCTAGAAATTGGAGACTGATGGCATAAGGCTTCTTTTCCCATTATGAAAGCTCCGTTCATGCGGCCTCGAAGCTACCTGAAAAGCATTGTTGTTGCCGGGGTTTTCCTCACTGCCGGCATGGTTCTGAGAAGAAAATGAGTTTTCTCCTAAGAAACCTTGGGTTTCCAGTTCCTTGTTGGAAGCTCACCCTGCTCTGCGCTATACCTAAAGTGAAAGTCAACGTGAGCCCAAGCTTCGAAGTAAGGCCCTGATTATCCTTGCAAAACGAGAGGCGTGCAGCAGCTCCATGAGGCCTTCATCGTTGTTCTGCTTTAGTTTCAAGGTAGTAAGCTTTTCAACACTCCTATGGGACTTGCTTCAGCACCCGTTTCAGTACCAGAACACTGCGTAGAACCAGGAAGTTCTGCTCCTGCGTGTATGCTGCGTGTCAACCTAGAAATTAGAGGCTGACGGCACAAGGCTAGTTTTCCCATTATGAAAGCTCCGTTGATGCGGCCCCGAAGCTACCTGAAAAGCACTGTTGTTACCGTGCTTTTACTTACAGCCGGCATGGCACATAGAAGAAAATGAGTTTTCTCGAAAGAAACCTTGTGCTTCCAGTTCCTAGTTGGAAGCTCACCCGGCTCTGCTCTATACCAAACGTGAAAGTCAATGTGAGCACTAGCCTCGAAGTAAGGCCCTGATTATCCTGGCAAAACGGGAGGCGTGCAGCAGCTCCATGAGGCCTTCATCGCTGTTCTGCTTTAGTTTCACGGTAGTAAGCTTTCCAAGACTCCTAGGGACTTTGCTTAAGCAACCGTTTCGGTACCAGAACACTGCGTAGAGACAGTAAGCTCTGGTCCTGCGTGTATGCTGCGTGTCAACCTAGAAATTGGAGACTGATGGCATAAGGCTTCTTTTGCCATTATGAAAGCTCCGTTCATGCGGACTCGAAGCTACCTGAAAAGCATTGTTGTTGCCGGGGTTTTCCTGACTGCCGGCATGGTTCTGAGAAGAAAATGAGTTTTCTCCTAAGAAACCTTGGGTTTCCAGTTCCTTGTTGGAAGCTCACCCTGCTCTGCGCTATACCTAAAGTGAAAGTCAACGTGAGCCCAAGCTTCGAAGTAAGGCCCTGATTATCCTTGCAAAACGAGAGGCGTGCAGCAGCTCCATGAGGCCTTCATCGTTGTTCTGCTTTAGTTTCAAGGTAGTAAGCTTTTCAACACTCCTAGGGGCCTTGCTTCAGCACCCGTTTCAGTACCAGAACACTGCGTAGAACCAGGAAGTTCTGCTCCTGCGTGTATGCTGCGTGTCAACCTAGAAATTAGAGGCTGACGGCACAAGGCTAGTTTTCCCATTATGAAAGCTCCGTTGATGCGGCCCCGAAGCTACCTGAAAAGCACTGTTGTTACCGTGCTTTTACTTACAGCCGGCATGGCACATAGAAGAAAATGAGTTTTCTCGAAAGAAACCTTGTGCTTCCAGTTCCTAGTTGGAAGCTCACCCGGCTCTGCTCTATACCAAACGTGAAAGTCAATGTGAGCACTAGCCTCGAAGTAAGGCCCTGATTATCCTGGCAATACGGGAGGCGTGCAGCAGCTCCATGAAGCCTTCATCGCTGTTCTGCTTTAGTTTCACGGTAGTAAGCTTTCCAACATTCCTAGGGACTTTGCTTAAGCAACCGTTTCGGTACCAGAACACTGCGTAGAGACAGTAAGCTCTGGTCCTGCGTGTATGCTGCGTGTCAACCTAGAAATTGGAGACTGATGGCATAAGGCTTCTTTTGCCATTATGAAAGCTCCGTTCATGCGGCCTCGAAGCTACCTGAAAAGCATTGTTGTTGCCGGGGTTTTCCTCACTGCCGGCATGGTTCTGAGAAGAAACTGAGTTTTCTCCTAAGAAACCTTGGGTTTCCAGTTCCTTGTTGGAAGCTCACCCTGCTCTGCGCTATACCTAAAGTGAAAGTCAACGTGAGCCCAAGCTTCGAAGTAAGGCCCTGATTATCCTTGCAAAACGAGAGGCGTGCAGCAGCTCCATGAGGCCTTCATCGTTGTTCTGCTTTAGTTTCAAGGTACTAAGCTTTTCAACACTCCTAGGGGACTTGCTTCAGCACCCGTTTCAGTACCAGAACACTGCGTAGAACCAGGAAGCTCTGCTCCTGCGTGTATGCTGCGTGTCAACCTAGAAATTAGAGACTGACGGCACAAGGCTAGTTTTCCCATTATGAAAGCTCCGTTGATGCGGCCCCGAAGCTACCTGAAAAGCACTGTAGTTACCGTGCTTTTACTTACAGCTGGCATGGTTCATAGAAGAAAATGAGTTTTCTCGAGAGAAACCTTGTGCTTCCAGTTCCTAGTTGGAAGCTCACCCTGCTCTGCTCTATACCAAACGTGAAAGTCAATGTGAGCACTAGCCTCGAAGTAAGGCCCTGATTATGCTGGCAAAACGGGAGGCGTGCAGCAGCTCCATGAGGCCTTCATCGCTGTTCTGCTTTAGTTTCACGGTAGTAGCTTTCCAACATTCCTAGGGACTTTGCTTAAGCAACCGTTTCGGTACCAGAACACTGCGTAGAGAGAGTAAGCTCTGGTCCTGCGTGTATGCTGCGTGTCAACCTAGAAATTGGAGACTGATTGCATAAGGCTTCTTTTCCCATTATGAAAGCTCCGTTCATGCGGCCTCGAAGCTACCTGAAAAGCATTGTTGTTGCCGGGGTTTTCCTCACTGCCGGCATGGTTCTGAGAAGAAAATGAGTTTTCTCCTAAGAAACCTTGGGTTTCCAGTTCCTTGTTGGAAGCTCACCCTGCTCTGCGCTATACCTAAAGTGAAAGTCAACGTGAGCCCAAGCTTCGAAGTAAGGCCCTGATTATCCTTGCAAAACGAGAGGCGTGCAGCAGCTCCATGAGGCCTTCATCGTTGTTCTGCTTTAGTTTCAAGGTAGTAAGCTTTTCAACACTCCTATGGGACTTGCTTCAGCACCCGTTTCAGTACCAGAACACTGCGTAGAACCAGGAAGTTCTGCTCCTGCGTGTATGCTGCGTGTCAACCTAGAAATTAGAGGCTGACGGCACAAGGCTAGTTTTCCCATTATGAAAGCTCCGTTGATGCGGCCCCGAAGCTACCTGAAAAGCACTGTTGTTACCGTGCTTTTACTTACAGCCGGCATGGCACATAGAAGAAAATGAGTTTTCTCGAAAGAAACCTTGTGCTTCCAGTTCCTAGTTGGAAGCTCACCCGGCTCTGCTCTATACCAAACGTGAAAGTCAATGTGAGCACTAGCCTCGAAGTAAGGCCCTGATTATCCTGGCAAAACGGGAGGCGTGCAGCAGCTCCATGAGGCCTTCATCGCTGTTCTGCTTTAGTTTCACGGTAGTAAGCTTTCCAAGACTCCTAGGGACTTTGCTTAAGCAACCGTTTCGGTACCAGAACACTGCGTAGAGACAGTAAGCTCTGGTCCTGCGTGTATGCTGCGTGTCAACCTAGAAATTGGAGACTGATGGCATAAGGCTTCTTTTGCCATTATGAAAGCTCCGTTCATGCGGACTCGAAGCTACCTGAAAAGCATTGTTGTTGCCGGGGTTTTCCTCACTGCCGGCATGGTTCTGAGAAGAAAATGAGTTTTCTCCTAAGAAACCTTGGGTTTCCAGTTCCTTGTTGGAAGCTCACCCTGCTCTGCGCTATACCTAAAGTGAAAGTCAACGTGAGCCCAAGCTTCGAAGTAAGGCCCTGATTATCCTTGCAAAACGAGAGGCGTGCAGCAGCTCCATGAGGCCTTCATCGTTGTTCTGCTTTAGTTTCAAGGTAGTAAGCTTTTCAACACTCCTAGGGGCCTTGCTTCAGCACCCGTTTCAGTACCAGAACACTGCGTAGAACCAGGAAGCTCTGCTCCTGCGTGTATGCTGCGTGTCAACCTAGAAATTAGAGACTGACGGCACAAGGCTTGTTTTCCCGTTTTGAAAGCTCCATTCATGCGGCCTCGAAGCTACCTGAAAAGCACTGTTGTTACCGTGCTTTTACTTACAGCCGGCATGGCACATAGAAGAAAATGAGTTTTCTCGAAAGAAACCTTGTGCTTCCAGTTCCTAGTTGGAAGCTCACCCGGCTCTGCTCTATACCAAACGTGAAAGTCAATGTGAGCACTAGCCTCGAAGTAAGGCCCTGATTATGCTGGCAATACGGGAGGCGTGCAGCAGCTCCATGAGGCCTTCATCGCTGTTCTGCTTTAGTTTCACGGTAGTAAGCTTTCCAACATTCCTAGGGACTTTGCTTAAGCAACCGTTTCGGTACCAGAACACTGCGTAGAGACAGTAAGCTCTGGTCCTGCGTGTATGCTGCGTGTCAACCTAGAAATTGGAGACTGATGGCATAAGGCTTCTTTTGCCATTATGAAAGCTCCGTTCATGCGGCCTCGAAGCTACCTGAAAAGCATTGTTGTTGCCGGGGTTTTCCTCACTGCCGGCATGGTTCTGAGAAGAAACTGAGTTTTCTCCTAAGAAACCTTGGGTTTCCAGTTCCTTGTTGGAAGCTCACCCTGCTCTGCGCTATACCGAAAGTGAAAGTCAACGTGAACCCAAGCTTCGAAGTAAGGCCCTGATTATCCTTGCAAAACGAGAGGCGTGCAGCAGCTCCATGAGGCCTTCATCGTTGTTCTGCTTTAGTTTCAAGGTAGTAAGCTTTTCAACACTCCTAGGGGCCTTGCTTCAGCACCCGTTTCAGTACCAGAACACTGCGTAGAACCAGGAAGTTCTGCTCCTGCGTGTATGCTGCGTGTCAACCTAGAAATTAGAGGCTGACGGCACAAGGCTAGTTTTCCCATTATGAAAGCTCCGTTGATGCGGCCCCGAAGCTACCTGAAAAGCACTGTTGTTACCGTGCTTTTACTTACAGCCGGCATGGCACATAGAAGAAAATGAGTTTTCTCGAAAGAAACCTTGTGCTTCCAGTTCCTAGTTGGAAGCTCACCCGGCTCTGCTCTATACCAAACGTGAAAGTCAATGTGAGCACTAGCCTCGAAGTAAGGCCCTGATTATCCTGGCAATACGGGAGGCGTGCAGCAGCTCCATGAAGCCTTCATCGCTGTTCTGCTTTAGTTTCACGGTAGTAAGCTTTCCAACATTCCTAGGGACTTTGCTTAAGCAACCGTTTCGGTACCAGAACACTGCGTAGAGACAGTAAGCTCTGGTCCTGCGTGTATGCTGCGTGTCAACCTAGAAATTGGAGACTGATGGCATAAGGCTTCTTTTGCCATTATGAAAGCTCCGTTCATGCGGCCTCGAAGCTACCTGAAAAGCATTGTTGTTGCCGGGGTTTTCCTCACTGCCGGCATGGTTCTGAGAAGAAACTGAGTTTTCTCCTAAGAAACCTTGGGTTTCCAGTTCCTTGTTGGAAGCTCACCCTGCTCTGCGCTATACCTAAAGTGAAAGTCAACGTGAGCCCAAGCTTCGAAGTAAGGCCCTGATTATCCTTGCAAAACGAGAGGCGTGCAGCAGCTCCATGAGGCCTTCATCGTTGTTCTGCTTTAGTTTCAAGGTACTAAGCTTTTCAACACTCCTAGGGGACTTGCTTCAGCACCCGTTTCAGTACCAGAACACTGCGTAGAACCAGGAAGCTCTGCTCCTGCGTGTATGCTGCGTGTCAACCTAGAAATTAGAGACTGACGGCACAAGGCTAGTTTTCCCATTATGAAAGCTCCGTTGATGCGGCCCCGAAGCTACCTGAAAAGCACTGTAGTTACCGTGCTTTTACTTACAGATGGCATGGTTCATAGAAGAAAATGAGTTTTCTCGAGAGAAACCTTGTGCTTCCAGTTCCTAGTTGGAAGCTCACCCTGCTCTGCTCTATACCAAACGTGAAAGTCAATGTGAGCACTAGCCTCGAAGTAAGGCCCTGATTATGCTGGCAAAACGGGAGGCGTGCAGCAGCTCCATGAGGCCTTCATCGCTGTTCTGCTTTAGTTTCACGGTAGTAGCTTTCCAACATTCCTAGGGACTTTGCTTAAGCAACCGTTTCGGTACCAGAACACTGCGTAGAGAGAGTAAGCTCTGGTCCTGCGTGTATGCTGCGTGTCAACCTAGAAATTGGAGACTGATGGCATAAGGCTTCTTTTCCCATTATGAAAGCTCCGTTCATGCGGCCTAGAAGCTACCTGAAAAGCATTGTTGTTGCCGGGGTTTTCCTCACTGCCGGCATGGTTCTGAGAAGAAAATGAGTTTTCTCCTAAGAAACCTTGGGTTTCCAGTTCCTTGTTGGAAGCTCACCCTGCTCTGCGCTATACCTAAAGTGAAAGTCAACGTGAGCCCAAGCTTCGAAGTAAGGCCCTGATTATCCTTGCAAAACGAGAGGCGTGCAGCAGCTCCATGAGGCCTTCATCGTTGTTCTGCTTTAGTTTCAAGGTAGTAAGCTTTTCAACACTCCTAGGGGACTTGCTTCAGCACCCGTTTCAGTACCAGAACACTGCGTAGAACCAGGAAGTTCTGCTCCTGCGTGTATGCTGCGTGTCAACCTAGAAATTAGAGGCTGACGGCACAAGGCTAGTTTTCCCATTATGAAAGCTCCGTTGATGCGGCCCCGAAGCTACCTGAAAAGCACTGTTGTTACCGTGCTTTTACTTACAGCCGGCATGGCACATAGAAGAAAATGAGTTTTCTCGAAAGAAACCTTGTGCTTCCAGTTCCTAGTTGGAAGCTCACCCGGCTCTGCTCTATACCAAACGTGAAAGTCAATGTGAGCACTAGCCTCGAAGTAAGGCCCTGATTATGCTGGCAATACGGGAGGCGTGCAGCAGCTCCATGAGGCCTTCATCGCTGTTCTGCTTTAGTTTCACGGTAGTAAGCTTTCCAACATTCCTAGGGACTTTGCTTAAGCAACCGTTTCGGTACCAGAACACTGCGTAGAGACAGTAAGCTCTGGTCCTGCGTGTATGCTGCGTGTCAACCTAGAAATTGGAGACTGATGGCATAAGGCTTCTTTTGCCATTATGAAAGCTCCGTTCATGCGGCCTCGAAGCTACCTGAAAAGCATTGTTGTTGCCGGGGTTTTCCTCACTGCCGGCATGGTTCTGAGAAGAAACTGAGTTTTCTCCTAAGAAACCTTGGGTTTCCAGTTCCTTGTTGGAAGCTCACCCTGCTCTGCGCTATACCTAAAGTGAAAGTCAACGTGAGCCCAAGCTTCGAAGTAAGGCCCTGATTATCCTTGCAAAACGAGAGGCGTGCAGCAGCTCCATGAGGCCTTCATCGTTGTTCTGCTTTAGTTTCAAGGTAGTAAGCTTTTCAACACTCCTAGGGGCCTTGCTTCAGCACCCGTTTCAGTACCAGAACACTGCGTAGAACCAGGAAGCTCTGCTCCTGCGTGTATGCTGCGTGTCAACCTAGAAATTAGAGGCTGATGGCACAAGGCTTGTTTTCCCGTTTTGAAAGCTCCATTCATGCGGCCTCGAAGCTACCTGAAAAGCACTGTTGTTACCGTGCTTTTACTTACAGCCGGCATGGCACATAGAAGAAAATGAGTTTTCTCGAAAGAAACCTTGTGCTTCCAGTTCCTAGTTGGAAGCTCACCCGGCTCTGCTCTATACCAAACGTGAAAGTCAATGTGAGCACTAGCCTCGAAGTAAGGCCCTGATTATGCTGGCAAATCGGGAGGCGTGCAGCAGCTCCATGAGGCCTTCATCGCTGTTCTGCTTTAGTTTCACGGTAGTAAGCTTTCCAACATTCCTAGGGACTTTGCTTAAGCAACCGTTTCGGTACCAGAACACTGCGTAGAGACAGTAAGCTCTGGTCCTGCGTGTATGCTGCGTGTCAACCTAGAAATTGGAGACTGATGGCATAAGGCTTCTTTTGCCATTATGAAAGCTCCGTTCATGCGGCCTCGAAGCTACCTGAAAAGCATTGTTGTTGCCGGGGTTTTCCTCACTGCCAGCATGGTTCTGAGAAGAAAATGAGTTTTCTCCTAAGAAACCTTGTGTTTCCAGTTCCTTGTTGGAAGCTCACCCTGCTCTGCGCTATACCTAAAGTGAAAGTCAACGTGAGCCCAAGCTTCGAAGTAAGGCCCTGATTATCCTTGCAAAACGAGAGGCGTGCAGCAGCTCCATGAGGCCTTCATCGTTGTTCTGCTTTAGTTTCAAGGTAGTGAGCTTTTCAACACTCCTAGGGGCCTTGCTTCAGCACCCGTTTCAGTACCAGAACACTGCGTAGAACCAGGAAGCTCTGCTCCTGCGTGTATGCTGCGTGTCAAGCTAGAAATTAGAGACTGACGGCACAAGGCTAGTTTTCCCATTATGAAAGCTCCGTTGATGCGGCCCCGAAGCTACCTGAAAAGCACTGTTGTTACCGTGCTTTTACTTACAGCCGGCATGGCACATAGAAGAAAATGAGTTTTCTCGAAAGAAACCTTGTGCTTCCAGTTCCTAGTTGGAAGCTCACCCGGCTCTGCTCTATACCAAACGTGAAAGTCAATGTGAGCACTAGCCTCGAAGTAAGGCCCTGATTATGCTGGCGATACGGGAGGCGTGCAGCAGCTCCATGAGGCCTTCATCGCTGTTCTGCTTTAGTTTCACGGTAGTAAGCTTTCCAACATTCCTAAGGACTTTGCTTAAGCAACCGTTTCGGTACCAGAACACTGCGTAGAGACAGTAAGCTCTGGTCCTGCGTGTATGCTGCGTGTCAACCTAGAAATTGGAGACTGATGGCATAAGGCTTCTTTTCCCATTATGAAAGCTCCGTTCATGCGGCCTCGAAGCTACCTGAAAAGCATTGTTGTTGCCGGGGTTTTCCTCACTGCCGGCATGGTTCTGAGAAGAAAATGAGTTTTCTCCTAAGAAACCTTGGGTTTCCAGTTCCTTGTTGGAAGCTCACCCTGCTCTGCGCTATACCTAAAGTGAAAGTCAACGTGAGCCCAAGCTTCGAAGTAAGGCCCTGATTATCCTTGCAAAATGAGAGGCGTGCAGCAGTTCCATGAGGCCTTCATCGTTGTTCTGCTTTAGTTTCAAGGTAGTAAGCTTTTCAACACTCCTAGGGGCCTTGCTTCAGCACCCGTTTCAGTACCAGAACACTGCGTAGAACCAGGAAGCTCTGCTCCTGCGTGTATGCTGCGTGTCAACCTAGAAATTAGAGACTGATGGCACAAGGCTTGTTTTCCCGTTTTGAAAGCTCCATTCATGCGGCCTCGAAGCTACCTGAAAAGCACTGTTGTTACCGTGCTTTTACTTACAGCCGGCATGGCACATAGAAGAAAATGAGTTTTCTCGAAAGAAACCTTGTGCTTCCAGTTCCTAGTTGGAAGCTCACCCGGCTCTGCTCTATACCAAACGTGAAAGTCAATGTGAGCACTAGCCTCGAAGTAAGGCCCTGATTATGCTGGCAATACGGGAGGCGTGCAGCAGCTCCATGAGGCCTTCATCGCTGTTCTGCTTTAGTTTCACGGTAGTAAGCTTTCCAACATTCCTAGGGACTTTGCTTAAGCAACCGTTTCGGTACCAGAACACTGCGTAGACACAGTAAGCTCTGGTCCTGCGTGTATGCTGCGTGTCAACCTAGAAATTGGAGACTGATGGCATAAGGCTTCTTTTCCCATTATGAAAGCTCCGTTCATGTGGCCTCGAAGCTACCTGAAAAGCATTGTTGTTGCCGGGGTTTTCCTCACTGCCGGCATGGTTCTGAGAAGAAAATGAGTTTTCTCCTAAGAAACCTTGGGTTTCCAGTTCCTTGTTGGAAGCTCACCCTGCTCTGCGCTATACCTAAAGTGAAAGTCAAAGTGAGCCCAAGCTTCGAAGTAAGGCCCTGATTATCCTTGCAAAACGAGAGGCGTGCAGCAGCTCCATGAGGCCTTCATCGTTGTTCTGCTTTAGTTTCAAGGTACTAAGCTTTTCAACACTCCTAGGGGCCTTGCTTCAGCACCCGTTTCAGTACCAGAACACTGCGTAGAACCAGGAAGCTCTGCTCCTGCGTGTATGCTGCGTGTCAACCTAGAAATTAGAGACTGACGGCACAAGGCTAGTTTTCCCATTATGAAAGCTCCGTTGATGCGGCCCCGAAGCTACCTGAAAAGCACTGTTGTTACCGTGCTTTTACTTACAGCCGGCATGGCACATAGAAGAAAATGAGTTTTCTCGAAAGAAACCTTGTGCTTCCAGTTCCTAGTTGGAAGCTCACCCGGCTCTGCTCTATACCAAACGTGAAAGTCAATGTGAGCACTAGCCTCGAAGTAAGGCCCTGATTATGCTGGCAATACGGGAGGCGTGCAGCAGCTCCATGAGGCCTTCATCGCTGTTCTGCTTTAGTTTCACGGTAGTAAGCTTTCCAACATTCCTAGGGACTTTGCTTAAGCAACCGTTTCGGTACCAGAACACTGCGTAGAGACAGTAAGCTCTGGTCCTGCGTGTATGCTGAGTGTCAACCTAGAAATTGGAGACTGATGGCATAAGGCTTCTTTTCCCATTATGAAAGCTCCGTTCATGTGGCCTTGAAGCTACCTGAAAAGCATTGTTGTTGCCGGGGTTTTCCTCACTGCCGGCATGGTTCTGAGAAGAAAATGAGTTTTCTCCTAAGAAACCTTGGGTTTCCAGTTCCTTGTTGGAAGCTCACCCTGCTCTGCGCTATACCTAAAGTGAAAGTCAAAGTGAGCCCAAGCTTCGAAGTAAGGCCCTGATTATCCTTGCAAAACGAGAGGCGTGCAGCAGCTCCATGAGGCCTTCATCGTTGTTCTGCTTTAGTTTCAAGGTACTAAGCTTTTCAACACTCCTAGGGGCCTTGCTTCAGCACCCGTTTCGGTACCAGAACACTGCGTAGAACCAGGAAGCTCTGCTCCTGCGTGTATGCTGCGTGTCAACCTAGAAATTAGAGACTGACGGCACAAGGCTAGTTTTCCCATTATGAAAGCTCCGTTGATGCGGCCCCGAAGCTACCTGAAAAGCACTGTTGTTACCGTGCTTTTACTTACAGCCGGCATGGCACATAGAAGAAAATGAGTTTTCTCGAAAGAAACCTTGTGCTTCCAGTTCCTAGTTGGAAGCTCACCCGGCTCTGCTCTATACCAAACGTGAAAGTCAATGTGAGCACTAGCCTCGAAGTAAGGCCCTGATTATCCTGGCAAAACGGGAGGCGTGCAGCAGCTCCATGAGGCCTTCATCGCTGTTCTGCTTTAGTTTCACGGTAGTAAGCTTTCCAAGACTCCTAGGGACTTTGCTTAAGCAACCGTTTCGGTACCAGAAGACTGCGTAGAGACAGTAAGCTCTGGTCCTGCGTGTATGCTGCGTGTCAACCTAGAAATTGGAGACTGATGGCATAAGGCTTCTTTTGCCATTATGAAAGCTCCGTTCATGCGGCCTCGAAGCTACCTGAAAAGCATTGTTGTTGCCGGGGTTTTCCTCACTGCCGGCATGGTTCTGAGAAGAAACTGAGTTTTCTCCTAAGAAACCTTGGGTTTCCAGTTCCTTGTTGGAAGCTCACCCTGCTCTGCGCTATACCTAAAGTGAAAGTCAACGTGAGCCCAAGCTTCGAAGTAAGGCCCTGATTATCCTTGCAAAACGAGAGGCGTGCAGCAGCTCCATGAGGCCTTCATCGTTGTTCTGCTTTAGTTTCAAGGTAGTAAGCTTTTCAACACTCCTAGGGGCCTTGCTTCAGCACCCGTTTCAGTACCAGAACACTGCGTAGAACCAGGAAGTTCTGCTCCTGCGTGTATGCTGCGTGTCAACCTAGAAATTAGAGACTGACGGCACAAGGCTAGTTTTCCCATTATGAAAGCTCCGTTGATGCGGCCCCGAAGCTACCTGAAAAGCACTGTTGGTACCGTGCTTTTACTTACAGCCGGCATGGCACATAGAAGAAAATGATTTTTCTCGAAAGAAACCTTGTGCTTCCAGTTCCTAGTTGGAAGCTCACCCGGCTCTGCTCTATACCAAACGTGAAAGTCAATGTGAGCACTAGCCTCGAAGTAAGGCCCTGATTATCCTGGCAAAACGGGAGGCGTGCAGCAGCTCCATGAGGCCTTCATCGCTGTTCTGCTTTAGTTTCACGGTAGTAAGCTTTCCAAGACTCCTAGGGACTTTGCTTAAGCAACCGTTTCGGTACCAGAACACTGCGTAGAGACAGTAAGCTCTGGTCCTGCGTGTATGCTGCGTGTCAACCTAGAAATTGGAGACTGATGGCATAAGGCTTCTTTTCCCATTATGAAAGCTCCGTTCATGCGGCCTCGAAGCTACCTGAAAAGCATTGTTGTTGCCGGGGTTTTCCTCACTGCCAGCATGGTTCTGAGAAGAAAATGAGTTTTCTCCTAAGAAACCTTGGGTTTCCAGTTCCTTGTTGGAAGCTCACCCTGCTCTGCTCTATACCTAAAGTGAAAGTCAACGTGAGCCCAAGCTTCGAAGTAAGGCCCTGATTATCCTTGCAAAACGAGAGGCGTGCAGCAGCTCCATGAGGCCTTCATCGTTGTTCTGCTTTAGTTTCAAGGTAGTAAGCTTTTCAACACTCCTAGGGGCCTTGCTTCAGCACCCGTTTCAGTACCAGAACACTGCGTAGAACCAGGAAGCTCTGCTCCTGCGTGTATGCTGCGTGTCAACCTAGAAATTAGAGGCTGACGGCACAAGGCTTGTTTTCCCATTTTGAAAGCTCCATTCATGCGGCCTCGAAGCTACCTGAAAAGCACTGTTGTTACCGTGCTTTTACTTACAGCCGGCATGGCACTTAGAAGAAAATGAGTTTTCTCGAAAGAAACCTTGTGCTTCCAGTTCCTAGTTGGAAGCTCACCCGGCTCTGCTCTATACCAAACGTGAAAGTCAATGTGAGCACTAGCCTCGAAGTAAGGCCCTGATTATGCTGGCAATACGGGAGGCGTGCAGCAGCTCCATGAGGCCTTCATCGCTGTTCTGCTTTAGTTTCACGGTAGGAAGCTTTCCAACATTCCTAGGGACTTTGCTTAAGCAACCGTTTCTTTACCAGAACACTGTGTAGAGACAGTAAGCTCTGGTCCTGCGTGTATGCTGCGTGTCAACCTAGAAATTGGAGACTGATGGCATAAGGCTTCTTTTGCCATTATGAAAGCTCCGTTCATGCGGCCTCGAAGCTACCTGAAAAGCATTGTTGTTGCCGGGGTTTTCCTCACTGCCGGCATGGTTCTGAGAAGAAACTGAGTTTTCTCCTAAGAAACCTTGGGTTTCCAGTTCCTTGTTGGAAGCTCACCCTGCTCTGCGCTATACCTAAAGTGAAAGTCAACGTGAGCCCAAGCTTCGAAGTAAGGCCCTGATTATCCTTGCAAAACGAGAGGCGTGCAGCAGCTCCATGAGGCCTTCATCGTTGTTCTGCTTTAGTTTCAAGGTAGTAAGCTTTTCAACACTCCTAGGGGACTTGCTTCAGCACCCGTTTCAGTACCAGAACACTGCGTAGAACCAGGAAGTTCTGCTCCTGCGTGTATGCTGCGTGTCAACCTAGAAATTAGAGGCTGATGGCACAAGGCTAGTTTTCCCATTATGAAAGCTCCGTTGATGAGGCCCCGAAGCTACCTGAAAAGCACTGTTGTTACCGTGCTTTTACTTACAGCCGGCATGGCACATAGAAGAAAATGAGTTTTCTCGAAAGAAACCTTGTGCTTCCAGTTCCTAGTTGGAAGCTCACCCGGCTCTGCTCTATACCAAACGTGAAAGTCAATGTGAGCACTAGCCTCGAAGTAAGGCCCTGATTATCCTGGCAAAACGGGA
Organism: Eubalaena glacialis; assembly: GCF_028564815.1. Lineage (NCBI taxonomy): Eukaryota > Metazoa > Chordata > Mammalia > Artiodactyla > Balaenidae > Eubalaena > Eubalaena glacialis. The sequence continues at coordinate 34,911,190 of NC_083725.1, forward strand.
GGCGTGCAGCAGCTCCATGAGGCCTTCATCGCTGTTCTGCTTTAGTTTCACGGTAGTAAGCTTTCCAAGACTCCTAGGGACTTTGCTTAAGCAACCGTTTCGGTACCAGAACACTGCGTAGAGACAGTAAGCTCTGGTCCTGCGTGTATGCTGCGTGTCAACCTAGAAATTGGAGACTGATGGCATAAGGCTTCTTTTGCCATTATGAAAGCTCCGTTCATGCGGCCTCGAAGCTACCTGAAAAGCATTGTTGTTGCCGGGGTTTTCCTCACTGCCGGCATGGTTCTGAGAAGAAAATGAGTTTTCTCCTAAGAAACCTTGGGTTTCCAGTTCCTTGTTGGAAGCTCACCCTTCTCTGCGCTATACCTAAAGTGAAAGTCAACGTGAGCCCAAGCTTCGAAGTAAGGCCCTGATTATCCTTGCAAAACGAGAGGCGTGCAGCAGCTCCATGAGGCCTTCATCGTTGTTCTGCTTTAGTTTCAAGGTAGTAAGCTTTTCAACACTCCTAGGGGACTTGCTTCAGCACCCGTCTCAGTACCAGAACACTGCGTAGAACCAGGAAGCTCTGCTCCTGCGTGTATGCTGCGTGTCAACCTAGAAATTAGAGACTGATGGCACAAGGCTTGTTTTCCCGTTTTGAAAGCTCCATTCATGCGGCTCCGAAGCTACCTGAAAAGCACTGTAGTAACCGTGCATTTACTTACAGCTGGCATGGTTCATAGAAGAAAATGAGTTTTCTCGAAAGAAACCTTGTGCTTCCAGTTCCTAGTTGGAAGCTCACCCTGCTCTGCTCTATACCAAACGTGAAAGTCAATGTGAGCACTAGCCTCGAAGTAAGGCCCTGATTATGCTGGCAAAACGGGAGGCGTGCAGCAGCTCCATGAGGCCTTCATCGCTGTTCTGCTTTAGTTTCACGGTAGTAGCTTTCCAACATTCCTAGGGACTTTGCTTAAGCAACCGTTTCGGTACCAGAACACTGCGTAGAGACAGTAAGCTCTGGTCCTGCGTGTATGCTGCGAGTCAACCTAGAAATTGGAGACTGATGGCATAAGGCTTCTTTTCCCATTATTAAAGCTCCGTTCATGCGGCCTCGAAGCTACCTGAAAAGCATTGTTGTTGCCGGGGTTTTCCTCACTATCGGCATGGTTCTGAGGAGAAAATGAGTTTTCTCCTAAGAAACCTTGGGTTTCCAGTTCTTTGTTGGAAGCTCACCCTGTTCTGCGCTATACCTAAAGTGAAAGTCAACGTGAGCCCAAGCTTCGAAGTAAGGCCCTGATTATCCTTGCAAAACGAGAGGCGTGCAGCAGCTCCATGAGACCTTCATCGTTTTCTGCTTTAGTTTCAAGGTAGTGAGCTTTTCAACACTCCTAGGGGACTTGCTTCAGCACCCGTTTCAGTACCAGAACACTGCGTAGAACCAGGAAGCTCTGCTCCTGCGTGTATGCTGCGTGTCAACCTAGAAATTAGAGACTGACGGCACAAGGCTAGTTTTCCCATTATGAAAGCTCCGTGGATGCGGCCCCGAAGCTACCTGAAAAGCACTGTTGTTACCGTGCTTTTACTTACAGCTGGCATGGCACATAGAAGAAAATGAGTTTTCTCGAAAGAAACCTTGTGCTTCCAGTTCCTAGTTGGAAGCTCACCCGGCTCTGCTCTATACCAAACGTGAAAGTCAATGTGAGCACTAGCCTCGAAGTAAGGCCCTGATTATGCTGGCAAAACGGGAGGCGTGCAGCAGCTCCATGAGGCCTTCATCGCTGTTCTGCTTTAGTTTTACGGTAGTAAGCTTTCCAAGACTCCTAGGGACTTTGCTTAAGCAACCGTTTCGGTACCAGAACACTGCGTAGAGACAGTAAGCTCTGGTCCTGCGTGTATGCTGCGTGTCAACCTAGAAATTGGAGACTGATGGCATAAGGCTTCTTTTGCCATTATGAAAGCTCCGTTCATGCGGCCTCGAAGCTACCTGAAAAGCATTGTTGTTGCCGGGGTTTTCCTCACTGCCGGCATGGTTCTGAGAAGAAACTGAGTTTTCTCCTAAGAAACCTTGGGTTTCCAGTTCCTTGTTGGAAGCTCACCCTGCTCTGCGTTATATCTAAAGTGAAAGTCAACGTGAGCCCAAGCTTCGAAGTAAGGCCCTGATTATCCTTGCAAAACAAGAGGCGTGCAGCAGCTCCATGAGGCCTTCATCGTTGTTCTGCTTTAGTTTCAAGGTAGTAAGCTTTTCAACACTCCTAGGGGCCTTGCTTCAGCACCCGTTTCAGTACCAGAACACTGCGTAGAACCAGGAAGCTCTGCTCCTGCGTGTATGCTGCGTGTCAACCTAGAAATTAGAGACTGACGGCACAAGGCTAGTTTTCCCATTATGAAAGCTCCGTTGATGCGGCCCCGAAGCTACCTGAAAAGCACTGTAGTTACCGTGCTTTTACTTACAGCTGGCATGGTTCATAGAAGAAAATGAGTTTTCTCGAAAGAAACCTTGTGCTTCCAGTTCCTAGTTGGAAGCTCACCCTGCTCTGCTCTATACCAAACGTGAAAGTCAATGTGAGCACTAGCCTCGAAGTAAGGCCCTGATTATGCTGGCAAAACGGGAGGCGTGCAGCAGCTCCATGAGGCCTTCATCGCTGTTCTGCTTTAGTTTCACGGTAGTAGCTTTCCAACATTCCTAGGGACTTTGCTTAAGCAACCGTTTCGGTACCAGAACACTGCGTAGAGACAGTAAGCTCTGGTCCTGCGTGTATGCTGCGTGTCAACCTAGAAATTGGAAACTGATGGCATAAGGCTTCTTTTCCCATTATGAAAGCTCCGTTCATGCGGCCTCGAAGCTACCTGAAAAGCATTGTTGTTGCCGGGGTTTTCCTCACTGCCGGCATGGTTCTGAGGAGAAAATGAGTTTTCTCCTAAGAAACCTTGGGTTTCCAGTTCTTTGTTGGAAGCTCACCCTGTTCTGCGCTATACCTAAAGTGAAAGTCAACGTGAGCCCAAGCTTCGAAGTAAGGCCCTGATTATCCTTGCAAAATGAGAGGCGTGCAGCAGCTCCATGAGACCTTCATCGTTTTCTGCTTTAGTTTCAAGGTAGTGAGCTTTTCAACACTCCTAGGGGCCTTGCTTCAGCACCCGTTCAGTACCAGAACACTGCGTAGAACCAGGAAGCTCTGCTCCTGCGTGTATGCTGCGTGTCAACCTAGAAATTAGAGACTGACGGCACAAGGCTAGTTTTCCCATTATGAAAGCTCCGTTGATGCGGCCCCGAAGCTACCTGAAAAGCACTGTTGTTACCGTGCTTTTACTTACAGCCGGCATGGCACACAGAAGAAAATGAGGTTTCTCGAAAGAAACCTTGTGCTTCCAGTTCCTAGTTGGAAGCTCACCCGGCTCTGCTCTATACCAAACGTGAAAGTCAATGTGAGCACTAGCCTCGAAGTAAGGCCCTGATTATCCTGGCAAAACGGGAGGCGTGCAGCAGCTCCATGAGGCCTTCATCGCTGTTCTGCTTTAGTTTCACGGTAGTAAGCTTTCCAAGACTCCTAGGGACTTTGCTTAAGCAACCGTTTCGGTACCAGAACACTGCATAGAGACAGTAAGCTCTGGTCCTGCGTGTATGCTGCGTGTCAACCTAGAAATTGGAGACTGATGGCATAAGGCTTCTTTTGCCATTATGAAAGCTCCGTTCATGCGGCCTCGAAGCTACCTGAAAAGCATTGTTGTTGCCGGGGTTTTCCTCACTGCCGGCATGGTTCTGAGAAGAAAATGAGTTTTCTCCTAAGAAACCTTGGGTTTCCAGTTCCTTGTTGGAAGCTCACCCTGCTCTGCGCTATACCTAAAGTGAAAGTCAACGTGAGCCCAAGCTTCGAAGTAAGGCCCTGATTATCCTTGCAAAACGAGAGGCGTGCAGCAGCTCCATGAGGCCTTCATCGTTGTTCTGCTTTAGTTTCAAGGTAGTAAGCTTTTCAACACTCCTAGGGGCCTTGCTTCAGCACCCGTTTCAGTACCAGAACACTGCGTAGAACCAGGAAGCTCTGCTCCTGCGTGTATGCTGCGTGTCAACCTAGAAATTAGAGACTGATGGCACAAGGCTTGTTTTCCCGTTTTGAAAGCTCCATTCATGCGGCCTCGAAGCTACCTGAAAAGCACTGTTGTTACCGTGCTTTTACTTACAGCCGGCATGGCACATAGAAGAAAATGAGTTTTCTCGAAAGAAACCTTGTGCTTCCAGTTCCTAGTTGGAAGCTCACCCGGCTCTGCTCTATACCAAACGTGAAAGTCAATGTGAGCACTAGCCTCGAAGTAAGGCCCTGATTATCCTGGCAAAACGGGAGGCGTGCAGCAGCTCCATGAGGCCTTCATCGCTGTTCTGCTTTAGTTTCACGGTAGTAGCTTTCCAACATTCCTAGGGACTTTGCTTAAGCAACCGTTTCGGTACCAGAACACTGCGTAGAGACAGTAAGCTCTGGTCCTGCGTGTATGCTGCGTGTCAACCTAGAAATTGGAAACTGATGGCATAAGGCTTCTTTTCCCATTATGAAAGCTCCGTTCATGCGGCCTCGAAGCTACCTGAAAAGCATTGTTGTTGCCGGGGTTTTCCTCACTGCCGGCATGGTTCTGAGGAGAAAATGAGTTTTCTCCTAAGAAACCTTGGGTTTCCAGTTCTTTGTTGGAAGCTCACCCTGTTCTGCGCTATACCTAAAGTGAAAGTCAACGTGAGCCCAAGCTTCGAAGTAAGGCCCTGATTATCCTTGCAAAACGAGAGGCGTGCAGCAGCTCCATGAGGCCTTCATCGTTGTTCTGCTTTAGTTTCAAGGTAGTAAGCTTTTCAACACTCCTAGGGGCCTTGCTTCAGCACCCGTTTCGGTACCAGAACACTGCGTAGAACCAGGAAGCTCTGCTCCTGCGTGTATGCTGCGTGTCAACCTAGAAATTAGAGACTGACGGCACAAGGCTAGTTTTCCCATTATGAAAGCTCCGTTGATGCGGCCCCGAAGCTACCTGAAAAGCACTGTTGTTACCGTGCTTTTACTTACAGCCGGCATGGCACATAGAAGAAAATGAGTTTTCTCGAAAGAAACCTTGTGCTTCCAGTTCCTAGTTGGAAGCTCACCCGGCTCTGCTCTATACCAAACGTGAAAGTCAATGTGAGCACTAGCCTCGAAGTAAGGCCCTGATTATCCTGGCAAAACGGGAGGCGTGCAGCAGCTCCATGAGGCCTTCATCGCTGTTCTGCTTTAGTTTCACGGTAGTAAGCTTTCCAAGACTCCTAGGGACTTTGCTTAAGCAACCGTTTCGGTACCAGAAGACTGCGTAGAGACAGTAAGCTCTGGTCCTGCGTGTATGCTGCGTGTCAACCTAGAAATTGGAGACTGATGGCATAAGGCTTCTTTTGCCATTATGAAAGCTCCGTTCATGCGGCCTCGAAGCTACCTGAAAAGCATTGTTGTTGCCGGGGTTTTCCTCACTGCCGGCATGGTTCTGAGAAGAAACTGAGTTTTCTCCTAAGAAACCTTGGGTTTCCAGTTCCTTGTTGGAAGCTCACCCTGCTCTGCGCTATACCTAAAGTGAAAGTCAACGTGAGCCCAAGCTTCGAAGTAAGGCCCTGATTATCCTTGCAAAACGAGAGGCGTGCAGCAGCTCCATGAGGCCTTCATCGTTGTTCTGCTTTAGTTTCAAGGTAGTAAGCTTTTCAACACTCCTAGGGGCCTTGCTTCAGCACCCGTTTCAGTACCAGAACACTGCGTAGAACCAGGAAGTTCTGCTCCTGCGTGTATGCTGCGTGTCAACCTAGAAATTAGAGACTGACGGCACAAGGCTAGTTTTCCCATTATGAAAGCTCCGTTGATGCGGCCCCGAAGCTACCTGAAAAGCACTGTTGGTACCGTGCTTTTACTTACAGCCGGCATGGCACATAGAAGAAAATGATTTTTCTCGAAAGAAACCTTGTGCTTCCAGTTCCTAGTTGGAAGCTCACCCGGCTCTGCTCTATACCAAACGTGAAAGTCAATGTGAGCACTAGCCTCGAAGTAAGGCCCTGATTATCCTGGCAAAACGGGAGGCGTGCAGCAGCTCCATGAGGCCTTCATCGCTGTTCTGCTTTAGTTTCACGGTAGTAAGCTTTCCAAGACTCCTAGGGACTTTGCTTAAGCAACCGTTTCGGTACCAGAACACTGCGTAGAGACAGTAAGCTCTGGTCCTGCGTGTATGCTGCGTGTCAACCTAGAAATTGGAGACTGATGGCATAAGGCTTCTTTTCCCATTATGAAAGCTCCGTTCATGCGGCCTCGAAGCTACCTGAAAAGCATTGTTGTTGCCGGGGTTTTCCTCACTGCCAGCATGGTTCTGAGAAGAAAATGAGTTTTCTCCTAAGAAACCTTGGGTTTCCAGTTCCTTGTTGGAATCTCACCCTGCTCTGCGCTATACCTAAAGTGAAAGTCAACGTGAGCCCAAGCTTCGAAGTAAGGCCCTGATTATCCTTGCAAAACGAGAGGCGTGCAGCAGCTCCATGAGGCCTTCATCGTTGTTCTGCTTTAGTTTCAAGGTAGTAAGCTTTTCAACACTCCTAGGGGACTTGCTTCAGCACCCGTTTCAGTACCAGAACACTGCGTAGAACCAGGAAGTTCTGCTCCTGCGTGTATGCTGCGTGTCAACCTAGAAATTAGAGGCTGACGGCACAAGGCTAGTTTTCCCATTATGAAAGCTCCGTTGATGAGGCCCCGAAGCTACCTGAAAAGCACTGTTGTTACCGTGCTTTTACTTACAGCCGGCATGGCACATAGAAGAAAATGAGTTTTCTCGAAAGAAACCTTGTGCTTCCAGTTCCTAGTTGGAAGCTCACCCGGCTCTGCTCTATACCAAACGTGAAAGTCAATGTGAGCACTAGCCTCGAAGTAAGGCCCTGATTATCCTGGCAAAACGGGAGGCGTGCAGCAGCTCCATGAGGCCTTCATCGCTGTTCTGCTTTAGTTTCACGGTAGTAAGCTTTCCAAGACTCCTAGGGACTTTGCTTAAGCAACCGTTTCGGTACCAGAACACTGCGTAGAGACAGTAAGCTCTGGTCCTGCGTGTATGCTGCGTGTCAACCTAGAAATTGGAGACTGATGGCATAAGGCTTCTTTTGCCATTATGAAAGCTCCGTTCATGCGGCCTCGAAGCTACCTGAAAAGCATTGTTGTTGCCGGGGTTTTCCTCACTGCCGGCATGGTTCTGAGAAGAAAATGAGTTTTCTCCTAAGAAACCTTGGGTTTCCAGTTCCTTGTTGGAAGCTCACCCTTCTCTGCGCTATACCTAAAGTGAAAGTCAACGTGAGCCCAAGCTTCGAAGTAAGGCCCTGATTATCCTTGCAAAACGAGAGGCGTGCAGCAGCTCCATGAGGCCTTCATCGTTGTTCTGCTTTAGTTTCAAGGTAGTAAGCTTTTCAACACTCCTAGGGGACTTGCTTCAGCACCCGTCTCAGTACCAGAACACTGCGTAGAACCAGGAAGCTCTGCTCCTGCGTGTATGCTGCGTGTCAACCTAGAAATTAGAGACTGATGGCACAAGGCTTGTTTTCCCGTTTTGAAAGCTCCATTCATGCGGCTCCGAAGCTACCTGAAAAGCACTGTAGTAACCGTGCATTTACTTACAGCTGGCATGGTTCATAGAAGAAAATGAGTTTTCTCGAAAGAAACCTTGTGCTTCCAGTTCCTAGTTGGAAGCTCACCCTGCTCTGCTCTATACCAAACGTGAAAGTCAATGTGAGCACTAGCCTCGAAGTAAGGCCCTGATTATGCTGGCAAAACGGGAGGCGTGCAGCAGCTCCATGAGGCCTTCATCGCTGTTCTGCTTTAGTTTCACGGTAGTAGCTTTCCAACATTCCTAGGGACTTTGCTTAAGCAACCGTTTCGGTACCAGAACACTGCGTAGAGACAGTAAGCTCTGGTCCTGCGTGTATGCTGCGAGTCAACCTAGAAATTGGAGACTGATGGCATAAGGCTTCTTTTCCCATTATTAAAGCTCCGTTCATGCGGCCTCGAAGCTACCTGAAAAGCATTGTTGTTGCCGGGGTTTTCCTCACTATCGGCATGGTTCTGAGGAGAAAATGAGTTTTCTCCTAAGAAACCTTGGGTTTCCAGTTCTTTGTTGGAAGCTCACCCTGTTCTGCGCTATACCTAAAGTGAAAGTCAACGTGAGCCCAAGCTTCGAAGTAAGGCCCTGATTATCCTTGCAAAACGAGAGGCGTGCAGCAGCTCCATGAGACCTTCATCGTTTTCTGCTTTAGTTTCAAGGTAGTGAGCTTTTCAACACTCCTAGGGGACTTGCTTCAGCACCCGTTTCAGTACCAGAACACTGCGTAGAACCAGGAAGCTCTGCTCCTGCGTGTATGCTGCGTGTCAACCTAGAAATTAGAGACTGACGGCACAAGGCTAGTTTTCCCATTATGAAAGCTCCGTGGATGCGGCCCCGAAGCTACCTGAAAAGCACTGTTGTTACCGTGCTTTTACTTACAGCTGGCATGGCACATAGAAGAAAATGAGTTTTCTCGAAAGAAACCTTGTGCTTCCAGTTCCTAGTTGGAAGCTCACCCGGCTCTGCTCTATACCAAACGTGAAAGTCAATGTGAGCACTAGCCTCGAAGTAAGGCCCTGATTATGCTGGCAAAACGGGAGGCGTGCAGCAGCTCCATGAGGCCTTCATCGCTGTTCTGCTTTAGTTTTACGGTAGTAAGCTTTCCAAGACTCCTAGGGACTTTGCTTAAGCAACCGTTTCGGTACCAGAACACTGCGTAGAGACAGTAAGCTCTGGTCCTGCGTGTATGCTGCGTGTCAACCTAGAAATTGGAGACTGATGGCATAAGGCTTCTTTTGCCATTATGAAAGCTCCGTTCATGCGGCCTCGAAGCTACCTGAAAAGCATTGTTGTTGCCGGGGTTTTCCTCACTGCCGGCATGGTTCTGAGAAGAAACTGAGTTTTCTCCTAAGAAACCTTGGGTTTCCAGTTCCTTGTTGGAAGCTCACCCTGCTCTGCGTTATATCTAAAGTGAAAGTCAACGTGAGCCCAAGCTTCGAAGTAAGGCCCTGATTATCCTTGCAAAACAAGAGGCGTGCAGCAGCTCCATGAGGCCTTCATCGTTGTTCTGCTTTAGTTTCAAGGTAGTAAGCTTTTCAACACTCCTAGGGGCCTTGCTTCAGCACCCGTTTCAGTACCAGAACACTGCGTAGAACCAGGAAGCTCTGCTCCTGCGTGTATGCTGCGTGTCAACCTAGAAATTAGAGACTGACGGCACAAGGCTAGTTTTCCCATTATGAAAGCTCCGTTGATGCGGCCCCGAAGCTACCTGAAAAGCACTGTAGTTACCGTGCTTTTACTTACAGCTGGCATGGTTCATAGAAGAAAATGAGTTTTCTCGAAAGAAACCTTGTGCTTCCAGTTCCTAGTTGGAAGCTCACCCTGCTCTGCTCTATACCAAACGTGAAAGTCAATGTGAGCACTAGCCTCGAAGTAAGGCCCTGATTATGCTGGCAAAACGGGAGGCGTGCAGCAGCTCCATGAGGCCTTCATCGCTGTTCTGCTTTAGTTTCACGGTAGTAGCTTTCCAACATTCCTAGGGACTTTGCTTAAGCAACCGTTTCGGTACCAGAACACTGCGTAGAGACAGTAAGCTCTGGTCCTGCGTGTATGCTGCGTGTCAACCTAGAAATTGGAAACTGATGGCATAAGGCTTCTTTTCCCATTATGAAAGCTCCGTTCATGCGGCCTCGAAGCTACCTGAAAAGCATTGTTGTTGCCGGGGTTTTCCTCACTGCCGGCATGGTTCTGAGGAGAAAATGAGTTTTCTCCTAAGAAACCTTGGGTTTCCAGTTCTTTGTTGGAAGCTCACCCTGTTCTGCGCTATACCTAAAGTGAAAGTCAACGTGAGCCCAAGCTTCGAAGTAAGGCCCTGATTATCCTTGCAAAATGAGAGGCGTGCAGCAGCTCCATGAGACCTTCATCGTTTTCTGCTTTAGTTTCAAGGTAGTGAGCTTTTCAACACTCCTAGGGGCCTTGCTTCAGCACCCGTTCAGTACCAGAACACTGCGTAGAACCAGGAAGCTCTGCTCCTGCGTGTATGCTGCGTGTCAACCTAGAAATTAGAGACTGACGGCACAAGGCTAGTTTTCCCATTATGAAAGCTCCGTTGATGCGGCCCCGAAGCTACCTGAAAAGCACTGTTGTTACCGTGCTTTTACTTACAGCCGGCATGGCACACAGAAGAAAATGAGGTTTCTCGAAAGAAACCTTGTGCTTCCAGTTCCTAGTTGGAAGCTCACCCGGCTCTGCTCTATACCAAACGTGAAAGTCAATGTGAGCACTAGCCTCGAAGTAAGGCCCTGATTATCCTGGCAAAACGGGAGGCGTGCAGCAGCTCCATGAGGCCTTCATCGCTGTTCTGCTTTAGTTTCACGGTAGTAAGCTTTCCAAGACTCCTAGGGACTTTGCTTAAGCAACCGTTTCGGTACCAGAACACTGCATAGAGACAGTAAGCTCTGGTCCTGCGTGTATGCTGCGTGTCAACCTAGAAATTGGAGACTGATGGCATAAGGCTTCTTTTGCCATTATGAAAGCTCCGTTCATGCGGCCTCGAAGCTACCTGAAAAGCATTGTTGTTGCCGGGGTTTTCCTCACTGCCGGCATGGTTCTGAGAAGAAACTGAGTTTTCTCCTAAGAAACCTTGGGTTTCCAGTTCCTTGTTGGAAGCTCACCCTGCTCTGCGCTATACCTAAAGTGAAAGTCAACGTGAGCCCAAGCTTCGAAGTAAGGCCCTGATTATCCTTGCAAAACGAGAGGCGTGCAGCAGCTCCATGAGGCCTTCATCGTTGTTCTGCTTTAGTTTCAAGGTAGTAAGCTTTTCAACACTCCTAGGGGCCTTGCTTCAGCACCCGTTTCAGTACCAGAACACTGCGTAGAACCAGGAAGCTCTGCTCCTGCGTGTATGCTGCGTGTCAACCTAGAAATTAGAGACTGATGGCACAAGGCTTGTTTTCCCGTTTTGAAAGCTCCATTCATGCGGCCTCGAAGCTACCTGAAAAGCACTGTTGTTACCGTGCTTTTACTTACAGCCGGCATGGCACATAGAAGAAAATGAGTTTTCTCGAAAGAAACCTTGTGCTTCCAGTTCCTAGTTGGAAGCTCACCCGGCTCTGCTCTATACCAAACGTGAAAGTCAATGTGAGCACTAGCCTCGAAGTAAGGCCCTGATTATCCTGGCAAAACGGGAGGCGTGCAGCAGCTCCATGAGGCCTTCATCGCTGTTCTGCTTTAGTTTCACGGTAGTAGCTTTCCAACATTCCTAGGGACTTTGCTTAAGCAACCGTTTCGGTACCAGAACACTGCGTAGAGACAGTAAGCTCTGGTCCTGCGTGTATGCTGCGTGTCAACCTAGAAATTGGAAACTGATGGCATAAGGCTTCTTTTCCCATTATGAAAGCTCCGTTCATGCGGCCTCGAAGCTACCTGAAAAGCATTGTTGTTGCCGGGGTTTTCCTCACTGCCGGCATGGTTCTGAGGAGAAAATGAGTTTTCTCCTAAGAAACCTTGGGTTTCCAGTTCTTTGTTGGAAGCTCACCCTGTTCTGCGCTATACCTAAAGTGAAAGTCAACGTGAGCCCAAGCTTCGAAGTAAGGCCCTGATTATCCTTGCAAAACGAGAGGCGTGCAGCAGCTCCATGAGGCCTTCATCGTTGTTCTGCTTTAGTTTCAAGGTAGTAAGCTTTTCAACACTCCTAGGGGCCTTGCTTCAGCACCCGTTTCAGTACCAGAACACTGCGTAGAACCAGGAAGCTCTGCTCCTGCGTGTATGCTGCGTGTCAACCTAGAAATTAGAGACTGACGGCACAAGGCTAGTTTTCCCATTATGAAAGCTCCGTTGTTGCGGCCCCGAAGCTACCTGAAAAGCACTGTTGTTACCGTGCTTTTACTTACAGCCGGCATGGCACATAGAAGAAAATGAGTTTTCTCGAAAGAAACCTTGTGCTTCCAGTTCCTAGTTGGAAGCTCACCCGGCTCTGCTCTATACCAAACGTGAAAGTCAATGTGAGCACTAGCCTCGAAGTAAGGCCCTGATTATCCTGGCAAAAGGGGAGGCGTGCAGCAGCTCCATGAGGCCTTCATCGCTGTTCTGCTTTAGTTTCACGGTAGGAAGCTTTCCAAGACTCCTAGGGACTTTGCTTAAGCAACCGTTTCGGTACCAGAACACTGCGTAGAGACAGTAAGCTCTGGTCCTGCGTGTATGCTGCGTGTCAACCTAGAAATTGGAGACTGATGGCATAAGGCTTCTTTTGCCATTATGAAAGCTCCGTTCATGCGGCCTCGAAGCTACCTGAAAAGCATTGTTGTTGCCGGGGTTTTCCTCACTGCCGGCATGGTTCTGAGAAGAAAATGAGTTTTCTCCTAAGAAACCTTGGGTTTCCAGTTCCTTGTTGGAAGCTCACCCTGCTCTGCGCTATACCTAAAGTGAAAGTCAACGTGAGCCCAAGCTTCGAAGTAAGGCCCTGATTATCCTTGCAAAACGAGAGGCGTGCAGCAGCTCCATGAGGCCTTCATCGTTGTTCTGCTTTAGTTTCAAGGTAGTAAGCTTTTCAACACTCCTAGGGGCCTTGCTTCAGCACCCGTTTCAGTACCAGAACACTGCGTAGAACCAGGAAGCTCTGCTCCTGCGTGTATGCTGCGTGTCAACCTAGAAATTAGAGACTGATGGCACAAGGCTTGTTTTCCCGTTTTGAAAGCTCCATTCATGCGGCCTCGAAGCTACCTGAAAAGCACTGTTGTTACCGTGCTTTTACTTACAGCCGGCATGGCACATAGAAGAAAATGAGTTTTCTCGAAAGAAACCTTGTGCTTCCAGTTCCTAGTTGGAAGCTCACCCGGCTCTGCTCTATACCAAACGTGAAAGTCAATGTGAGCACTAGCCTCGAAGTAAGGCCCTGATTATGCTGGCAATACGGGAGGCGTGCAGCAGCTCCATGAGGCCTTCATCGCTGTTCTGCTTTAGTTTCACGGTAGGAAGCTTTCCAACATTCCTAGGGACTTTGCTTAAGCAACCGTTTCGGTACCAGAACACTGCGTAGAGACAGTAAGCTCTGGTCCTGCGTGTATGCTGCGTGTCAACCTAGAAATTGGAGACTGATGGCATAAGGCTTCTTTTCCCATTATGAAAGCTCCATTCATGCGGCCTCGAAGCTACCTGAAAAGCATTGTTGTTGCCGGGTCTTTCCTCACTGCCAGCATGGTTCTGAGAAGAAAATGAGTTTTCTCCTAAGAAACCTTGGGTTTCCAGTTCCTTGTTGGAAGCTCATCCTGCTCTGCGCTATACCTAAAGTGAAAGTCAACGTGAGCCCAAGCTTCGAAGTAAGGCCCTGATTATCCTTGCAAAACGAGAGGCGTGCAGCAGCTCCATGAGGCCTTCATCGTTGTTCTGCTTTAGTTTCAAGGTAGTAAGCTTTTCAACACTCCTAGGGGCCTTGCTTCAGCACCCGTTTCAGTACCAGAACACTGCGTAGAACCAGGAAGCTCTGCTCCTGCGTGTATGCTGCGTGTCAACCTAGAAATTAGAGACTGATGGCACAAGGCTTGTTTTCCCGTTTTGAAAGCTCCATTCATGCGGCCTCGAAGCTACCTGAAAAGCACTGTTGTTACCGTGCTTTTACTTACAGCCGGCATGGCACATAGAAGAAAATGAGTTTTCTCGAAAGAAACCTTGTGCTTCCAGTTCCTAGTTGGAAGCTCACCCGGCTCTGCTCTATACCAAACGTGAAAGTCAATGTGAGCACTAGCCTCGAAGTAAGGCCCTGATTATGCTGGCAATACGGGAGGCGTGCAGCAGCTCCATGAGGCCTTCATCGCTGTTCTGCTTTAGTTTCACGGTAGGAAGCTTTCCAACATTCCTAGGGACTTTGCTTAAGCAACCGTTTCTTTACCAGAACACTGCGTAGAGACAGTAAGCTCTGGTCCTGCGTGTATGCTGCGTGTCAACCTAGAAATTGGAGACTGATGGCATAAGGCTTCTTTTGCCATTATGAAAGCTCCGTTCATGCGGCCTCGAAGCTACCTGAAAAGCATTGTTGTTGCCGGGGTTTTCCTCACTGCCGGCATGGTTCTGAGAAGAAACTGAGTTTTCTCCTAAGAAACCTTGGGTTTCCAGTTCCTTGTTGGAAGCTCACCCTGCTCTGCGCTATACCTAAAGTGAAAGTCAACGTGAGCCCAAGCTTCGAAGTAAGGCCCTGATTATCCTTGCAAAACGAGAGGCGTGCAGCAGCTCCATGAGGCCTTCATCGTTGTTCTGCTTTAGTTTCAAGGTAGTAAGCTTTTCAACACTCCTAGGGGACTTGCTTCAGCACCCGTCTCAGTACCAGAACACTGCGTAGAACCAGGAAGCTCTGCTCCTGCGTGTATGCTGCGTGTCAACCTAGAAATTAGAGACTGATGGCACAAGGCTTGTTTTCCCGTTTTGAAAGCTCCATTCATGCGGCTCCGAAGCTACCTGAAAAGCACTGTAGTTACCGTGCTTTTACTTACAGCTGGCATGGTTCATAGAAGAAAATGAGTTTTCTCGAAAGAAACCTTGTGCTTCCAGTTCCTAGTTGGAAGCTCACCCTGCTCTGCTCTATACCAAACGTGAAAGTCAATGTGAGCACTAGCCTCGAAGTAAGGCCCTGATTATGCTGGCAAAACGGGAGGCGTGCAGCAGCTCCATGAGGCCTTCATCGCTGTTCTGCTTTAGTTTCACGGTAGTAGCTTTCCAACATTCCTAGGGACTTTGCTTAAGCAACCGTTTCGGTACCAGAACACTGCGTAGAGACAGTAAGCTCTGGTCCTGCGTGTATGCTGCGAGTCAACCTAGAAATTGGAGACTGATGGCATAAGGCTTCTTTTGCCATTATGAAAGCTCCGTTCATGCGGCCTCGAAGCTACCTGAAAAGCATTGTTGTTGCCGGGGTTTTCCTCACTGCCGGCATGGTTCTGAGGAGAAAATGAGTTTTCTCCTAAGAAACCTTGGGTTTCCAGTTCTTTGTTGGAAGCTCACCCTGTTCTGCGCTATACCTAAAGTGAAAGTCAACGTGAGCCCAAGCTTCGAAGTAAGGCCCTGATTATCCTTGCAAAACGAGAGGCGTGCAGCAGCTCCATGAGACCTTCATCGTTTTCTGCTTTAGTTTCAAGATAGTAAGCTTTTCAACACTCCTAGGGGACTTGCGTCAGCACCCGTTTCAGTACCAGAACACTGCGTAGAACCAGGAAGCTCTGCTCCTGCGTGTATGCTGCGTGTCAACCTAGAAATTAGAGGCTGACGGCACAAGGCTTGTTTTCCCATTTTGAAAGCTCCATTCATGCGGCCTCGAAGCTACCTGAAAAGCACTGTTGTTACCGTGCTTTTACTTACAGCCGGCATGGCACTTAGAAGAAAATGAGTTTTCTCGAAAGAAACCTTGTGCTTCCAGTTCCTAGTTGGAAGCTCACCCGGCTCTGCTCTATACCAAACGTGAAAGTCAATGTGAGCACTAGCCTCGAAGTAAGGCCCTGATTATGCTGGCAATACGGGAGGCGTGCAGCAGCTCCATGAGGCCTTCATCGCTGTTCTGCTTTAGTTTCACGGTAGGAAGCTTTCCAACATTCCTAGGGACTTTGCTTAAGCAACCGTTTCTTTACCAGAACACTGTGTAGAGACAGTAAGCTCTGGTCCTGCGTGTATGCTGCGTGTCAACCTAGAAATTGGAGACTGATGGCATAAGGCTTCTTTTGCCATTATGAAAGCTCCGTTCATGCGGCCTCGAAGCTACCTGAAAAGCATTGTTGTTGCCGGGGTTTTCCTCACTGCCGGCATGGTTCTGAGAAGAAACTGAGTTTTCTCCTAAGAAACCTTGGGTTTCCAGTTCCTTGTTGGAAGCTCACCCTGCTCTGCGCTATACCTAAAGTGAAAGTCAACGTGAGCCCAAGCTTCGAAGTAAGGCCCTGATTATCCTTGCAAAACGAGAGGCGTGCAGCAGCTCCATGAGGCCTTCATCGTTGTTCTGCTTTAGTTTCAAGGTAGTAAGCTTTTCAACACTCCTAGGGGACTTGCTTCAGCACCCGTTTCAGTACCAGAACACTGCGTAGAACCAGGAAGTTCTGCTCCTGCGTGTATGCTGCGTGTCAACCTAGAAATTAGAGGCTGATGGCACAAGGCTAGTTTTCCCATTATGAAAGCTCCGTTGATGAGGCCCCGAAGCTACCTGAAAAGCACTGTTGTTACCGTGCTTTTACTTACAGCCGGCATGGCACATAGAAGAAAATGAGTTTTCTCGAAAGAAACCTTGTGCTTCCAGTTCCTAGTTGGAAGCTCACCCGGCTCTGCTCTATACCAAACGTGAAAGTCAATGTGAGCACTAGCCTCGAAGTAAGGCCCTGATTATCCTGGCAAAACGGGAGGCGTGCAGCAGCTCCATGAGGCCTTCATCGCTGTTCTGCTTTAGTTTCACGGTAGTAAGCTTTCCAAGACTCCTAGGGACTTTGCTTAAGCAACCGTTTCGGTACCAGAACACTGCGTAGAGACAGTAAGCTCTGGTCCTGCGTGTATGCTGCGTGTCAACCTAGAAATTGGAGACTGATGGCATAAGGCTTCTTTTGCCATTATGAAAGCTCCGTTCATGCGGCCTCGAAGCTACCTGAAAAGCATTGTTGTTGCCGGGGTTTTCCTCACTGCCGGCATGGTTCTGAGAAGAAAATGAGTTTTCTCCTAAGAAACCTTGGGTTTCCAGTTCCTTGTTGGAAGCTCACCCTTCTCTGCGCTATACCTAAAGTGAAAGTCAACGTGAGCCCAAGCTTCGAAGTAAGGCCCTGATTATCCTTGCAAAACGAGAGGCGTGCAGCAGCTCCATGAGGCCTTCATCGTTGTTCTGCTTTAGTTTCAAGGTAGTAAGCTTTTCAACACTCCTAGGGGACTTGCTTCAGCACCCGTCTCAGTACCAGAACACTGCGTAGAACCAGGAAGCTCTGCTCCTGCGTGTATGCTGCGTGTCAACCTAGAAATTAGAGACTGATGGCACAAGGCTTGTTTTCCCGTTTTGAAAGCTCCATTCATGCGGCTCCGAAGCTACCTGAAAAGCACTGTAGTAACCGTGCATTTACTTACAGCTGGCATGGTTCATAGAAGAAAATGAGTTTTCTCGAAAGAAACCTTGTGCTTCCAGTTCCTAGTTGGAAGCTCACCCTGCTCTGCTCTATACCAAACGTGAAAGTCAATGTGAGCACTAGCCTCGAAGTAAGGCCCTGATTATGCTGGCAAAACGGGAGGCGTGCAGCAGCTCCATGAGGCCTTCATCGCTGTTCTGCTTTAGTTTCACGGTAGTAGCTTTCCAACATTCCTAGGGACTTTGCTTAAGCAACCGTTTCGGTACCAGAACACTGCGTAGAGACAGTAAGCTCTGGTCCTGCGTGTATGCTGCGAGTCAACCTAGAAATTGGAGACTGATGGCATAAGGCTTCTTTTCCCATTATTAAAGCTCCGTTCATGCGGCCTCGAAGCTACCTGAAAAGCATTGTTGTTGCCGGGGTTTTCCTCACTATCGGCATGGTTCTGAGGAGAAAATGAGTTTTCTCCTAAGAAACCTTGGGTTTCCAGTTCTTTGTTGGAAGCTCACCCTGTTCTGCGCTATACCTAAAGTGAAAGTCAACGTGAGCCCAAGCTTCGAAGTAAGGCCCTGATTATCCTTGCAAAACGAGAGGCGTGCAGCAGCTCCATGAGACCTTCATCGTTTTCTGCTTTAGTTTCAAGGTAGTGAGCTTTTCAACACTCCTAGGGGACTTGCTTCAGCACCCGTTTCAGTACCAGAACACTGCGTAGAACCAGGAAGCTCTGCTCCTGCGTGTATGCTGCGTGTCAACCTAGAAATTAGAGACTGACGGCACAAGGCTAGTTTTCCCATTATGAAAGCTCCGTGGATGCGGCCCCGAAGCTACCTGAAAAGCACTGTTGTTACCGTGCTTTTACTTACAGCTGGCATGGCACATAGAAGAAAATGAGTTTTCTCGAAAGAAACCTTGTGCTTCCAGTTCCTAGTTGGAAGCTCACCCGGCTCTGCTCTATACCAAACGTGAAAGTCAATGTGAGCACTAGCCTCGAAGTAAGGCCCTGATTATGCTGGCAAAACGGGAGGCGTGCAGCAGCTCCATGAGGCCTTCATCGCTGTTCTGCTTTAGTTTTACGGTAGTAAGCTTTCCAAGACTCCTAGGGACTTTGCTTAAGCAACCGTTTCGGTACCAGAACACTGCGTAGAGACAGTAAGCTCTGGTCCTGCGTGTATGCTGCGTGTCAACCTAGAAATTGGAGACTGATGGCATAAGGCTTCTTTTGCCATTATGAAAGCTCCGTTCATGCGGCCTCGAAGCTACCTGAAAAGCATTGTTGTTGCCGGGGTTTTCCTCACTGCCGGCATGGTTCTGAGAAGAAACTGAGTTTTCTCCTAAGAAACCTTGGGTTTCCAGTTCCTTGTTGGAAGCTCACCCTGCTCTGCGTTATATCTAAAGTGAAAGTCAACGTGAGCCCAAGCTTCGAAGTAAGGCCCTGATTATCCTTGCAAAACAAGAGGCGTGCAGCAGCTCCATGAGGCCTTCATCGTTGTTCTGCTTTAGTTTCAAGGTAGTAAGCTTTTCAACACTCCTAGGGGCCTTGCTTCAGCACCCGTTTCAGTACCAGAACACTGCGTAGAACCAGGAAGCTCTGCTCCTGCGTGTATGCTGCGTGTCAACCTAGAAATTAGAGACTGACGGCACAAGGCTAGTTTTCCCATTATGAAAGCTCCGTTGATGCGGCCCCGAAGCTACCTGAAAAGCACTGTAGTTACCGTGCTTTTACTTACAGCTGGCATGGTTCATAGAAGAAAATGAGTTTTCTCGAAAGAAACCTTGTGCTTCCAGTTCCTAGTTGGAAGCTCACCCTGCTCTGCTCTATACCAAACGTGAAAGTCAATGTGAGCACTAGCCTCGAAGTAAGGCCCTGATTATGCTGGCAAAACGGGAGGCGTGCAGCAGCTCCATGAGGCCTTCATCGCTGTTCTGCTTTAGTTTCACGGTAGTAGCTTTCCAACATTCCTAGGGACTTTGCTTAAGCAACCGTTTCGGTACCAGAACACTGCGTAGAGACAGTAAGCTCTGGTCCTGCGTGTATGCTGCGTGTCAACCTAGAAATTGGAAACTGATGGCATAAGGCTTCTTTTCCCATTATGAAAGCTCCGTTCATGCGGCCTCGAAGCTACCTGAAAAGCATTGTTGTTGCCGGGGTTTTCCTCACTGCCGGCATGGTTCTGAGGAGAAAATGAGTTTTCTCCTAAGAAACCTTGGGTTTCCAGTTCTTTGTTGGAAGCTCACCCTGTTCTGCGCTATACCTAAAGTGAAAGTCAACGTGAGCCCAAGCTTCGAAGTAAGGCCCTGATTATCCTTGCAAAATGAGAGGCGTGCAGCAGCTCCATGAGACCTTCATCGTTTTCTGCTTTAGTTTCAAGGTAGTGAGCTTTTCAACACTCCTAGGGGCCTTGCTTCAGCACCCGTTCAGTACCAGAACACTGCGTAGAACCAGGAAGCTCTGCTCCTGCGTGTATGCTGCGTGTCAACCTAGAAATTAGAGACTGACGGCACAAGGCTAGTTTTCCCATTATGAAAGCTCCGTTGATGCGGCCCCGAAGCTACCTGAAAAGCACTGTTGTTACCGTGCTTTTACTTACAGCCGGCATGGCACACAGAAGAAAATGAGGTTTCTCGAAAGAAACCTTGTGCTTCCAGTTCCTAGTTGGAAGCTCACCCGGCTCTGCTCTATACCAAACGTGAAAGTCAATGTGAGCACTAGCCTCGAAGTAAGGCCCTGATTATCCTGGCAAAACGGGAGGCGTGCAGCAGCTCCATGAGGCCTTCATCGCTGTTCTGCTTTAGTTTCACGGTAGTAAGCTTTCCAAGACTCCTAGGGACTTTGCTTAAGCAACCGTTTCGGTACCAGAACACTGCATAGAGACAGTAAGCTCTGGTCCTGCGTGTATGCTGCGTGTCAACCTAGAAATTGGAGACTGATGGCATAAGGCTTCTTTTGCCATTATGAAAGCTCCGTTCATGCGGCCTCGAAGCTACCTGAAAAGCATTGTTGTTGCCGGGGTTTTCCTCACTGCCGGCATGGTTCTGAGAAGAAAATGAGTTTTCTCCTAAGAAACCTTGGGTTTCCAGTTCCTTGTTGGAAGCTCACCCTGCTCTGCGCTATACCTAAAGTGAAAGTCAACGTGAGCCCAAGCTTCGAAGTAAGGCCCTGATTATCCTTGCAAAACGAGAGGCGTGCAGCAGCTCCATGAGGCCTTCATCGTTGTTCTGCTTTAGTTTCAAGGTAGTAAGCTTTTCAACACTCCTAGGGGCCTTGCTTCAGCACCCGTTTCAGTACCAGAACACTGCGTAGAACCAGGAAGCTCTGCTCCTGCGTGTATGCTGCGTGTCAACCTAGAAATTAGAGACTGATGGCACAAGGCTTGTTTTCCCGTTTTGAAAGCTCCATTCATGCGGCCTCGAAGCTACCTGAAAAGCACTGTTGTTACCGTGCTTTTACTTACAGCCGGCATGGCACATAGAAGAAAATGAGTTTTCTCGAAAGAAACCTTGTGCTTCCAGTTCCTAGTTGGAAGCTCACCCGGCTCTGCTCTATACCAAACGTGAAAGTCAATGTGAGCACTAGCCTCGAAGTAAGGCCCTGATTATCCTGGCAAAACGGGAGGCGTGCAGCAGCTCCATGAGGCCTTCATCGCTGTTCTGCTTTAGTTTCACGGTAGTAGCTTTCCAACATTCCTAGGGACTTTGCTTAAGCAACCGTTTCGGTACCAGAACACTGCGTAGAGACAGTAAGCTCTGGTCCTGCGTGTATGCTGCGTGTCAACCTAGAAATTGGAAACTGATGGCATAAGGCTTCTTTTCCCATTATGAAAGCTCCGTTCATGCGGCCTCGAAGCTACCTGAAAAGCATTGTTGTTGCCGGGGTTTTCCTCACTGCCGGCATGGTTCTGAGGAGAAAATGAGTTTTCTCCTAAGAAACCTTGGGTTTCCAGTTCTTTGTTGGAAGCTCACCCTGTTCTGCGCTATACCTAAAGTGAAAGTCAACGTGAGCCCAAGCTTCGAAGTAAGGCCCTGATTATCCTTGCAAAACGAGAGGCGTGCAGCAGCTCCATGAGGCCTTCATCGTTGTTCTGCTTTAGTTTCAAGGTAGTAAGCTTTTCAACACTCCTAGGGGCCTTGCTTCAGCACCCGTTTCGGTACCAGAACACTGCGTAGAACCAGGAAGCTCTGCTCCTGCGTGTATGCTGCGTGTCAACCTAGAAATTAGAGACTGACGGCACAAGGCTAGTTTTCCCATTATGAAAGCTCCGTTGATGCGGCCCCGAAGCTACCTGAAAAGCACTGTTGTTACCGTGCTTTTACTTACAGCCGGCATGGCACATAGAAGAAAATGAGTTTTCTCGAAAGAAACCTTGTGCTTCCAGTTCCTAGTTGGAAGCTCACCCGGCTCTGCTCTATACCAAACGTGAAAGTCAATGTGAGCACTAGCCTCGAAGTAAGGCCCTGATTATCCTGGCAAAACGGGAGGCGTGCAGCAGCTCCATGAGGCCTTCATCGCTGTTCTGCTTTAGTTTCACGGTAGTAAGCTTTCCAAGACTCCTAGGGACTTTGCTTAAGCAACCGTTTCGGTACCAGAAGACTGCGTAGAGACAGTAAGCTCTGGTCCTGCGTGTATGCTGCGTGTCAACCTAGAAATTGGAGACTGATGGCATAAGGCTTCTTTTGCCATTATGAAAGCTCCGTTCATGCGGCCTCGAAGCTACCTGAAAAGCATTGTTGTTGCCGGGGTTTTCCTCACTGCCGGCATGGTTCTGAGAAGAAACTGAGTTTTCTCCTAAGAAACCTTGGGTTTCCAGTTCCTTGTTGGAAGCTCACCCTGCTCTGCGCTATACCTAAAGTGAAAGTCAACGTGAGCCCAAGCTTCGAAGTAAGGCCCTGATTATCCTTGCAAAACGAGAGGCGTGCAGCAGCTCCATGAGGCCTTCATCGTTGTTCTGCTTTAGTTTCAAGGTAGTAAGCTTTTCAACACTCCTAGGGGCCTTGCTTCAGCACCCGTTTCAGTACCAGAACACTGCGTAGAACCAGGAAGTTCTGCTCCTGCGTGTATGCTGCGTGTCAACCTAGAAATTAGAGACTGACGGCACAAGGCTAGTTTTCCCATTATGAAAGCTCCGTTGATGCGGCCCCGAAGCTACCTGAAAAGCACTGTTGGTACCGTGCTTTTACTTACAGCCGGCATGGCACATAGAAGAAAATGATTTTTCTCGAAAGAAACCTTGTGCTTCCAGTTCCTAGTTGGAAGCTCACCCGGCTCTGCTCTATACCAAACGTGAAAGTCAATGTGAGCACTAGCCTCGAAGTAAGGCCCTGATTATCCTGGCAAAACGGGAGGCGTGCAGCAGCTCCATGAGGCCTTCATCGCTGTTCTGCTTTAGTTTCACGGTAGTAAGCTTTCCAAGACTCCTAGGGACTTTGCTTAAGCAACCGTTTCGGTACCAGAACACTGCGTAGAGACAGTAAGCTCTGGTCCTGCGTGTATGCTGCGTGTCAACCTAGAAATTGGAGACTGATGGCATAAGGCTTCTTTTCCCATTATGAAAGCTCCGTTCATGCGGCCTCGAAGCTACCTGAAAAGCATTGTTGTTGCCGGGGTTTTCCTCACTGCCAGCATGGTTCTGAGAAGAAAATGAGTTTTCTCCTAAGAAACCTTGGGTTTCCAGTTCCTTGTTGGAATCTCACCCTGCTCTGCGCTATACCTAAAGTGAAAGTCAACGTGAGCCCAAGCTTCGAAGTAAGGCCCTGATTATCCTTGCAAAACGAGAGGCGTGCAGCAGCTCCATGAGGCCTTCATCGTTGTTCTGCTTTAGTTTCAAGGTAGTAAGCTTTTCAACACTCCTAGGGGCCTTGCTTCAGCACCCGTTTCAGTACCAGAACACTGCGTAGAACCAGGAAGCTCTGCTCCTGCGTGTATGCTGCGTGTCAACCTAGAAATTAGAGGCTGACGGCACAAGGCTTGTTTTCCCATTTTGAAAGCTCCATTCATGCGGCCTCGAAGCTACCTGAAAAGCACTGTTGTTACCGTGCTTTTACTTACAGCCGGCATGGCACTTAGAAGAAAATGAGTTTTCTCGAAAGAAACCTTGTGCTTCCAGTTCCTAGTTGGAAGCTCACCCGGCTCTGCTCTATACCAAACGTGAAAGTCAATGTGAGCACTAGCCTCGAAGTAAGGCCCTGATTATGCTGGCAATACGGGAGGCGTGCAGCAGCTCCATGAGGCCTTCATCGCTGTTCTGCTTTAGTTTCACGGTAGGAAGCTTTCCAACATTCCTAGGGACTTTGCTTAAGCAACCGTTTCTTTACCAGAACACTGTGTAGAGACAGTAAGCTCTGGTCCTGCGTGTATGCTGCGTGTCAACCTAGAAATTGGAGACTGATGGCATAAGGCTTCTTTTGCCATTATGAAAGCTCCGTTCATGCGGCCTCGAAGCTACCTGAAAAGCATTGTTGTTGCCGGGGTTTTCCTCACTGCCGGCATGGTTCTGAGAAGAAACTGAGTTTTCTCCTAAGAAACCTTGGGTTTCCAGTTCCTTGTTGGAAGCTCACCCTGCTCTGCGCTATACCTAAAGTGAAAGTCAACGTGAGCCCAAGCTTCGAAGTAAGGCCCTGATTATCCTTGCAAAACGAGAGGCGTGCAGCAGCTCCATGAGGCCTTCATCGTTGTTCTGCTTTAGTTTCAAGGTAGTAAGCTTTTCAACACTCCTAGGGGACTTGCTTCAGCACCCGTTTCAGTACCAGAACACTGCGTAGAACCAGGAAGTTCTGCTCCTGCGTGTATGCTGCGTGTCAACCTAGAAATTAGAGGCTGACGGCACAAGGCTAGTTTTCCCATTATGAAAGCTCCGTTGATGAGGCCCCGAAGCTACCTGAAAAGCACTGTTGTTACCGTGCTTTTACTTACAGCCGGCATGGCACATAGAAGAAAATGAGTTTTCTCGAAAGAAACCTTGTGCTTCCAGTTCCTAGTTGGAAGCTCACCCGGCTCTGCTCTATACCAAACGTGAAAGTCAATGTGAGCACTAGCCTCGAAGTAAGGCCCTGATTATCCTGGCAAAACGGGAGGCGTGCAGCAGCTCCATGAGGCCTTCATCGCTGTTCTGCTTTAGTTTCACGGTAGTAAGCTTTCCAAGACTCCTAGGGACTTTGCTTAAGCAACCGTTTCGGTACCAGAACACTGCGTAGAGACAGTAAGCTCTGGTCCTGCGTGTATGCTGCGTGTCAACCTAGAAATTGGAGACTGATGGCATAAGGCTTCTTTTGCCATTATGAAAGCTCCGTTCATGCGGCCTCGAAGCTACCTGAAAAGCATTGTTGTTGCCGGGGTTTTCCTCACTGCCGGCATGGTTCTGAGAAGAAAATGAGTTTTCTCCTAAGAAACCTTGGGTTTCCAGTTCCTTGTTGGAAGCTCACCCTTCTCTGCGCTATACCTAAAGTGAAAGTCAACGTGAGCCCAAGCTTCGAAGTAAGGCCCTGATTATCCTTGCAAAACGAGAGGCGTGCAGCAGCTCCATGAGGCCTTCATCGTTGTTCTGCTTTAGTTTCAAGGTAGTAAGCTTTTCAACACTCCTAGGGGACTTGCTTCAGCACCCGTCTCAGTACCAGAACACTGCGTAGAACCAGGAAGCTCTGCTCCTGCGTGTATGCTGCGTGTCAACCTAGAAATTAGAGACTGATGGCACAAGGCTTGTTTTCCCGTTTTGAAAGCTCCATTCATGCGGCTCCGAAGCTACCTGAAAAGCACTGTAGTAACCGTGCATTTACTTACAGCTGGCATGGTTCATAGAAGAAAATGAGTTTTCTCGAAAGAAACCTTGTGCTTCCAGTTCCTAGTTGGAAGCTCACCCTGCTCTGCTCTATACCAAACGTGAAAGTCAATGTGAGCACTAGCCTCGAAGTAAGGCCCTGATTATGCTGGCAAAACGGGAGGCGTGCAGCAGCTCCATGAGGCCTTCATCGCTGTTCTGCTTTAGTTTCACGGTAGTAGCTTTCCAACATTCCTAGGGACTTTGCTTAAGCAACCGTTTCGGTACCAGAACACTGCGTAGAGACAGTAAGCTCTGGTCCTGCGTGTATGCTGCGAGTCAACCTAGAAATTGGAGACTGATGGCATAAGGCTTCTTTTCCCATTATTAAAGCTCCGTTCATGCGGCCTCGAAGCTACCTGAAAAGCATTGTTGTTGCCGGGGTTTTCCTCACTATCGGCATGGTTCTGAGGAGAAAATGAGTTTTCTCCTAAGAAACCTTGGGTTTCCAGTTCTTTGTTGGAAGCTCACCCTGTTCTGCGCTATACCTAAAGTGAAAGTCAACGTGAGCCCAAGCTTCGAAGTAAGGCCCTGATTATCCTTGCAAAACGAGAGGCGTGCAGCAGCTCCATGAGACCTTCATCGTTTTCTGCTTTAGTTTCAAGGTAGTGAGCTTTTCAACACTCCTAGGGGACTTGCTTCAGCACCCGTTTCAGTACCAGAACACTGCGTAGAACCAGGAAGCTCTGCTCCTGCGTGTATGCTGCGTGTCAACCTAGAAATTAGAGACTGACGGCACAAGGCTAGTTTTCCCATTATGAAAGCTCCGTGGATGCGGCCCCGAAGCTACCTGAAAAGCACTGTTGTTACCGTGCTTTTACTTACAGCTGGCATGGCACATAGAAGAAAATGAGTTTTCTCGAAAGAAACCTTGTGCTTCCAGTTCCTAGTTGGAAGCTCACCCGGCTCTGCTCTATACCAAACGTGAAAGTCAATGTGAGCACTAGCCTCGAAGTAAGGCCCTGATTATGCTGGCAAAACGGGAGGCGTGCAGCAGCTCCATGAGGCCTTCATCGCTGTTCTGCTTTAGTTTTACGGTAGTAAGCTTTCCAAGACTCCTAGGGACTTTGCTTAAGCAACCGTTTCGGTACCAGAACACTGCGTAGAGACAGTAAGCTCTGGTCCTGCGTGTATGCTGCGTGTCAACCTAGAAATTGGAGACTGATGGCATAAGGCTTCTTTTGCCATTATGAAAGCTCCGTTCATGCGGCCTCGAAGCTACCTGAAAAGCATTGTTGTTGCCGGGGTTTTCCTCACTGCCGGCATGGTTCTGAGAAGAAACTGAGTTTTCTCCTAAGAAACCTTGGGTTTCCAGTTCCTTGTTGGAAGCTCACCCTGCTCTGCGTTATATCTAAAGTGAAAGTCAACGTGAGCCCAAGCTTCGAAGTAAGGCCCTGATTATCCTTGCAAAACAAGAGGCGTGCAGCAGCTCCATGAGGCCTTCATCGTTGTTCTGCTTTAGTTTCAAGGTAGTAAGCTTTTCAACACTCCTAGGGGCCTTGCTTCAGCACCCGTTTCAGTACCAGAACACTGCGTAGAACCAGGAAGCTCTGCTCCTGCGTGTATGCTGCGTGTCAACCTAGAAATTAGAGACTGACGGCACAAGGCTAGTTTTCCCATTATGAAAGCTCCGTTGATGCGGCCCCGAAGCTACCTGAAAAGCACTGTAGTTACCGTGCTTTTACTTACAGCTGGCATGGTTCATAGAAGAAAATGAGTTTTCTCGAAAGAAACCTTGTGCTTCCAGTTCCTAGTTGGAAGCTCACCCTGCTCTGCTCTATACCAAACGTGAAAGTCAATGTGAGCACTAGCCTCGAAGTAAGGCCCTGATTATGCTGGCAAAACGGGAGGCGTGCAGCAGCTCCATGAGGCCTTCATCGCTGTTCTGCTTTAGTTTCACGGTAGTAGCTTTCCAACATTCCTAGGGACTTTGCTTAAGCAACCGTTTCGGTACCAGAACACTGCGTAGAGACAGTAAGCTCTGGTCCTGCGTGTATGCTGCGTGTCAACCTAGAAATTGGAAACTGATGGCATAAGGCTTCTTTTCCCATTATGAAAGCTCCGTTCATGCGGCCTCGAAGCTACCTGAAAAGCATTGTTGTTGCCGGGGTTTTCCTCACTGCCGGCATGGTTCTGAGGAGAAAATGAGTTTTCTCCTAAGAAACCTTGGGTTTCCAGTTCTTTGTTGGAAGCTCACCCTGTTCTGCGCTATACCTAAAGTGAAAGTCAACGTGAGCCCAAGCTTCGAAGTAAGGCCCTGATTATCCTTGCAAAATGAGAGGCGTGCAGCAGCTCCATGAGACCTTCATCGTTTTCTGCTTTAGTTTCAAGGTAGTGAGCTTTTCAACACTCCTAGGGGCCTTGCTTCAGCACCCGTTCAGTACCAGAACACTGCGTAGAACCAGGAAGCTCTGCTCCTGCGTGTATGCTGCGTGTCAACCTAGAAATTAGAGACTGACGGCACAAGGCTAGTTTTCCCATTATGAAAGCTCCGTTGATGCGGCCCCGAAGCTACCTGAAAAGCACTGTTGTTACCGTGCTTTTACTTACAGCCGGCATGGCACACAGAAGAAAATGAGGTTTCTCGAAAGAAACCTTGTGCTTCCAGTTCCTAGTTGGAAGCTCACCCGGCTCTGCTCTATACCAAACGTGAAAGTCAATGTGAGCACTAGCCTCGAAGTAAGGCCCTGATTATCCTGGCAAAACGGGAGGCGTGCAGCAGCTCCATGAGGCCTTCATCGCTGTTCTGCTTTAGTTTCACGGTAGTAAGCTTTCCAAGACTCCTAGGGACTTTGCTTAAGCAACCGTTTCGGTACCAGAACACTGCATAGAGACAGTAAGCTCTGGTCCTGCGTGTATGCTGCGTGTCAACCTAGAAATTGGAGACTGATGGCATAAGGCTTCTTTTGCCATTATGAAAGCTCCGTTCATGCGGCCTCGAAGCTACCTGAAAAGCATTGTTGTTGCCGGGGTTTTCCTCACTGCCGGCATGGTTCTGAGAAGAAACTGAGTTTTCTCCTAAGAAACCTTGGGTTTCCAGTTCCTTGTTGGAAGCTCACCCTGCTCTGCGCTATACCTAAAGTGAAAGTCAACGTGAGCCCAAGCTTCGAAGTAAGGCCCTGATTATCCTTGCAAAACGAGAGGCGTGCAGCAGCTCCATGAGGCCTTCATCGTTGTTCTGCTTTAGTTTCAAGGTAGTAAGCTTTTCAACACTCCTAGGGGCCTTGCTTCAGCACCCGTTTCAGTACCAGAACACTGCGTAGAACCAGGAAGCTCTGCTCCTGCGTGTATGCTGCGTGTCAACCTAGAAATTAGAGACTGATGGCACAAGGCTTGTTTTCCCGTTTTGAAAGCTCCATTCATGCGGCCTCGAAGCTACCTGAAAAGCACTGTTGTTACCGTGCTTTTACTTACAGCCGGCATGGCACATAGAAGAAAATGAGTTTTCTCGAAAGAAACCTTGTGCTTCCAGTTCCTAGTTGGAAGCTCACCCGGCTCTGCTCTATACCAAACGTGAAAGTCAATGTGAGCACTAGCCTCGAAGTAAGGCCCTGATTATCCTGGCAAAACGGGAGGCGTGCAGCAGCTCCATGAGGCCTTCATCGCTGTTCTGCTTTAGTTTCACGGTAGTAGCTTTCCAACATTCCTAGGGACTTTGCTTAAGCAACCGTTTCGGTACCAGAACACTGCGTAGAGACAGTAAGCTCTGGTCCTGCGTGTATGCTGCGTGTCAACCTAGAAATTGGAAACTGATGGCATAAGGCTTCTTTTCCCATTATGAAAGCTCCGTTCATGCGGCCTCGAAGCTACCTGAAAAGCATTGTTGTTGCCGGGGTTTTCCTCACTGCCGGCATGGTTCTGAGGAGAAAATGAGTTTTCTCCTAAGAAACCTTGGGTTTCCAGTTCTTTGTTGGAAGCTCACCCTGTTCTGCGCTATACCTAAAGTGAAAGTCAACGTGAGCCCAAGCTTCGAAGTAAGGCCCTGATTATCCTTGCAAAACGAGAGGCGTGCAGCAGCTCCATGAGGCCTTCATCGTTGTTCTGCTTTAGTTTCAAGGTAGTAAGCTTTTCAACACTCCTAGGGGCCTTGCTTCAGCACCCGTTTCAGTACCAGAACACTGCGTAGAACCAGGAAGCTCTGCTCCTGCGTGTATGCTGCGTGTCAACCTAGAAATTAGAGACTGACGGCACAAGGCTAGTTTTCCCATTATGAAAGCTCCGTTGTTGCGGCCCCGAAGCTACCTGAAAAGCACTGTTGTTACCGTGCTTTTACTTACAGCCGGCATGGCACATAGAAGAAAATGAGTTTTCTCGAAAGAAACCTTGTGCTTCCAGTTCCTAGTTGGAAGCTCACCCGGCTCTGCTCTATACCAAACGTGAAAGTCAATGTGAGCACTAGCCTCGAAGTAAGGCCCTGATTATCCTGGCAAAAGGGGAGGCGTGCAGCAGCTCCATGAGGCCTTCATCGCTGTTCTGCTTTAGTTTCACGGTAGGAAGCTTTCCAAGACTCCTAGGGACTTTGCTTAAGCAACCGTTTCGGTACCAGAACACTGCGTAGAGACAGTAAGCTCTGGTCCTGCGTGTATGCTGCGTGTCAACCTAGAAATTGGAGACTGATGGCATAAGGCTTCTTTTGCCATTATGAAAGCTCCGTTCATGCGGCCTCGAAGCTACCTGAAAAGCATTGTTGTTGCCGGGGTTTTCCTCACTGCCGGCATGGTTCTGAGAAGAAAATGAGTTTTCTCCTAAGAAACCTTGGGTTTCCAGTTCCTTGTTGGAAGCTCACCCTGCTCTGCGCTATACCTAAAGTGAAAGTCAACGTGAGCCCAAGCTTCGAAGTAAGGCCCTGATTATCCTTGCAAAACGAGAGGCGTGCAGCAGCTCCATGAGGCCTTCATCGTTGTTCTGCTTTAGTTTCAAGGTAGTAAGCTTTTCAACACTCCTAGGGGCCTTGCTTCAGCACCCGTTTCAGTACCAGAACACTGCGTAGAACCAGGAAGCTCTGCTCCTGCGTGTATGCTGCGTGTCAACCTAGAAATTAGAGACTGATGGCACAAGGCTTGTTTTCCCGTTTTGAAAGCTCCATTCATGCGGCCTCGAAGCTACCTGAAAAGCACTGTTGTTACCGTGCTTTTACTTACAGCCGGCATGGCACATAGAAGAAAATGAGTTTTCTCGAAAGAAACCTTGTGCTTCCAGTTCCTAGTTGGAAGCTCACCCGGCTCTGCTCTATACCAAACGTGAAAGTCAATGTGAGCACTAGCCTCGAAGTAAGGCCCTGATTATGCTGGCAATACGGGAGGCGTGCAGCAGCTCCATGAGGCCTTCATCGCTGTTCTGCTTTAGTTTCACGGTAGGAAGCTTTCCAACATTCCTAGGGACTTTGCTTAAGCAACCGTTTCGGTACCAGAACACTGCGTAGAGACAGTAAGCTCTGGTCCTGCGTGTATGCTGCGTGTCAACCTAGAAATTGGAGACTGATGGCATAAGGCTTCTTTTCCCATTATGAAAGCTCCATTCATGCGGCCTCGAAGCTACCTGAAAAGCATTGTTGTTGCCGGGTCTTTCCTCACTGCCAGCATGGTTCTGAGAAGAAAATGAGTTTTCTCCTAAGAAACCTTGGGTTTCCAGTTCCTTGTTGGAAGCTCATCCTGCTCTGCGCTATACCTAAAGTGAAAGTCAACGTGAGCCCAAGCTTCGAAGTAAGGCCCTGATTATCCTTGCAAAACGAGAGGCGTGCAGCAGCTCCATGAGGCCTTCATCGTTGTTCTGCTTTAGTTTCAAGGTAGTAAGCTTTTCAACACTCCTAGGGGCCTTGCTTCAGCACCCGTTTCAGTACCAGAACACTGCGTAGAACCAGGAAGCTCTGCTCCTGCGTGTATGCTGCGTGTCAACCTAGAAATTAGAGACTGATGGCACAAGGCTTGTTTTCCCGTTTTGAAAGCTCCATTCATGCGGCCTCGAAGCTACCTGAAAAGCACTGTTGTTACCGTGCTTTTACTTACAGCCGGCATGGCACATAGAAGAAAATGAGTTTTCTCGAAAGAAACCTTGTGCTTCCAGTTCCTAGTTGGAAGCTCACCCGGCTCTGCTCTATACCAAACGTGAAAGTCAATGTGAGCACTAGCCTCGAAGTAAGGCCCTGATTATGCTGGCAATACGGGAGGCGTGCAGCAGCTCCATGAGGCCTTCATCGCTGTTCTGCTTTAGTTTCACGGTAGGAAGCTTTCCAACATTCCTAGGGACTTTGCTTAAGCAACCGTTTCTTTACCAGAACACTGCGTAGAGACAGTAAGCTCTGGTCCTGCGTGTATGCTGCGTGTCAACCTAGAAATTGGAGACTGATGGCATAAGGCTTCTTTTGCCATTATGAAAGCTCCGTTCATGCGGCCTCGAAGCTACCTGAAAAGCATTGTTGTTGCCGGGGTTTTCCTCACTGCCGGCATGGTTCTGAGAAGAAACTGAGTTTTCTCCTAAGAAACCTTGGGTTTCCAGTTCCTTGTTGGAAGCTCACCCTGCTCTGCGCTATACCTAAAGTGAAAGTCAACGTGAGCCCAAGCTTCGAAGTAAGGCCCTGATTATCCTTGCAAAACGAGAGGCGTGCAGCAGCTCCATGAGGCCTTCATCGTTGTTCTGCTTTAGTTTCAAGGTAGTAAGCTTTTCAACACTCCTAGGGGACTTGCTTCAGCACCCGTCTCAGTACCAGAACACTGCGTAGAACCAGGAAGCTCTGCTCCTGCGTGTATGCTGCGTGTCAACCTAGAAATTAGAGACTGATGGCACAAGGCTTGTTTTCCCGTTTTGAAAGCTCCATTCATGCGGCTCCGAAGCTACCTGAAAAGCACTGTAGTTACCGTGCTTTTACTTACAGCTGGCATGGTTCATAGAAGAAAATGAGTTTTCTCGAAAGAAACCTTGTGCTTCCAGTTCCTAGTTGGAAGCTCACCCTGCTCTGCTCTATACCAAACGTGAAAGTCAATGTGAGCACTAGCCTCGAAGTAAGGCCCTGATTATGCTGGCAAAACGGGAGGCGTGCAGCAGCTCCATGAGGCCTTCATCGCTGTTCTGCTTTAGTTTCACGGTAGTAGCTTTCCAACATTCCTAGGGACTTTGCTTAAGCAACCGTTTCGGTACCAGAACACTGCGTAGAGACAGTAAGCTCTGGTCCTGCGTGTATGCTGCGAGTCAACCTAGAAATTGGAGACTGATGGCATAAGGCTTCTTTTGCCATTATGAAAGCTCCGTTCATGCGGCCTCGAAGCTACCTGAAAAGCATTGTTGTTGCCGGGGTTTTCCTCACTGCCGGCATGGTTCTGAGGAGAAAATGAGTTTTCTCCTAAGAAACCTTGGGTTTCCAGTTCTTTGTTGGAAGCTCACCCTGTTCTGCGCTATACCTAAAGTGAAAGTCAACGTGAGCCCAAGCTTCGAAGTAAGGCCCTGATTATCCTTGCAAAACGAGAGGCGTGCAGCAGCTCCATGAGACCTTCATCGTTTTCTGCTTTAGTTTCAAGATAGTGAGCTTTTCAACACTCCTAGGGGACTTGCGTCAGCACCCGTTTCAGTACCAGAACACTGCGTAGAACCAGGAAGCTCTGCTCCTGCGTGTATGCTGCGTGTCAAACTAGAAATTAGAGACTGACGGCACAAGGCTAGTTTTCCCATTATGAAAGCTCCGTGGATGCGGCCCCGAAGCTACCTGAAAAGCACTGTTGTTACCGTGCTTTTACTTACAGCTGGCATGGCACATAGAAGAAAATGAGTTTTCTCGAAAGAAACCTTGTGCTTCCAGTTCCTAGTTGGAAGCTCACCCGGCTCTGCTCTATACCAAACGTGAAAGTCAATGTGAGCACTAGCCTCGAAGTAAGGCCCTGATTATGCTGGCAAAACGGGAGGCGTGCAGCAGCTCCATGAGGCCTTCATCGCTGTTCTGCTTTAGTTTCAAGGTAGTAAGCTTTTCAACACTCCTAGGGGACTTGCTTCAGCACCCGTTTCAGTACCAGAACACTGCGTAGAACCAGGAAGCTCTGCTCCTGCGTGTATGCTGCGTGTCAACCTAGAAATTAGAGACTGACGGCACAAGGCTAGTTTTCCCATTATGAAAGCTCCGTTGATGCGGCCCCGAAGCTACCTGAAAAGCACTGTAGTTACCGTGCTTTTACTTACAGCTGGCATGGTTCATAGAAGAAAATGAGTTTTCTCGAAAGAAACCTTGTGCTTCCAGTTCCTAGTTGGAAGCTCACCCTGCTCTGCTCTATACCAAACGTGAAAGTCAATGTGAGCACTAGCCTCGAAGTAAGGCCCTGATTATGCTGGCAAAACGGGAGGCGTGCAGCAGCTCCATGAGGCCTTCATCGCTGTTCTGCTTTAGTTTCACGGTAGTAGCTTTCCAACATTCCTAGGGACTTTGCTTAAGCAACCGTTTCGGTACCAGAACACTGCGTAGAGACAGTAAGCTCTGGTCCTGCGTGTATGCTGCGTGTCAACCTAGAAATTGGAGACTGATGGCATAAGGCTTCTTTTCCCATTATGAAAGCTCCGTTCATGCGGCCTCGAAGCTACCTGAAAAGCATTGTTGTTGCCGGGGTTTTCCTCACTGCCGGCATGGTTCTGAGGAGAAAATGAGTTTTCTCCTAAGAAACCTTGGGTTTCCAGTTCTTTGTTGGAAGCTCACCCTGTTCTGCGCTATACCT
Organism: Eubalaena glacialis; assembly: GCF_028564815.1. Classification (NCBI taxonomy): domain Eukaryota; kingdom Metazoa; phylum Chordata; class Mammalia; order Artiodactyla; family Balaenidae; genus Eubalaena; species Eubalaena glacialis. The sequence goes on from NC_083725.1 coordinate 34,944,793, forward strand.
AAAGTGAAAGTCAACGTGAGCCCAAGCTTCGAAGTAAGGCCCTGATTATCCTTGCAAAATGAGAGGCGTGCAGCAGCTCCATGAGACCTTCATCGTTTTCTGCTTTAGTTTCAAGGTAGTGAGCTTTTCAACACTCCTAGGGGCCTTGCTTCAGCACCCGTTCAGTACCAGAACACTGCGTAGAACCAGGAAGCTCTGCTCCTGCGTGTATGCTGCGTGTCAACCTAGAAATTAGAGACTGACGGCACAAGGCTAGTTTTCCCATTATGAAAGCTCCGTTGATGCGGCCCCGAAGCTACCTGAAAAGCACTGTTGTTACCGTGCTTTTACTTACAGCCGGCATGGCACACAGAAGAAAATGAGGTTTCTCGAAAGAAACCTTGTGCTTCCAGTTCCTAGTTGGAAGCTCACCCGGCTCTGCTCTATACCAAACGTGAAAGTCAATGTGAGCACTAGCCTCGAAGTAAGGCCCTGATTATCCTGGCAAAACGGGAGGCGTGCAGCAGCTCCATGAGGCCTTCATCGCTGTTCTGCTTTAGTTTCACGGTAGTAAGCTTTCCAAGACTCCTAGGGACTTTGCTTAAGCAACCGTTTCGGTACCAGAACACTGCGTAGAGACAGTAAGCTCTGGTCCTGCGTGTATGCTGCGTGTCAACCTAGAAATTGGAGACTGATGGCATAAGGCTTCTTTTGCCATTATGAAAGCTCCGTTCATGCGGCCTCGAAGCTACCTGAAAAGCATTGTTGTTGCCGGGGTTTTCCTCACTGCCGGCATGGTTCTGAGAAGAAAATGAGTTTTCTCCTAAGAAACCTTGGGTTTCCAGTTCCTTGTTGGAAGCTCACCCTGCTCTGCGCTATACCTAAAGTGAAAGTCAACGTGAGCCCAAGCTTCGAAGTAAGGCCCTGATTATCCTTGCAAAACGAGAGGCGTGCAGCAGCTCCATGAGGCCTTCATCGTTGTTCTGCTTTAGTTTCAAGGTAGTAAGCTTTTCAACACTCCTAGGGGCCTTGCTTCAGCACCCGTTTCAGTACCAGAACACTGCGTAGAACCAGGAAGCTCTGCTCCTGCGTGTATGCTGCGTGTCAACCTAGAAATTAGAGACTGATGGCACAAGGCTTGTTTTCCCGTTTTGAAAGCTCCATTCATGCGGCCTCGAAGCTACCTGAAAAGCACTGTTGTTACCGTGCTTTTACTTACAGCCGGCATGGCACATAGAAGAAAATGAGTTTTCTCGAAAGAAACCTTGTGCTTCCAGTTCCTAGTTGGAAGCTCACCCGGCTCTGCTCTATACCAAACGTGAAAGTCAATGTGAGCACTAGCCTCGAAGTAAGGCCCTGATTATGCTGGCAAAACGGGAGGCGTGCAGCAGCTCCATGAGGCCTTCATCGCTGTTCTGCTTTAGTTTCACGGTAGTAGCTTTCCAACATTCCTAGGGACTTTGCTTAAGCAACCGTTTCGGTACCAGAACACTGCGTAGAGACAGTAAGCTCTGGTCCTGCGTGTATGCTGCGTGTCAACCTAGAAATTGGAAACTGATGGCATAAGGCTTCTTTTCCCATTATGAAAGCTCCGTTCATGCGGCCTCGAAGCTACCTGAAAAGCATTGTTGTTGCCGGGGTTTTCCTCACTGCCGGCATGGTTCTGAGGAGAAAATGAGTTTTCTCCTAAGAAACCTTGGGTTTCCAGTTCTTTGTTGGAAGCTCACCCTGTTCTGCGCTATACCTAAAGTGAAAGTCAACGTGAGCCCAAGCTTCGAAGTAAGGCCCTGATTATCCTTGCAAAACGAGAGGCGTGCAGCAGCTCCATGAGGCCTTCATCGTTGTTCTGCTTTAGTTTCAAGGTAGTAAGCTTTTCAACACTCCTAGGGGCCTTGCTTCAGCACCCGTTTCAGTACCAGAACACTGCGTAGAACCAGGAAGCTCTGCTCCTGCGTGTATGCTGCGTGTCAACCTAGAAATTAGAGACTGATGGCACAAGGCTTGTTTTCCCGTTTTGAAAGCTCCATTTATGCGGCCTCGAAGCTACCTGAAAAGCACTGTTGTTACCGTGCTTTTACTTACAGCCGGCATGGCACATAGAAGAAAATGAGTTTTCTCGAAAGAAACCTTGTGCTTCCAGTTCCTAGTTGGAAGCTCACCCGGCTCTGCTCTATACCAAACGTGAAAGTCAATGTGAGCACTAGCCTCGAAGTAAGGCCCTGATTATGCTGGCAATACGGGAGGCGTGCAGCAGCTCCATGAGGCCTTCATCGCTGTTCTGCTTTAGTTTCACGGTAGGAAGCTTTCCAACATTCCTAGGGACTTTGCTTAAGCAACCGTTTCGGTACCAGAACACTGCGTAGAGACAGTAAGCTCTGGTCCTGCGTGTATGCTGCGTGTCAACCTAGAAATTGGAGACTGATGGCATAAGGCTTCTTTTCCCATTATGAAAGCTCCATTCATGCGGCCTCGAAGCTACCTGAAAAGCATTGTTGTTGCCGGGTCTTTCCTCACTGCCAGCATGGTTCTGAGAAGAAAATGAGTTTTCTCCTAAGAAACCTTGGGTTTCCAGTTCCTTGTTGGAAGCTCATCCTGCTCTGCGCTATACCTAAAGTGAAAGTCAACGTGAGCCCAAGCTTCGAAGTAAGGCCCTGATTATCCTTGCAAAACGAGAGGCGTGCAGCAGCTCCATGAGGCCTTCATCGTTGTTCTGCTTTAGTTTCAAGGTAGTAAGCTTTTCAACACTCCTAGGGGCCTTGCTTCAGCACCCGTTTCAGTACCAGAACACTGCGTAGAACCAGGAAGCTCTGCTCCTGCGTGTATGCTGCGTGTCAACCTAGAAATTAGAGACTGATGGCACAAGGCTTGTTTTCCCGTTTTGAAAGCTCCATTCATGCGGCCTCGAAGCTACCTGAAAAGCACTGTTGTTACCGTGCTTTTACTTACAGCCGGCATGGCACATAGAAGAAAATGAGTTTTCTCGAAAGAAACCTTGTGCTTCCAGTTCCTAGTTGGAAACTCACCCGGCTCTGCTCTATACCAAACGTGAAAGTCAATGTGAGCACTAGCCTCGAAGTAAGGCCCTGATTATGCTGGCAATACGGGAGGCGTGCAGCAGCTCCATGAGGCCTTCATCGCTGTTCTGCTTTAGTTTCACGGTAGGAAGCTTTCCAACATTCCTAGGGACTTTGCTTAAGCAACCGTTTCTTTACCAGAACACTGCGTAGAGACAGTAAGCTCTGGTCCTGCGTGTATGCTGCGTGTCAACCTAGAAATTGGAGACTGATGGCATAAGGCTTCTTTTGCCATTATGAAAGCTCCGTTCATGCGGCCTCGAAGCTACCTGAAAAGCATTGTTGTTGCCGGGGTTTTCCTCACTGCCGGCATGGTTCTGAGAAGAAACTGAGTTTTCTCCTAAGAAACCTTGGGTTTCCAGTTCCTTGTTGGAAGCTCACCGTGCTCTGCGCTATACCTAAAGTGAAAGTCAACGTGAGCCCAACTTCGAAGTAAGGCCCTGATTATCCTTGCAAAACGAGAGGCGTGCAGCAGCTCCATGAGGCCTTCATCGTTGTTCTGCTTTAGTTTCAAGGTAGTAAGCTTTTCAACACTCCTAGGGGACTTGCTTCAGCACCCGTTTCAGTACCAGAACACTGCGTAGAACCAGGAAGTTCTGCTCCTGCGTGTATGCTGCGTGTCAACCTAGAAATTAGAGGCTGACGGCACAAGGCTAGTTTTCCCATTATGAAAGCTCCGTTGATGAGGCCCCGAAGCTACCTGAAAAGCACTGTTGTTACCGTGCTTTTACTTACAGCCGGCATGGCACATAGAAGAAAATGAGTTTTCTCGAAAGAAACCTTGTGCTTCCAGTTCCTAGTTGGAAGCTCACCCGGCTCTGCTCTATACCAAACGTGAAAGTCAATGTGAGCACTAGCCTCGAAGTAAGGCCCTGATTATCCTGGCAAAACGGGAGGCGTGCAGCAGCTCCATGAGGCCTTCATCGCTGTTCTGCTTTAGTTTCACGGTAGTAGCTTTCCAACATTCCTAGGGACTTTGCTTAAGCAACCGTTTCGGTACCAGAACACTGCGTAGAGACAGTAAGCTCTGGTCCTGCGTGTATGCTGCGTGTCAACCTAGAAATTGGAGACTGATGGCATAAGGCTTCTTTTGCCATTATGAAAGCTCCGTTCATGCGGCCTCGAAGCTACCTGAAAAGCATTGTTGTTGCCGGGGTTTTCCTCACTGCCGGCATGGTTCTGAGAAGAAAATGAGTTTTCTCCTAAGAAACCTTGGGTTTCCAGTTCCTTGTTGGAAGCTCACCCTGCTCTGCGCTATACCTAAAGTGAAAGTCAACGTGAGCCCAAGCTTCGAAGTAAGGCCCTGATTATCCTTGCAAAACGAGAGGCGTGCAGCAGCTCCATGAGGCCTTCATCGTTGTTCTGCTTTAGTTTCAAGGTAGTAAGCTTTTCAACACTCCTAGGGGACTTGCTTCAGCACCCGTCTCAGTACCAGAACACTGCGTAGAACCAGGAAGCTCTGCTCCTGCGTGTATGCTGCGTGTCAACCTAGAAATTAGAGACTGATGGCACAAGGCTTGTTTTCCCGTTTTGAAAGCTCCATTCATGCGGCTCCGAAGCTACCTGAAAAGCACTGTAGTTACCGTGCTTTTACTTACAGCTGGCATGGTTCATAGAAGAAAATGAGTTTTCTCGAAAGAAACCTTGTGCTTCCAGTTCCTAGTTGGAAGCTCACCCTGCTCTGCTCTATACCAAACGTGAAAGTCAATGTGAGCACTAGCCTCGAAGTAAGGCCCTGATTATGCTGGCAAAACGGGAGGCGTGCAGCAGCTCCATGAGGCCTTCATCGCTGTTCTGCTTTAGTTTCACGGTAGTAGCTTTCCAACATTCCTAGGGACTTTGCTTAAGCAACCGTTTCGGTACCAGAACACTGCGTAGAGACAGTAAGCTCTGGTCCTGCGTGTATGCTGCGAGTCAACCTAGAAATTGGAGACTGATGGCATAAGGCTTCTTTTCCCATTATTAAAGCTCCGTTCATGCGGCCTCGAAGCTACCTGAAAAGCATTGTTGTTGCCGGGGTTTTCCTCACTGCCGGCATGGTTCTGAGGAGAAAATGAGTTTTCTCCTAAGAAACCTTGGGTTTCCAGTTCTTTGTTGGAAGCTCACCCTGTTCTGCGCTATACCTAAAGTGAAAGTCAACGTGAGCCCAAGCTTCGAAGTAAGGCCCTGATTATCCTTGCAAAACGAGAGGCGTGCAGCAGCTCCATGAGACCTTCATCGTTTTCTGCTTTAGTTTCAAGATAGTGAGCTTTTCAACACTCCTAGGGGACTTGCGTCAGCACCCGTTTCAGTACCAGAACACTGCGTAGAACCAGGAAGCTCTGCTCCTGCGTGTATGCTGCGTGTCAAACTAGAAATTAGAGACTGACGGCACAAGGCTAGTTTTCCCATTATGAAAGCTCCGTGGATGCGGCCCCGAAGCTACCTGAAAAGCACTGTTGTTACCGTGCTTTTACTTACAGCTGGCATGGCACATAGAAGAAAATGAGTTTTCTCGAAAGAAACCTTGTGCTTCCAGTTCCTAGTTGGAAGCTCACCCGGCTCTGCTCTATACCAAACGTGAAAGTCAATGTGAGCACTAGCCTCGAAGTAAGGCCCTGATTATGCTGGCAAAACGGGAGGCGTGCAGCAGCTCCATGAGGCCTTCATCGCTGTTCTGCTTTAGTTTCAAGGTAGTAAGCTTTTCAACACTCCTAGGGGACTTGCTTCAGCACCCGTTTCAGTACCAGAACACTGCGTAGAACCAGGAAGCTCTGCTCCTGCGTGTATGCTGCGTGTCAACCTAGAAATTAGAGACTGACGGCACAAGGCTAGTTTTCCCATTATGAAAGCTCCGTTGATGCGGCCCCGAAGCTACCTGAAAAGCACTGTAGTTACCGTGCTTTTACTTACAGCTGGCATGGTTCATAGAAGAAAATGAGTTTTCTCGAAAGAAACCTTGTGCTTCCAGTTCCTAGTTGGAAGCTCACCCTGCTCTGCTCTATACCAAACGTGAAAGTCAATGTGAGCACTAGCCTCGAAGTAAGGCCCTGATTATGCTGGCAAAACGGGAGGCGTGCAGCAGCTCCATGAGGCCTTCATCGCTGTTCTGCTTTAGTTTCACGGTAGTAGCTTTCCAACATTCCTAGGGACTTTGCTTAAGCAACCGTTTCGGTACCAGAACACTGCGTAGAGACAGTAAGCTCTGGTCCTGCGTGTATGCTGCGTGTCAACCTAGAAATTGGAGACTGATGGCATAAGGCTTCTTTTCCCATTATGAAAGCTCCGTTCATGCGGCCTCGAAGCTACCTGAAAAGCATTGTTGTTGCCGGGGTTTTCCTCACTGCCGGCATGGTTCTGAGGAGAAAATGAGTTTTCTCCTAAGAAACCTTGGGTTTCCAGTTCTTTGTTGGAAGCTCACCCTGCTCTGCGCTATACCTAAAGTGAAAGTCAACGTGAGCCCAAGCTTCGAAGTAAGGCCCTGATTATCCTTGCAAAACGAGAGGCGTGCAGCAGCTCCATGAGACCTTCATCGTTTTCTGCTTTAGTTTCAAGGTAGTGAGCTTTTCAACACTCCTAGGGGCCTTGCTTCAGCACCCGTTTCAGTACCAGAACACTGCGTAGAACCAGGAAGCTCTGCTCCTGCGTGTATGCTGCGTGTCAACCTAGAAATTAGAGACTGACGGCACAAGGCTAGTTTTCCCATTATGAAAGCTCCGTGGATGCGGCCCCGAAGCTACCTGAAAAGCACTGTTGTTACCGTGCTTTTACTTACAGCTGGCATGGCACATAGAAGAAAATGAGTTTTCTCGAAAGAAACCTTGTGCTTCCAGTTCCTAGTTGGAAGCTCACCCGGCTCTGCTCTATACCAAACGTGAAAGTCAATGTGAGCACTAGCCTCGAAGTAAGGCCCTGATTATGCTGGCAAAACGGGAGGCGTGCAGCAGCTCCATGAGGCCTTCATCGCTGTTCTGCTTTAGTTTTACGGTAGTAAGCTTTCCAAGACTCCTAGGGACTTTGCTTAAGCAACCGTTTCGGTACCAGAACACTGCGTAGAGACAGTAAGCTCTGGTCCTGCGTGTATGCTGCGTGTCAACCTAGAAATTGGAGACTGATGGCATAAGGCTTCTTTTGCCATTATGAAAGCTCCGTTCATGCGGCCTCGAAGCTACCTGAAAAGCATTGTTGTTGCCGGGGTTTTCCTCACTGCCGGCATGGTTCTGAGAAGAAAATGAGTTTTCTCCTAAGAAACCTTGGGTTTCCAGTTCCTTGTTGGAAGCTCACCCTGCTCTGCGCTATACCTAAAGTGAAAGTCAACGTGAGCCCAAGCTTCGAAGTAAGGCCCTGATTATCCTTGCAAAACGAGAGGCGTGCAGCAGCTCCATGAGGCCTTCATCGTTGTTCTGCTTTAGTTTCAAGGTAGTAAGCTTTTCAACACTCCTAGGGGACTTGCTTCAGCACCCGTTTCAGTACCAGAACACTGCGTAGAACCAGGAAGCTCTGCTCCTGCGTGTATGCTGCGTGTCAACCTAGAAATTAGAGACTGACGGCACAAGGCTAGTTTTCCCGTTATGAAAGCTCCGTTGATGCGGCCCCGAAGCTACCTGAAAAGCACTGTAGTTACCGTGCTTTTACTTACAGCTGGCATGGTTCATAGAAGAAAATGAGTTTTCTCGAAAGAAACCTTGTGCTTCCAGTTCCTAGTTGGAAGCTCACCCTGCTCTGCTCTATACCAAACGTGAAAGTCAATGTGAGCACTAGCCTCGAAGTAAGGCCCTGATTATGCTGGCAAAACGGGAGGCGTGCAGCAGCTCCATGAGGCCTTCATCGCTGTTCTGCTTTAGTTTCACGGTAGTAGCTTTCCAACATTCCTAGGGACTTTGCTTAAGCAACCGTTTCGGTACCAGAACACTGCGTAGAGACAGTAAGCTCTGGTCCTGCGTGTATGCTGCGTGTCAGCCTAGAAATTGGAGACTGATGGCATAAGGCTTCTTTTCCCATTATGAAAGCTCCGTTCATGCGGCCTCGAAGCTACCTGAAAAGCATTGTTGTTGCCGGGGTTTTCCTCACTGCCGGCATGGTTCTGAGAAGAAAATGAGTTTTCTCCTAAGAAACCTTGGGTTTCCAGTTCTTTGTTGGAAGCTCACCCTGTTCTGCGCTATACCTAAAGTGAAAGTCAACGTGAGCCCAAGCTTCGAAGTAAGGCCCTGATTATCCTTGCAAAATGAGAGGCGTGCAGCAGCTCCATGAGACCTTCATCGTTTTCTGCTTTAGTTTCAAGGTAGTGAGCTTTTCAACACTCCTAGGGGCCTTGCTTCAGCACCCGTTCAGTACCAGAACACTGCGTAGAACCAGGAAGCTCTGCTCCTGCGTGTATGCTGCGTGTCAACCTAGAAATTAGAGACTGACGGCACAAGGCTAGTTTTCCCATTATGAAAGCTCCGTTGATGCGGCCCCGAAGCTACCTGAAAAGCACTGTTGTTACCGTGCTTTTACTTACAGCCGGCATGGCACACAGAAGAAAATGAGGTTTCTCGAAAGAAACCTTGTGCTTCCAGTTCCTAGTTGGAAGCTCACCCGGCTCTGCTCTATACCAAACGTGAAAGTCAATGTGAGCACTAGCCTCGAAGTAAGGCCCTGATTATCCTGGCAAAACTGGAGGCGTGCAGCAGCTCCATGAGGCCTTCATCGCTGTTCTGCTTTAGTTTCACGGTAGTAAGCTTTCCAAGACTCCTAGGGACTTTGCTTAAGCAACCGTTTCGGTAACAGAACACTGCGTAGAGACAGTAAGCTCTGGTCCTGCGTGTATGCTGCGTGTCAACCTAGAAATTGGAGACTGATGGCATAAGGCTTCTTTTCCCATTATGAAAGCTCCGTTCATGCGGCCTCGAAGCTACCTGAAAAGCATTGTTGTTGCCGGGGTTTTCCTCACTGCCGGCATGGTTCTGAGAAGAAAATGAGTTTTCTCCTAAGAAACCTTGGGTTTCCAGTTCCTTGTTGGAAGCTCACCCTGCTCTGCGCTATACCTAAAGTGAAAGTCAACGTGAGCCCAAGCTTCGAAGTAAGGCCCTGATTATCCTTGCAAAACGAGAGGCGTGCAGCAGCTCCATGAGGCCTTCATCGTTGTTCTGCTTTAGTTTCAAGGTAGTAAGCTTTTCAACACTCCTAGGGGCCTTGCTTCAGCACCCGTTTCAGTACCAGAACACTGCGTAGAACCAGGAAGCTCTGCTCCTGCGTGTATGCTGCGTGTCAACCTAGAAATTAGAGACTGATGGCACAAGGCTTGTTTTCCCGTTTTGAAAGCTCCATTCATGCGGCCTCGAAGCTACCTGAAAAGCACTGTTGTTACCGTGCTTTTACTTACAGCCGGCATGGCACATAGAAGAAAATGAGTTTTCTCGAAAGAAACCTTGTGCTTCCAGTTCCTAGTTGGAAGCTCACCCGGCTCTGCTCTATACCAAACGTGAAAGTCAATGTGAGCACTAGCCTCGAAGTAAGGCCCTGATTATGCTGGCAATACGGAAGGCGTGCAGCAGCTCCATGAGGCCTTCATCGCTGTTCTGCTTTAGTTTCACGGTAGTAAGCTTTCCAACATTCCTAGGGACTTTGCTTAAGCAACCGTTTCGGTACCAGAACACTGCGTAGAGACAGTAAGCTCTGGTCCTGCGTGTATGCTGCGTGTCAACCTAGAAATTGGAGACTGATGGCATAAGGCTTCTTTTCCCATTATGAAAGCTCCGTTCATGCGGCCTCGAAGCTACCTGAAAAGCATTGTTGTTGCCGGGGTTTTCCTCACTGCCGGCATGGTTCTGAGAAGAAAAGGAGTTTTCTCCTAAGAAACCTTGGGTTTCCAGTTCCTTGTTGGAAGCTCACCCTGCTCTGCGCTATACCTAAAGTGAAAGTCAACGTGAGCCCAAGCTTCGAAGTAAGGCCCTGATTATCCTTGCAAAACGAGAGGCGTGCAGCAGCTCCATGAGGCCTTCATCGTTGTTCTGCTTTAGTTTCAAGGTAGTAAGCTTTTCAACACTCCTAGGGGCCTTGCTTCAGCACCCGTTTCAGTACCAGAACACTGCGTAGAACCAGGAAGCTCTGCTCCTGCGTGTATGCTGCGTGTCAACCTAGAAATTAGAGGCTGACGGCACAAGGCTAGTTTTCCCATTATGAAAGCTCCTTTGATGAGGCCCCGAAGCTACCTGAAAAGCACTGTTGTTACCGTGCTTTTACTTACAGCCGGCATGGCACATAGAAGAAAATGAGTTTTCTCGAAAGAAACCTTGTGCTTCCAGTTCCTAGTTGGAAGCTCACCCGGCTCTGCTCTATACCAAACGTGAAAGTCAATGTGAGCACTAGCCTCGAAGTAAGGCCCTGATTATGCTGGCAAAACGGGAGGCGTGCAGCAGCTCCATGAGGCCTTCATCGCTGTTCTGCTTTAGTTTTACGGTAGTAAGCTTTCCAAGACTCCTAGGGACTTTGCTTAAGCAACCGTTTCGGTACCAGAACACTGCGTAGAGACAGTAAGCTCTGATCCTGCGTGTATGCTGCGTGTCAACCTAGAAATTGGAGACTGATGGCATAAGGCTTCTTTTGCCATTATGAAAGCTCCGTTCATGCGGCCTCGAAGCTACCTGAAAAGCATTGTTGTTGCCGGGGTTTTCCTCACTGCCGGCATGGTTCTGAGAAGAAAATGAGTTTTCTCCTAAGAAACCTTGGGTTTCCAGTTCCTTGTTGGAAGCTCACCCTGCTCTGCGCTATACCTAAAGTGAAAGTCAACGTGAGCCCAAGCTTCGAAGTAAGGCCCTGATTATCCTTGCAAAACGAGAGGCGTGCAGCAGCTCCATGAGGCCTTCATCGTTGTTCTGCTTTAGTTTCAAGGTAGTAAGCTTTTCAACACTCCTAGGGGACTTGCTTCAGCACCCGTTTCAGTACCAGAACACTGCGTAGAACCAGGAAGCTCTGCTCCTGCGTGTATGCTGCGTGTCAACCTAGAAATTAGAGACTGACGGCACAAGGCTAGTTTTCCCATTATGAAAGCTCCGTTGATGCGGCCCCGAAGCTACCTGAAAAGCACTGTAGTTACCGTGCTTTTACTTACAGCTGGCATGGTTCATAGAAGAAAATGAGTTTTCTCGAAAGAAACCTTGTGCTTCCAGTTCCTAGTTGGAAGCTCACCCTGCTCTGCTCTATACCAAACGTGAAAGTCAATGTGAGCACTAGCCTCGAAGTAAGGCCCTGATTATGCTGGCAAAACGGGAGGCGTGCAGCAGCTCCATGAGGCCTTCATCGCTGTTCTGCTTTAGTTTCACGGTAGTAGCTTTCCAACATTCCTAGGGACTTTGCTTAAGCAACCGTTTCGGTACCAGAACACTGCGTAGAGACAGTAAGCTCTGGTCCTGCGTGTATGCTGCGTGTCAACCTAGAAATTGGAAACTGATGGCATAAGGCTTCTTTTCCCATTATGAAAGCTCCGTTCATGCGGCCTCGAAGCTACCTGAAAAGCATTGTTGTTGCCGGGGTTTTCCTCACTGCCGGCATGGTTCTGAGGAGAAAATGAGTTTTCTCCTAAGAAACCTTGGGTTTCCAGTTCTTTGTTGGAAGCTCACCCTGTTCTGCGCTATACCTAAAGTGAAAGTCAACGTGAGCCCATGCTTCGAAGTAAGGCCCTGATTATCCTTGCAAAATGAGAGGCGTGCAGCAGCTCCATGAGACCTTCATCGTTTTCTGCTTTAGTTTCAAGGTAGTGAGCTTTTCAACACTCCTAGGGGCCTTGCTTCAGCACCCGTTCAGTACCAGAACACTGCGTAGAACCAGGAAGCTCTGCTCCTGCGTGTATGCTGTGTGTCAACCTAGAAATTAGAGACTGACGGCACAAGGCTAGTTTTCCCATTATGAAAGCTCCGTTGATGCGGCCCCGAAGCTACCTGAAAAGCACTGTTGTTACCGTGCTTTTACTTACAGCCGGCATGGCACACAGAAGAAAATGAGGTTTCTCGAAAGAAACCTTGTGCTTCCAGTTCCTAGTTGGAAGCTCACCCGGCTCTGCTCTATACCAAACGTGAAAGTCAATGTGAGCAATAGCCTCGAAGTAAGGCCCTGATTATCCTGGCAAAACTGGAGGCGTGCAGCAGCTCCATGAGGCCTTCATCGCTGTTCTGCTTTAGTTTCACGGTAGTAAGCTTTCCAAGACTCCTAGGGACTTTGCTTAAGCAACCGTTTCGGTACCAGAACACTGCGTAGAGACAGTAAGCTCTGATCCTGCGTGTATGCTGCGTGTCAACCTAGAAATTGCAGACTGATGGCATAAGGCTTCTTTTCCCATTATGAAAGCTCCGTTCATGCGGCCTCGAAGCTACCTGAAAAGCATTGTTGTTGCCGGGGTTTTCCTCACTGCCGGCATGGTTCTGAGAAGAAAATGAGTTTTCTCCTAAGAAACCTTGGGTTTCCAGTTCCTTGTTGGAAGCTCACCCTGCTCTGCGCTATACCTAAAGTGAAAGTCAACGTGAGCCCAAGCTTCGAAGTAAGGCCCTGATTATCCTTGCAAAACGGGAGGCGTGCAGCAGCTCCATGAGGCCTTCATCGCTGTTCTGCTTTAGTTTCACGGTAGTAAGCTTTCCAACATTCCTAGGGACTTTGCTTAAGCAACCGTTTCGGTACCAGAACACTGCGTAGAGACAGTAAGCTCTGCTCCTGCGTGTATGCTGCGTGTCAACCTAGAAATTGGAGACTGATGGCATAAGGCTTCTTTTCCCATTATGAAAGCTCCGTTCATGCGGCCTCGAAGCTACCTGAAAAGCATTGTTGTTGCCGGGGTTTTCCTCACTGCCGGCATGGTTCTGAGAAGAAAATGAGTTTTCTCCTAAGAAACCTTGGGTTTCCAGTTCCTTGTTGGAAGCTCACCCTGCTCTGTGCTATACCTAAAGTGAAAGTCAACGTGAGCCCAAGCTTCGAAGTTAGGCCCTGATTATCCTTGCAAAACGAGAGGCGTGCAGCAGCTCCATGAGGCCTTCATCGTTGTTCTGCTTTAGTTTCAAGGTACTAAGCTTTTCAACACTCCTAGGGGCCTTGCTTCAGCACCCGTTTCAGTACCAGAACACTGCGTAGAACCAGGAAGCTCTGCTCCTGCGTGTATGCTGCGTGTCAACCTAGAAATTAGAGACTGACGGCACAAGGCTAGTTTTCCCATTATGAAAGCTCCGTTGATGCGGCCCCGAAGCTACCTGAAAAGCACTGTTGTTACCGTGCTTTTACTTACAGCCGGCATGGCACATAGAAAAAATGAGTTTTCTCGAAAGAAACCTTGTGCTTCCAGTTCCTAGTTGGAAGCTCACCCGGCTCTGCTCTATACCAAACGTGAAAGTCAATGTGAGCACTAGCCTCGAAGTAAGGCCCTGATTATCCTGGCAAAAGGGGAGGCGTGCAGCAGCTCCATGAGGCCTTTATCGCTGTTCTGCTTTAGTTTCACGGTAGTAAGCTTTCCAAGACTCCTAGGGACTTTGCTTAAGCAACCGTTTCGGTACCAGAAGACTGCGTAGAGACAGTAAGCTCTGGTCCTGCGTGTATGCTGCGTGTCAACCTAGAAATTGGAGACTGATGGCATAAGGCTTCTTTTGCCATTATGAAAGCTCCGTTCATGCGGCCTCGAAGCTACCTGAAAAGCATTGTTGTTGCCGGGGTTTTCCTCACTGCCGGCATGGTTCTGAGAAGAAAATGAGTTTTCTCCTAAGAAACCTTGGGTTTCCAGTTCCTTGTTGGAAGCTCACCCTGCTCTGCCCTATACCTAAAGTGAAAGTCAACGTGAGCCCAAGCTTCGAAGTAAGGCCCTGATTATCCTTGCAAAACGAGAGGCGTGCAGCAGCTCCATGAGGCCTTCATCGTTGTTCTGCTTTAGTTTCAAGGTAGTAAGCTTTTCAACACTCCTAGGGGCCTTGCTTCAGCACCCGTTTCAGTACCAGAACACTGCGTAGAACCAGGAAGCTCTGCTCCTGCGTGTATGCTGCGTGTCAACCTAGAAATTAGAGACTGATGGCACAAGGCTTGTTTTCCCGTTTTGAAAGCTCCATTCATGCGGCCTCGAAGCTACCTGAAAAGCACTGTTGTTACCGTGCTTTTACTTACAGCCGGCATGGCACATAGAAGAAAATGAGTTTTCTCGAAAGAAACCTTGTGCTTCCAGTTCCTAGTTGGAAGCTCACCCGGCTCTGCTCTATACCAAACGTGAAAGTCAATGTGAGCACTAGCCTCGAAGTAAGGCCCTGATTATGCTGGCAATACGGGAGGCGTGCAGCAGCTCCATGAGGCCTTCATCGCTGTTCTGCTTTAGTTTCACGGTAGTAAGCTTTCCAACATTCCTAGGGACTTTGCTTAAGCAACCATTTCGGTACCAGAACACTGCGTAGAGACAGTAAGCTCTGGTCCTGCGTGTATGCTGCGTGTCAACCTAGAAATTGGAGACTGATGGCATAAGGCTTCTTTTCCCATTATTAAAGCTTCGTTCATGCGGCCTCGAAGCTACCTGAAAAGCATTGTTGTTGCCGGGGTTTTCCTCACTGCCGGCATGGTTCTGAGAAGAAACTGAGTTTTCTCCTAAGAAACCTTGGGTTTCCAGTTCCTTGTTGGAAGCTCACCCTGCTCTGCGCTATACCTAAAGTGAAAGTCAACGTGAGCCCAAGCTTCGAAGTAAGGCCCTGATTATCCTTGCAAAACGAGAGGCGTACAGCAGCTCCATGAGGCCTTCATCGTTGTTCTGCTTTAGTTTCAAGGTAGTAAGCTTTTCAACACTCCTAGGGGCCTTGCTTCAGCACCCGTTTCAGTACCAGAACACTGCGTAGAACCAGGAAGTTCTGCTCCTGCGTGTATGCTGCGTGTCAACCTAGAAATTAGAGACTGACAGCACAAGGCTAGTTTTCCCATTATGAAAGCTCCGTTGATGCGGCCCCGAAGCTACCTGAAAAGCACTGTTGGTACCGTGCTTTTACTTACAGCCGGCATGGCACATAGAAGAAAATGAGTTTTCTCGAAAGAAACCTTGTGCTTCCAGTTCCTAGTTGGAAGCTCACCCGGCTCTGCTCTATACCAAACGTGAAAGTCAATGTGAGCACTAGCCTCGAAGTAAGGCCCTGATTATCCTGGGAAAACGGGAGGCGTGCAGCAGCTCCATGAGGCCTTCATCGCTGTTCTGCTTTAGTTTCACGGTAGTAAGCTTTCCAAGACTCCTAGGGACTTTGCTTAAGCAACCGTTTCGGTACCAGAACACTGCGTAGAGACAGTAAGCTCTGGTCCTGCGTGTATGCTGCGTGTCAACCTAGAAATTGGAGACTGATGGCATAAGGCTTCTTTTCCCATTATGAAAGCTCCGTTCATGCGGCCTCGAAGCTACCTGAAAAGCATTGTTGTTGCCGGGGTTTTCCTCACTGCCAGCATGGTTCTGAGAAGAAAATGAGTTTTCTCCTAAGAAACCTTGGGTTTCCAGTTCCTTGTTGGAAGCTCACCCTGCTCTGCGCTATACCTAAAGTGAAAGTCAACGTGAGCCCAAGCTTCGAAGTAAGGCCCTGATTATCCTTGCAAAACGAGAGGCGTGCAGCAGCTCCATGAGGCCTTCATCGTTGTTCTGCTTTAGTTTCAAGGTAGTAAGCTTTTCAACACTCCTAGGGGCCTTGCTTCAGCACCCGTTTCAGTACCAGAACACTGCGTAGAACCAGGAAGCTCTGCTCCTGCGTGTATGCTGCGTGTCAACCTAGAAATTAGAGACTGATGGCACAAGGCTTGTTTTCCCGTTTTGAAAGCTCCATTCATGCGGCCTCGAAGCTACCTGAAAAGCACTGTTGTTACCGTGCTTTTACTTACAGCCGGCATGGCACATAGAAGAAAATGAGTTTTCTCGAAAGAAACCTTGTGCTTCCAGTTCCTAGTTGGAAGCTCACCCGGCTCTGCTCTATACCAAACGTGAAAGTCAATGTGAGCACTAGCCTCGAAGTAAGGCCCTGATTATGCTGGCAATACGGGAGGCGTGCAGCAGCTCCATGAGGCCTTCATCGCTGTTCTGCTTTAGTTTCACGGTAGGAAGCTTTCCAACATTCCTAGGGACTTTGCTTAAGCAACCGTTTCGGTACCAGAACACTGCGTAGAGACAGTAAGCTCTGGTCCTGCGTGTATGCTGCGTGTCAACCTAGAAATTGGAGACTGATGGCATAAGGCTTCTTTTCCCATTATGAAAGCTCCGTTCATGCGGCCTCGAAGCTACCTGAAAAGCATTGTTGTTGCCGGGGTTTTCCTCACTGCCGGCATGGTTCTGAGAAGAAAATGAGTTTTCTCCTAAGAAACCTTGGGTTTCCAGTTCCTTGTTGGAAGCTCACCCTGCTCTGCGCTATACCTAAAGTGAAAGTCAACGTGAGCCCAAGCTTCGAAGTAAGGCCCTGATTATCCTTGCAAAACGAGAGGCGTGCAGCAGCTCCATGAGGCCTTCATCGTTGTTCTGCTTTAGTTTCAAGGTAGTAAGCTTTTCAACACTCCTAGGGGCCTTGCTTCAGCACCCGTTTCAGTACCAGAACACTGCGTAGAACCAGGAAGTTCTGCTCCTGCGTGTATGCTGCGTGTCAACCTAGAAATTAGAGACTGACGGCACAAGGCTAGTTTTCCCATTATGAAAGCTCCGTTGATGCGGCCCCGAAGCTACCTGAAAAGCACTGTTGGTACCGTGCTTTTACTTACAGCCGGCATGGCACATAGAAGAAAATGAGTTTTCTCGAAAGAAACCTTGTGCTTCCAGTTCCTAGTTGGAAGCTCACCCGGCTCTGCTCTATACCAAACGTGAAAGTCAATGTGAGCACTAGCCTCGAAGTAAGGCCCTGATTATCCTGGGAAAACGGGAGGCGTGCAGCAGCTCCATGAGGCCTTCATCGCTGTTCTGCTTTAGTTTCACGGTAGTAAGCTTTCCAAGACTCCTAGGGACTTTGCTTAAGCAACCGTTTCGGTACCAGAACACTGCGTAGAGACAGTAAGCTCTGGTCCTGCGTGTATGCTGCGTGTCAACCTAGAAATTGGAGACTGATGGCATAAGGCTTCTTTTCCCATTATGAAAGCTCCGTTCATGCGGCCTTGAAGCTACCTGAAAAGCATTGTTGTTGCCGGGGTTTTCCTCACTGCCAGCATGGTTCTGAGAAGAAAATGAGTTTTCTCCTAAGAAACCTTGGGTTTCCAGTTCCTTGTTGGAAGCTCACCCTGCTCTGCGCTATACCTAAAGTGAAAGTCAACGTGAGCCCAAGCTTCGAAGTAAGGCCCTGATTATCCTTGCAAAACGGGAGGCGTGCAGCAGCTCCATGAGGCCTTCATCGCTGTTCTGCTTTAGTTTCACGGTAGTAAGCTTTCCAACATTCCTAGGGACTTTGCTTAAGCAACCGTTTCGGTACCAGAACATTGCGTAGAGACAGTAAGCTCTGCTCCTGCGTGTATGCTGCGTGTCAACCTAGAAATTGGAGACTGATGGCATAAGGCTTCTTTTCCCATTATGAAAGCTCCGTTCATGCGGCCTCGAAGCTACCTGAAAAGCATTGTTGTTGCCGGGGTTTTCCTCACTGCCGGCATGGTTCTGAGAAGAAAATGAGTTTTCTCCTAAGAAACCTTGGGTTTCCAGTTCCTTGTTGGAAGCTCACCCTGCTCTGCGCTATACCTAAAGTGAAAGTCAACGTGAGCCCAAGCTTCGAAGTAAGGCCCTGATTATCCTTGCAAAACGAGAGGCGTGCAGCAGCTCCATGAGGCCTTCATCGTTGTTCTGCTTTAGTTTCAAGGTACTAAGCTTTTCAACACTCCTAGGGCCTTGCTTCAGCACCCGTTTCAGTACCAGAACACTGCGTAGAACCAGGAAGCTCTGCTCCTGCGTGTATGCTGCGTGTCAACCTAGAAATTAGAGACTGACGGCACAAGGCTAGTTTTCCCATTATGAAAGCTCCGTTGATGCGGCCCCGAAGCTACCTGAAAAGCACTGTTGTTACCGTGCTTTTACTTACAGCCGGCATGGCACATAGAAGAAAATGAGTTTTCTCGAAAGAAACCTTGTGCTTCCAGTTCCTAGTTGGAAGCTCACCCGGCTCTGCTCTATACCAAACGTGAAAGTCAATGTGAGCACTAGCCTCGAAGTAAGGCCCTGATTATCCTGGCAAAAGGGGAGGCGTGCAGCAGCTCCATGAGGCCTTTATCGCTGTTCTGCTTTAGTTTCACGGTAGTAAGCTTTCCAAGACTCCTAGGGACTTTGCTTAAGCAACCGTTTCGGTACCAGAAGACTGCGTAGAGACAGTAAGCTCTGGTCCTGCGTGTATGCTGCGTGTCAACCTAGAAATTGGAGACTGATGGCATAAGGCTTCTTTTGCCATTATGAAAGCTCCGTTCATGCGGCCTCGAAGCTACCTGAAAAGCATTGTTGTTGCCGGGGTTTTCCTCACTGCCGGCATGGTTCTGAGAAGAAAATGAGTTTTCTCCTAAGAAACCTTGGGTTTCCAGTTCCTTGTTGGAAGCTCACCCTGCTCTGCCCTATACCTAAAGTGAAAGTCAACGTGAGCCCAAGCTTCGAAGTAAGGCCCTGATTATCCTTGCAAAACGAGAGGCGTGCAGCAGCTCCATGAGGCCTTCATCGTTGTTCTGCTTTAGTTTCAAGGTAGTAAGCTTTTCAACACTCCTAGGGGCCTTGCTTCAGCACCCGTTTCAGTACCAGAACACTGCGTAGAACCAGGAAGCTCTGCTCCTGCGTGTATGCTGCG
Source organism: Eubalaena glacialis (assembly GCF_028564815.1). NCBI lineage: Eukaryota > Metazoa > Chordata > Mammalia > Artiodactyla > Balaenidae > Eubalaena > Eubalaena glacialis. The sequence continues at coordinate 34,963,571 of NC_083725.1, forward strand.
TGTCAACCTAGAAATTAGAGACTGATGGCACAAGGCTTGTTTTACCGTTTTGAAAGCTCCATTCATGCGGCCTCGAAGCTACCTGAAAAGCACTGTTGTTACCGTGCTTTTACTTACAGCCGGCATGGCACATAGAAGAAAATGAGTTTTCTCGAAAGAAACCTTGTGCTTCCAGTTCCTAGTTGGAAGCTCACCCGGCTCTGCTCTATACCAAACGTGAAAGTCAATGTGAGCACTAGCCTCGAAGTAAGGCCCTGATTATGCTGGCAATACGGGAGGCGTGCAGCAGCTCCATGAGGCCTTCATCGCTGTTCTGCTTTAGTTTCACGGTAGTAAGCTTTCCAACATTCCTAGGGACTTTGCTTAAGCAACCGTTTCGGTACCAGAACACTGCGTAGAGACAGTAAGCTCTGGTCCTGCGTGTATGCTGCGTGTCAACCTAGAAATTGGAGACTGATGGCATAAGGCTTCTTTTCCCATTATTAAAGCTTCGTTCATGCGGCCTCGAAGCTACCTGAAAAGCATTGTTGTTGCCGGGGTTTTCCTCACTGCCGGCATGGTTCTGAGAAGAAACTGAGTTTTCTCCTAAGAAACCTTGGGTTTCCAGTTCCTTGTTGGAAGCTCACCCTGCTCTGCGCTATACCTAAAGTGAAAGTCAACGTGAGCCCAAGCTTCGAAGTAAGGCCCTGATTATCCTTGCAAAACGAGAGGCGTGCAGCAGCTCCATGAGGCCTTCATCGTTGTTCTGCTTTAGTTTCAAGGTAGTAAGCTTTTCAACACTCCTAGGGGCCTTGCTTCAGCACCCGTTTCAGTACCAGAACACTGCGTAGAACCAGGAAGTTCTGCTCCTGCGTGTATGCTGCGTGTCAACCTAGAAATTAGAGACTGACGGCACAAGGCTAGTTTTCCCATTATGAAAGCTCCGTTGATGCGGCCCCGAAGCTACCTGAAAAGCACTGTTGGTACCGTGCTTTTACTTACAGCCGGCATGGCACATAGAAGAAAATGAGTTTTCTCGAAAGAAACCTTGTGCTTCCAGTTCCTAGTTGGAAGCTCACCCGGCTCTGCTCTATACCAAACGTGAAAGTCAATGTGAGCACTAGCCTCGAAGTAAGGCCCTGATTATCCTGGGAAAACGGGAGGCGTGCAGCAGCTCCATGAGGCCTTCATCGCTGTTCTGCTTTAGTTTCACGGTAGTAAGCTTTCCAAGACTCCTAGGGACTTTGCTTAAGCAACCGTTTCGGTACCAGAACACTGCGTAGAGACAGTAAGCTCTGGTCCTGCGTGTATGCTGCGTGTCAACCTAGAAATTGGAGACTGATGGCATAAGGCTTCTTTTCCCATTATGAAAGCTCCGTTCATGCGGCCTCGAAGCTACCTGAAAAGCATTGTTGTTGCCGGGGTTTTACTCACTGCCAGCATGGTTCTGAGAAGAAAATGAGTTTTCTCCTAAGAAACCTTGGGTTTCCAGTTCCTTGTTGGAAGCTCACCCTGCTCTGCGCTATACCTAAAGTGAAAGTCAACGTGAGCCCAAGCTTCGAAGTAAGGCCCTGATTATCCTTGCAAAACGAGAGGCGTGCAGCAGCTCCATGAGGCCTTCATCGTTGTTCTGCTTTAGTTTCAAGGTAGTAAGCTTTTCAACACTCCTAGGGGCCTTGCTTCAGCACCCGTTTCAGTACCAGAACACTGCGTAGAACCAGGAAGCTCTGCTCCTGCGTGTATGCTGCGTGTCAACCTAGAAATTAGAGACTGATGGCACAAGGCTTGTTTTCCCGTTTTGAAAGCTCCATTCATGCGGCCTCGAAGCTACCTGAAAAGCACTGTTGTTACCGTGCTTTTACTTACAGCCGGCATGGCACATAGAAGAAAATGAGTTTTCTCGAAAGAAACCTTGTGCTTCCAGTTCCTAGTTGGAAGCTCACCCGGCTCTGCTCTATACCAAACGTGAAAGTCAATGTGAGCACTAGCCTCGAAGTAAGGCCCTGATTATGCTGGCAATACGGGAGGCGTGCAGCAGCTCCATGAGGCCTTCATCGCTGTTCTGCTTTAGTTTCACGGTAGTAAGCTTTCCAACATTCCTAGGGACTTTGCTTAAGCAACCGTTTCGGTACCAGAACACTGCGTAGAGACAGTAAGCTCTGGTCCTGCGTGTATGCTGCGTGTCAACCTAGAAATTGGAGACTGATGGCATAAGGCTTCTTTTCCCATTATGAAAGCTCCGTTCATGCGGCCTCGAAGCTACCTGAAAAGCATTGTTGTTGCCGGGGTTTTCCTCACTGCCAGCATGGTTCTGAGAAGAAAATGAGTTTTCTCCTAAGAAACCTTGGGTTTCCAGTTCCTTGTTGGAAGCTCACCCTGCTCTGCGCTATACCTAAAGTGAAAGTCAACGTGAGCCCAAGCTTCGAAGTAAGGCCCTGATTATCCTTACAAAACGAGAGGCGTGCAGCAGCTCCATGAGGCCTTCATCGTTGTTCTGCTTTAGTTTCAAGGTAGTAAGCTTTTCAACACTCCTAGGGGCCTTGCTTCAGCACCCGTTTCAGTACCAGAACACTGCGTAGAACCAGGAAGCTCTGCTCCTGCGTGTATGCTGCGTGTCAACCTAGAAATTAGAGACTGATGGCACAAGGCTTGTTTTCCCGTTTTGAAAGCTCCATTCATGCGGCCTCGAAGCTACCTGAAAAGCACTGTTGTTACCGTGCTTTTACTTACAGCCGGCATGGCACATAGAAGAAAATGAGTTTTCTCGAAAGAAACCTTGTGCTTCCAGTTCCTAGTTGGAAGCTCACCCGGCTCTGCTCTATACCAAACGTGAAAGTCAATGTGAGCACTAGCCTCGAAGTAAGGCCCTGATTATGCTGGCAATACGGGAGGCGTGCAGCAGCTCCATGAGGCCTTCATCGCTGTTCTGCTTTAGTTTCACGGTAGGAAGCTTTCCAACATTCCTAGGGACTTTGCTTAAGCAACCGTTTCGGTACCAGAACACTGCGTAGAGACAGTAAGCTCTGGTCCTGCGTGTATGCTGCGTGTCAACCTAGAAATTGGAGACTGATGGCATAAGGCTTCTTTTCCCATTATGAAAGCTCCGTTCATGCGGCCTCGAAGCTACCTGAAAAGCATTGTTGTTGCCGGGGTTTTCCTCACTGCCAGCATGGTTCTGAGAAGAAAATGAGTTTTCTCCTAAGAAACCTTGGGTTTCCAGTTCCTTGTTGGAAGCTCACCCTGCTCTGCGCTATACCTAAAGTGAAAGTCAACGTGAGCCCAAGCTTCGAAGTAAGGCCCTGATTATCCTTGCAAAACGAGAGGCGTGCAGCAGCTCCATGAGGCCTTCATCGTTGTTCTGCTTTAGTTTCAAGGTAGTAAGCTTTTCAACACTCCTAGGGGCCTTGCTTCAGCACCCGTTTCAGTACCAGAACACTGCGTAGAACCAGGAAGCTCTGCTCCTGCGTGTATGCTGCGTGTCAACCTAGAAATTAGAGACTGATGGCACAAGGCTTGTTTTCCCGTTTTGAAAGCTCCATTCATGCGGCCTCGAAGCTACCTGAAAAGCACTGTTGTTACCGTGCTTTTACTTACAGCCGGCATGGCACATAGAAGAAAATGAGTTTTCTCGAAAGAAACCTTGTGCTTCCAGTTCCTAGTTGGAAGCTCACCCGGCTCTGCTCTATACCAAACGTGAAAGTCAATGTGAGCACTAGCCTCGAAGTAAGGCCCTGATTATGCTGGCAATACGGGAGGCGTGCAGCAGCTCCATGAGGCCTTCATCGCTGTTCTGCTTTAGTTTCACGGTAGGAAGCTTTCCAACATTCCTAGGGACTTTGCTTAAGCAACCGTTTCGGTACCAGAACACTGCGTAGAGACAGTAAGCTCTGGTCCTGCGTGTATGCTGCGTGTCAACCTAGAAATTGGAGACTGATGGCATAAGGCTTCTTTTCCCATTATGAAAGCTCCGTTCATGCGGCCTCGAAGCTACCTGAAAAGCATTGTTGTTGCCGGGGTTTTCCTCACTGCCAGCATGGTTCTGAGAAGAAAATGAGTTTTCTCCTAAGAAACCTTGGGTTTCCAGTTCCTTGTTGGAAGCTCACCCTGCTCTGCGCTATACCTAAAGTGAAAGTCAACGTGAGCCCAAGCTTCGAAGTAAGGCCCTGATTATCCTTGCAAAACGAGAGGCGTGCAGCAGCTCCATGAGGCCTTCATCGTTGTTCTGCTTTAGTTTCAAGGTAGTAAGCTTTTCAACACTCCTAGGGGCCTTGCTTCAGCACCCGTTTCAGTACCAGAACACTGCGTAGAACCAGGAAGCTCTGCTCCTGCGTGTATGCTGCGTGTCAACCTAGAAATTAGAGACTGATGGCACAAGGCTTGTTTTCCCGTTTTGAAAGCTCCATTCATGCGGCCTCGAAGCTACCTGAAAAGCACTGTTGTTACCGTGCTTTTACTTACAGCCGGCATGGCACATAGAAGAAAATGAGTTTTCTCGAAAGAAACCTTGTGCTTCCAGTTCCTAGTTGGAAGCTCACCCGGCTCTGCTCTATACCAAACGTGAAAGTCAATGTGAGCACTAGCCTCGAAGTAAGGCCCTGATTATGCTGGCAATACGGGAGGCGTGCAGCAGCTCCATGAGGCCTTCATCGCTGTTCTGCTTTAGTTTCACGGTAGTAAGCTTTCCAACATTCCTAGGGACTTTGCTTAAGCAACCGTTTCGGTACCAGAACACTGCGTAGAGACAGTAAGCTCTGCTCCTGCGTGTATGCTGCGTGTCAACCTAGAAATTGGAGACTGATGGCATAAGGCTTCTTTTGCCATTATGAAAGCTCCGTTCATGCGGCCTCGAAGCTACCTGAAAAGCATTGTTGTTGCCGGGGTTTTCCTCACTGCCGGCATGGTTCTGAGAAGAAAATGAGTTTTCTCCTAAGAAACCTTGGGTTTCCAGTTCCTTGTTGGAAGCTCACCCTGCTCTGCGCTATACCTAAAGTGAAAGTCAACGTGAGCCCAAGCTTCGAAGTAAGGCCCTGATTATCCTTGCAAAACGAGAGGCGTGCAGCAGCTCCATGAGGCCTTCATCGTTGTTCTGCTTTAGTTTCAAGGTAGTAAGCTTTTCAACACTCCTAGGGCCTTGCTTCAGCACCCGTTTCAGTACCAGAACACTGCGTAGAACCAGGAAGCTCTGCTCCTGCGTGTATGCTGCGTGTCAACCTAGAAATTAGAGACTGACGGCAGAAGGCTAGTTTTCCCATTATGAAAGCTCCATTGATGCGGCCCCGAAGCTACCTGAAAAGCACTGTTGTTACCGTGCTTTTACTTACAGCCAGCATGGCACATAGAAGAAAATGAGTTTTCTCGAAAGAAACCTTGTGCTTCCAGTTCCTAGTTGGAAGCTCACCCGGCTCTGCTCTATACCAAACGTGAAAGTCAATGTGAGCACTAGCCTCGAAGTAAGGCCCTGATTATGCTGGCAATACGGGAGGCGTGCAGCAGCTCCATGAGGCCTTCATCGCTGTTCTGCTTTAGTTTCACGGTAGGAAGCTTTCCAACATTCCTAGGGACTTTGCTTAAGCAACCGTTTCGGTACCAGAACACTGCGTAGAGACAGTAAGCTCTGGTCCTGCGTGTATGCTGCGTGTCAACCTAGAAATTGGAGACTGATGGCATAAGGCTTCTTTTCCCATTATGAAAGCTCCGTTCATGCGGCCTCGAAGCTACCTGAAAAGCATTGTTGTTGCCGGGGTTTTCCTCACTGCCAGCATGGTTCTGAGAAGAAAATGAGTTTTCTCCTAAGAAACCTTGGGTTTCCAGTTCCTTGTTGGAAGCTCACCCTGCTCTGCGCTATACCTAAAGTGAAAGTCAACGTGAGCCCAAGCTTCGAAGTAAGGCCCTGATTATCCTTGCAAAACGGGAGGCGTGCAGCAGCTCCATGAGGCCTTCATCGCTGTTCTGCTTTAGTTTCACGGTAGTAAGCTTTCCAACATTCCTAGGGACTTTGCTTAAGCAACCGTTTCGGTACCAGAACACTGCGTAGAGACAGTAAGCTCTGCTCCTGCGTGTATGCTGCGTGTCAACCTAGAAATTGGAGACTGATGGCATAAGGCTTCTTTTCCCATTATGAAAGCTCCGTTCATGCGGCCTCGAAGCTACCTGAAAAGCATTGTTGTTGCCGGGGTTTTCCTCACTGCCGGCATGGTTCTGAGAAGAAAATGAGTTTTCTCCTAAGAAACCTTGGGTTTCCAGTTCCTTGTTGGAAGCTCACCCTGCTCTGCGCTATACCTAAAGTGAAAGTCAACGTGAGCCCAAGCTTCGAAGTAAGGCCCTGATTATCCTTGCAAAACGAGAGGCGTGCAGCAGCTCCATGAGGCCTTCATCGTTGTTCTGCTTTAGTTTCAAGGTACTAAGCTTTTCAACACTCCTAGGGCCTTGCTTCAGCACCCGTTTCAGTACCAGAACACTGCGTAGAACCAGGAAGCTCTGCTCCTGCGTGTATGCTGCGTGTCAACCTAGAAATTAGAGACTGACGGCACAAGGCTAGTTTTCCCATTATGAAAGCTCCGTTGATGCGGCCCCGAAGCTACCTGAAAAGCACTGTTGTTACCGTGCTTTTACTTACAGCCGGCATGGCACATAGAAGAAAATGAGTTTTCTCGAAAGAAACCTTGTGCTTCCAGTTCCTAGTTGGAAGCTCACCCGGCTCTGCTCTATACCAAACGTGAAAGTCAATGTGAGCACTAGCCTCGAAGTAAGGCCCTGATTATGCTGGCAATACGGGAGGCGTGCAGCAGCTCCATGAGGCCTTCATCGCTGTTCTGCTTTAGTTTCACGGTAGTAAGCTTTCCAACATTCCTAGGGACTTTGCTTAAGCAACCGTTTCGGTACCAGAACACTGCGTAGAGACAGTAAGCTCTGGTCCTGCGTGTATGCTGCGTGTCAACCTAGAAATTGGAGACTGATGGCATAAGGCTTCTTTTCCCATTATTAAAGCTTCGTTCATGCGGCCTCGAAGCTACCTGAAAAGCATTGTTGTTGCCGGGGTTTTCCTCACTGCCGTCATGGTTCTGAGAAGAAACTGAGTTTTCTCCTAAGAAACCTTGGGTTTCCAGTTCCTTGTTGGAAGCTCACCCTGCTCTGCGCTATACCTAAAATGAAAGTCAACGTGAGCCCAAGCTTCGAAGTAAGGCCCTGATTATCCTTGCAAAACGAGAGGCGTGCAGCAGCTCCATGAGGCCTTCATCGTTGTTCTGCTTTAGTTTCAAGGTAGTAAGCTTTTCAACACTCCTAGGGGCCTTGCTTCAGCACCCGTTTCAGTACCAGAACACTGCGTAGAACCAGGAAGTTCTGCTCCTGCGTGTATGCTGCGTGTCAACCTAGAAATTAGAGACTGACGGCACAAGGCTAGTTTTCCCATTATGAAAGCTCCGTTGATGCGGCCCCGAAGCTACCTGAAAAGCACTGTTGGTACCGTGCTTTTACTTACAGCCGGCATGGCACATAGAAGAAAATGAGTTTTCTCGAAAGAAACCTTGTGCTTCCAGTTCCTAGTTGGAAGCTCACCCGGCTCTGCTCTATACCAAACGTGAAAGTCAATGTGAGCACTAGCCTCGAAGTAAGGCCCTGATTATCCTGGGAAAACGGGAGGCGTGCAGCAGCTCCATGAGGCCTTCATCGCTGTTCTGCTTTAGTTTCACGGTAGTAAGCTTTCCAAGACTCCTAGGGACTTTGCTTAAGCAACCGTTTCGGTACCAGAACACTGCGTAGAGACAGTAAGCTCTGGTCCTGCGTGTATGCTGCGTGTCAACCTAGAAATTGGAGACTGATGGCATAAGGCTTCTTTTCCCATTATGAAAGCTCCGTTCATGCGGCCTCGAAGCTACCTGAAAAGCATTGTTGTTGCCGGGGTTTTCCTCACTGCCAGCATGGTTCTGAGAAGAAAATGAGTTTTCTCCTAAGAAACCTTGGGTTTCCAGTTCCTTGTTGGAAGCTCACCCTGCTCTGCGCTATACCTAAAGTGAAAGTCAACGTGAGCCCAAGCTTCGAAGTAAGGCCCTGATTATCCTTGCAAAACGAGAGGCGTGCAGCAGCTCCATGAGGCCTTCATCGTTGTTCTGCTTTAGTTTCAAGGTAGTAAGCTTTTCAACACTCCTAGGGGCCTTGCTTCAGCACCCGTTTCAGTACCAGAACACTGCGTAGAACCAGGAAGCTCTGCTCCTGCGTGTATGCTGCGTGTCAACCTAGAAATTAGAGACTGATGGCACAAGGCTTGTTTTCCCGTTTTGAAAGCTCCATTCATGCGGCCTCGAAGCTACCTGAAAAGCACTGTTGTTACCGTGCTTTTACTTACAGCCGGCATGGCACATAGAAGAAAATGAGTTTTCTCGAAAGAAACCTTGTGCTTCCAGTTCCTAGTTGGAAGCTCACCCGGCTCTGCTCTATACCAAACGTGAAAGTCAATGTGAGCACTAGCCTCGAAGTAAGGCCCTGATTATGCTGGCAATACGGGAGGCGTGCAGCAGCTCCATGAGGCCTTCATCGCTGTTCTGCTTTAGTTTCACGGTAGGAAGCTTTCCAACATTCCTAGGGACTTTGCTTAAGCAACCGTTTCGGTACCAGAACACTGCGTAGAGACAGTAAGCTCTGGTCCTGCGTGTATGCTGCGTGTCAACCTAGAAATTGGAGACTGATGGCATAAGGCTTCTTTTCCCATTATGAAAGCTCCGTTCATGCGGCCTCGAAGCTACCTGAAAAGCATTGTTGTTGCCGGGGTTTTCCTCACTGCCAGCATGGTTCTGAGAAGAAAATGAGTTTTCTCCTAAGAAACCTTGGGTTTCCAGTTCCTTGTTGGAAGCTCACCCTGCTCTGCGCTATACCTAAAGTGAAAGTCAACGTGAGCCCAAGCTTCGAAGTAAGGCCCTGATTATCCTTACAAAACGAGAGGCGTGCAGCAGCTCCATGAGGCCTTCATCGTTGTTCTGCTTTAGTTTCAAGGTAGTAAGCTTTTCAACACTCCTAGGGGCCTTGCTTCAGCACCCGTTTCAGTACCAGAACACTGCGTAGAACCAGGAAGCTCTGCTCCTGCGTGTATGCTGCGTGTCAACCTAGAAATTAGAGACTGATGGCACAAGGCTTGTTTTCCCGTTTTGAAAGCTCCATTCATGCGGCCTCGAAGCTACCTGAAAAGCACTGTTGTTACCGTGCTTTTACTTACAGCCGGCATGGCACATAGAAGAAAATGAGTTTTCTCGAAAGAAACCTTGTGCTTCCAGTTCCTAGTTGGAAGCTCACCCGGCTCTGCTCTATACCAAACGTGAAAGTCAATGTGAGCACTAGCCTCGAAGTAAGGCCCTGATTATGCTGGCAATACGGGAGGCGTGCAGCAGCTCCATGAGGCCTTCATCGCTGTTCTGCTTTAGTTTCACGGTAGGAAGCTTTCCAACATTCCTAGGGACTTTGCTTAAGCAACCGTTTCGGTACCAGAACACTGCGTAGAGACAGTAAGCTCTGGTCCTGCGTGTATGCTGCGTGTCAACCTAGAAATTGGAGACTGATGGCATAAGGCTTCTTTTCCCATTATGAAAGCTCCGTTCATGCGGCCTCGAAGCTACCTGAAAAGCATTGTTGTTGCCGTGGTTTTCCTCACTGCCGGCATGGTTCTGAGAAGAAAATGAGTTTTCTCCTAAGAAACCTTGGGTTTCCAGTTCCTTGTTGGAAGCTCACCCTGCTCTGCGCTATACCTAAAGTGAAAGTCAACGTGAGCCCAAGCTTCGAAGTAAGGCCCTGATTATCCTTGCAAAACGAGAGGCGTGCAGCAGCTCCATGAGGCCTTCATCGTTGTTCTGCTTTAGTTTCAAGGTAGTAAGCTTTTCAACACTCCTAGGGGCCTTGCTTCAGCACCCGTTTCAGTACCAGAACACTGCGTAGAACCAGGAAGCTCTGCTCCTGCGTGTATGCTGCGTGTCAACCTAGAAATTTGAGACTGATGGCACAAGGCTTGTTTTCCCGTTTTGAAAGCTCCATTCATGCGGCCTCGAAGCTACCTGAAAAGCACTGTTGTTACCGTGCTTTTACTTACAGCCGGCATGGCACATAGAAGAAAATGAGTTTTCTCGAAAGAAACCTTGTGCTTCCAGTTCCTAGTTGGAAGCTCACCCGGCTCTGCTCTATACCAAACGTGAAAGTCAATGTGAGCACTAGCCTCGAAGTAAGGCCCTGATTATGCTGGCAATACGGGAGGCGTGCAGCAGCTCCATGAGGCCTTCATCGCTGTTCTGCTTTAGTTTCACGGTAGTAAGCTTTCCAACATTCCTAGGGACTTTGCTTAAGCAACCGTTTCGGTACCAGAACACTGCGTAGAGACAGTAAGCTCTGGTCCTGCGTGTATGCTGCGTGTCAACCTAGAAATTGGAGACTGATGGCATAAGGCTTCTTTTCCCATTATGAAAGCTCCGTTCATGCGGCCTCGAAGCTACCTGAAAAGCATTGTTGTTGCCGTGGTTTTCCTCACTGCCGGCATGGTTCTGAGAAGAAAATGAGTTTTCTCCTAAGAAACCTTGGGTTTCCAGTTCCTTGTTGGAAGCTCACCCTGCTCTGCGCTATACCTAAAGTGAAAGTCAACGTGAGCCCAAGCTTCGAAGTAAGGCCCTGATTATCCTTGCAAAACGAGAGGCGTGCAGCAGCTCCATGAGGCCTTCATCGTTGTTCTGCTTTAGTTTCAAGGTAGTAAGCTTTTCAACACTCCTAGGGGCCTTGCTTCAGCACCCGTTTCAGTACCAGAACACTGCGTAGAACCAGGAAGTTCTGCTCCTGCGTGTATGCTGCGTGTCAACCTAGAAATTAGAGACTGACGGCACAAGGCTAGTTTTCCCATGATGAAAGCTCCGTTGATGCGGCCCCGAAGCTACCTGAAAAGCACTGTTGGTACCGTGCTTTTACTTACAGCCGGCATGGCACATAGAAGAAAATGAGTTTTCTCGAAAGAAACCTTGTGCTTCCAGTTCCTAGTTGGAAGCTCACCCGGCTCTGCTCTATACCAAACGTGAAAGTCAATGTGAGCACTAGCCTCGAAGTAAGGCCCTGATTATCCTGGGAAAACGGGAGGCGTGCAGCAGCTCCATGAGGCCTTCATCGCTGTTCTGCTTTAGTTTCACGGTAGTAAGCTTTCCAAGACTCCTAGGGACTTTGCTTAAGCAACCGTTTCGGTACCAGAACACTGCGTAGAGACAGTAAGCTCTGGTCCTGCGTGTATGCTGCGTGTCAACCTAGAAATTGGAGACTGATGGCATAAGGCTTCTTTTCCCATTATGAAAGCTCCGTTCATGCGGCCTCGAAGCTACCTGAAAAGCATTGTTGTTGCCGGGGTTTTCCTCACTGCCAGCATGGTTCTGAGAAGAAAATGAGTTTTCTCCTAAGAAACCTTGGGTTTCCAGTTCCTTGTTGGAAGCTCACCCTGCTCTGCGCTATACCTAAAGTGAAAGTCAACGTGAGCCCAAGCTTCGAAGTAAGGCCCTGATTATCCTTGCAAAACGAGAGGCGTGCAGCAGCTCCATGAGGCCTTCATCGTTGTTCTGCTTTAGTTTCAAGGTAGTAAGCTTTTCAACACTCCTAGGGGCCTTGCTTCAGCACCCGTTTCAGTACCAGAACACTGCGTAGAACCAGGAAGCTCTGCTCCTGCGTGTATGCTGCGTGTCAACCTAGAAATTAGAGACTGATGGCACAAGGCTTGTTTTCCCGTTTTGAAAGCTCCATTCATGCGGCCTCGAAGCTACCTGAAAAGCACTGTTGTTACCGTGCTTTTACTTACAGCCGGCATGGCACATAGAAGAAAATGAGTTTTCTCGAAAGAAACCTTGTGCTTCCAGTTCCTAGTTGGAAGCTCACCCGGCTCTGCTCTATACCAAACGTGAAAGTCAATGTGAGCACTAGCCTCGAAGTAAGGCCCTGATTATGCTGGCAATACGGGAGGCGTGCAGCAGCTCCATGAGGCCTTCATCGCTGTTCTGCTTTAGTTTCACGGTAGGAAGCTTTCCAACATTCCTAGGGACTTTGCTTAAGCAACCGTTTCGGTACCAGAACACTGCGTAGAGACAGTAAGCTCTGCTCCTGCGTGTATGCTGCGTGTCAACCTAGAAATTGGAGACTGATGGCATAAGGCTTCTTTTGCCATTATGAAAGCTCCGTTCATGCGGCCTCGAAGCTACCTGAAAAGCATTGTTGTTGCCGGGGTTTTCCTCACTGCCGGCATGGTTCTGAGAAGAAAATGAGTTTTCTCCTAAGAAACCTTGGGTTTCCAGTTCCTTGTTGGAAGCTCACCCTGCTCTGCGCTATACCTAAAGTGAAAGTCAACGTGAGCCCAAGCTTCGAAGTAAGGCCCTGATTATCCTTGCAAAACGAGAGGCGTGCAGCAGCTCCATGAGGCCTTCATCGTTGTTCTGCTTTAGTTTCAAGGTAGTAAGCTTTTCAACACTCCTAGGGCCTTGCTTCAGCACCCGTTTCAGTACCAGAACACTGCGTAGAACCAGGAAGCTCTGCTCCTGCGTGTATGCTGCGTGTCAACCTAGAAATTAGAGACTGACGGCAGAAGGCTAGTTTTCCCATTATGAAAGCTCCATTGATGCGGCCCCGAAGCTACCTGAAAAGCACTGTTGTTACCGTGCTTTTACTTACAGCCTGCATGGCACATAGAAGAAAATGAGTTTTCTCGAAAGAAACCTTGTGCTTCCAGTTCCTAGTTGGAAGCTCACCCGGCTCTGCTCTATAACAAACGTGAAAGTCAATGTGAGCACTAGCCTCGAAGTAAGGCCCTGATTATCCTGGCAAAACGGGAGGCGTGCAGCAGCTCCATGAGGCCTTCATCGTTGTTCTGCTTTAGTTTCAAGGTAGTAAGCTTTTCAACACTCCTAGGGGCCTTGCTTCAGCACCCGTTTCAGTACCAGAACACTGCGTAGAACCAGGAAGCTCTGCTCCTGCGTGTATGCTGCGTGTCAACCTAGAAATTAGAGACTGATGGCACAAGGCTTGTTTTCCCATTTTGAAAGCTCCATTCATGCGGCCTCGAAGCTACCTGAAAAGCACTGTTGTTACCGTGCTTTTACTTACAGCCGGCATGGCACATAGAAGAAAATGAGTTTTCTCGAAAGAAACCTTGTGCTTCCAGTTCCTAGTTGGAAGCTCACCCGGCTCTGCTCTATACCAAACGTGAAAGTCAATGTGAGCACTAGCCTCGAAGTAAGGCCCTGATTATGCTGGCAATACGGGAGGCGTGCAGCAGCTCCATGAGGCCTTCATCGCTGTTCTGCTTTAGTTTCACGGTAGTAAGCTTTCCAACATTCCTAGGGACTTTGCTTAAGCAACCGTTTCGGTACCAGAACACTGCGTAGAGACAGTAAGCTCTGGTCCTGCGTGTATGCTGCGTGTCAACCTAGAAATTGGAGACTGATGGCATAAGGCTTCTTTTGCCATTATGAAAGCTCCGTTCATGCGGCCTCGAAGCTACCTGAAAAGCATTGTTGTTGCCGGGGTTTTCCTCACTGCCGGCATGGTTCTGAGAAGAAACTGAGTTTTCTCCTAAGAAACCTTGGGTTTCCAGTTCCTTGTTGGAAACTCACCCTGCTCTGCGCTATACCTAAAGTGAAAGTCAACGTGAGCCCAAGTTTCGAAGTAAGGCCCTGATTATCCTTGCAAAACGAGAGGCGTGCAGCAGCTCCATGAGGCCTTCATCGTTGTTCTGCTTTAGTTTCAAGGTAGTAAGCTTTTCAACACTCCTAGGGGCCTTGCTTCAGCACCCGTTTCAGTACCAGAACACTGCGTAGAACCAGGAAGCTCTGCTCCTGCGTGTATGCTGCGTGTCAACCTAGAAATTAGAGGCTGACGGCACAAGGCTTGTTTTCCCGTTTTGAAAGCTCCATTCATGCGGCCTCGAAGCTACCTGAAAAGCACTGTTGTTACCGTGCTTTTACTTATAGCCGGCATGGCACGTAGAAGAAAATGAGTTTTCTCGAAAGAAACCTTGTGCTTCCAGTTCCTAGTTGGAAGCTCACCCGGCTCTGCTCTATACCAAACGTGAAAGTCAATGTGAGCACTAGCCTCGAAGTAAGGCCCTGATTATGCTGGCAAAACGGGAGGCGTGCAGCAGCTCCATGAGGCCTTCATCGCTGTTCTGCTTTAGTTTCACGGTAGTAAGCTTTCCAAGACTCCTAGGGACTTTGCTTAAGCAACCGTTTCGGTACCAGAACAGTGTGTAGAGACAGTAAGCTCTGTTTCTGCGTGTATGCTGCGTGTCAACCTAGAAATTGGAGACTGATGGCATAAGGCTTCTTTTGCCATTATGAAAGCTCCGTTCATGCGGCCTCGAAGCTACCTGAAAAGCATTGTTGTTGCCGGGGTTTTCCTCACTGCCGGCATGGTTCTGAGAAGAAAATGAGTTTTCTCCTAAGAAACCTTGGGTTTCCAGTTCCTTGTTGGAAGCTCACCCTGCTCTGCGCTATACCTAAAGTGAAAGTCAACGTGAGCCCAAGCTTCGAAGTAAGGCCCTGATTATCCTTGCAAAACGAGAGGCGTGCAGCAGCTCCATGAGGCCTTCATCGTTGTTCTGCTTTAGTTTCAAGGTAGTAAGCTTTTCAACACTCCTAGGGGCCTTGCTTCAGCACCCGTTTCAGTACCAGAACACTGCGTAGAACCAGGAAGCTCTGCTCCTGCGTGGATGCTGCGTGTCAACCTAGAAATCAGAGACTGACGGCACAAGGCTTGTTTTCCCGTTTTGAAAGCTCCATTCATGCGGCCTCGAAGCTACCTGAAAAGCACTGTTGTTACCGTGCTTTTACTTACAGCCGGCATGGCACATAGAAGAAAATGAGTTTTCTCGAAAGAAACCTTGTGCTTCCAGTTCCTAGTTGGAAGCTCACCCGGCTCTGCTCTATACCAAACGTGAAAGTCAATGTGAGCACTAGCCTCGAAGTAAGGCCCTGATTATGCTGGCAATACGGGAGGCGTGCAGCAGCTCCATGAGGCCTTCATCGCTGTTCTGCTTTAGTTTCACGGTAGTAAGCTTTCCAACATTCCTAGGGACTTTGCTTAAGCAACCGTTTCGGTACCAGAACACTGCGTAGAGACAGTAAGCTCTGGTCCTGCGTGTATGCTGCGTGTCAACCTAGAAATTGGAGACTGATGGCATAAGGCTTCTTTTGCCATTATGAAAGCTCCGTTCATGCGGCCTCGAAGCTACCTGAAAAGCATTGTTGTTGCCGGGGTTTTCCTCACTGCCGGCATGGTTCTGAGAAGAAACTGAGTTTTCTCCTAAGAAACCTTGGGTTTCCAGTTCCTTGTTGGAAGCTCACCCTGCTCTGCGCTATACCTAAAGTGAAAGTCAACGTGAACCCAAGCTTCGAAGTAAGGCCCTGATTATCCTTGCAAAACGAGAGGCGTGCAGCAGCTCCATGAGGCCTTCATCGTTGTTCTGCTTTAGTTTCAAGGTAGTAAGCTTTTCAAGACTCCTAGGGGCCTTGCTTCAGCACCCGTTTCAGTACCAGAACACTGCGTAGAACCAGGAAGTTCTGCTCCTGCGTGTATGCTGCGTGTCAACCTAGAAATTAGAGGCTGACGGCACAAGGCTAGTTTTCCCATTATGAAAGCTCCGTTGATGCGGCCCCGAAGCTACCTGAAAAGCACTGTTGTTACCGTGCTTTTACTTACAGCCGGCATGGCACATAGAAGAAAATGAGTTTTCTCGAAAGAAACCTTGTGCTTCCAGTTCCTAGTTGGAAGCTCACCCGGCTCTGCTCTATACCAAACGTGAAAGTCAATGTGAGCACTAGCCTCGAAGTAAGGCCCTGATTATGCTGGCAATACGGGAGGCGTGCAGCAGCTCCATGAGGCCTTCATCGCTGTTCTGCTTTAGTTTCACGGTAGTAAGCTTTCCAACATTCCTAGGGACTTTGCTTAAGCAACCGTTTCGGTACCAGAACACTGCGTAGAGACAGTAAGCTCTGGTCCTGCGTGTATGCTGCGTGTCAACCTAGAAATTGGAGACTGATGGCATAAGGCTTCTTTTGCCATTATGAAAGCTCCGTTCATGCGGCCTCGAAGCTACCTGAAAAGCATTGTTGTTGCCGGGGTTTTCCTCACTGCTGGCATGGTTCTGAGAAGAAACTGAGTTTTCTCCTAAGAAACCTTGGGTTTCCAGTTCCTTGTTGGAAGCTCACCCTGCTCTGCGCTATACCTAAAGTGAAAGTCAACGTGAACCCAAGCTTCGAAGTAAGGCCCTGATTATCCTTGCAAAACGAGAGGCGTGCAGCAGCTCCATGAGGCCTTCATCGTTGTTCTGCTTTAGTTTCAAGGTAGTAAGCTTTTCAACACTCCTAGGGGCCTTGCTTCAGCACCCGTTTCAGTACCAGAACACTGCGTAGAACCAGGAAGTTCTGCTCCTGCGTGTATGCTGCGTGTCAACCTAGAAATTAGAGGCTGACGGCACAAGGCTAGTTTTCCCATTATGAAAGCTCCGTTGATGCGGCCCCGAAGCTACCTGAAAAGCACTGTTGTTACCGTGCTTTTACTTACAGCCGGCATGGCACATAGAAGAAAATGAGTTTTCTCGAAAGAAACCTTGTGCTTCCAGTTCCTAGTTGGAAGCTCACCCGGCTCTGCTCTATACCAAACGTGAAAGTCAATGTGAGCACTAGCCTCGAAGTAAGGCCCTGATTATGCTGGCAATACGGGAGGCGTGCAGCAGCTCCATGAGGCCTTCATCGCTGTTCTGCTTTAGTTTCACGGTAGTAAGCTTTCCAACATTCCTAGGGACTTTGCTTAAGCAACCGTTTCGGTACCAGAACACTGCGTAGAGACAGTAAGCTCTGGTCCTGCGTGTATGCTGCGTGTCAACCTAGAAATTGGAGACTGATGGCATAAGGCTTCTTTTGCCATTATGAAAGCTCCGTTCATGCGGCCTCGAAGCTACCTGAAAAGCATTGTTGTTGCCGGGGTTTTCCTCACTGCCGGCATGGTTCTGAGAAGAAACTGAGTTTTCTCCTAAGAAACCTTGGGTTTCCAGTTCCTTGTTGGAAGCTCACCCTGCTCTGCGCTATACCTAAAGTGAAAGTCAACGTGAACCCAAGCTTCGAAGTAAGGCCCTGATTATCCTTGCAAAACGAGAGGCGTGCAGCAGCTCCATGAGGCCTTCATCGTTGTTCTGCTTTAGTTTCAAGGTAGTAAGCTTTTCAACACTCCTAGGGGCCTTGCTTCAGCACCCGTTTCAGTACCAGAACACTGCGTAGAACCAGGAAGCTCTGCTCCTGCGTGTATGCTGCGTGTCAACCTAGAAATTAGAGGCTGACGGCACAAGGCTAGTTTTCCCATTATGAAAGCTCCGTTGATGCGGCCCCGAAGCTACCTGAAAAGCACTGTTGTTACCGTGCTTTTACTTACAGCCGGCATGGCACATAGAAGAAAATGAGTTTTCTCGAAAGAAACCTTGTGCTTCCAGTTCCTAGTTGGAAGCTCACCCGGCTCTGCTCTATACCAAACGTGAAAGTCAATGTGAGCACTAGCCTCGAAGTAAGGCCCTGATTATCCTGGCAAAAAGGGAGGCGTGCAGCAGCTCCATGAGGCCTTCATCGCTGTTCTGCTTTAGTTTCACGGTAGTAAGCTTTCCAAGACACCTAGGGACTTTGCTTAAGCAACCGTTTCGGTACCAGAACACTGCGTAGAGACAGTAAGCTCTGGTCCTGCGTGTATGCTGCGTGTCAACCTAGAAATTGGAGACTGATGGCATAAGGCTTCTTTTCCCATTATGAAAGCTCCGTTCATGCGGCCTCGAAGCTACCTGAAAAGCATTGTTGTTGCCGGGGTTTTCCTCACTGCCGGCATGGTTCTGAGAAGAAAATGAGTTTTCTCCTAAGAAACCTTGGGTTTCCAGTTCCTTGTTGGAAGCTCACCCTGCTCTGCGCTATACCTAAAGTGAAAGTCAACGTGAGCCCAAGCTTCGAAGTAAGGCCCTGATTATCCTTGCAAAACGAGAGGCGTGCAGCAGCTCCATGAGGCCTTCATCGTTGTTCTGCTTTAGTTTCAAGGTAGTAAGCTTTTCAACACTCCTAGGGGCCTTGCTTCAGCACCCGTTTCAGTACCAGAACACTGCGTAGAACCAGGAAGCTCTGCTCCTGCGTGGATGCTGCGTGTCAACCTAGAAATTAGAGACTGATGGCACAAGGCTTGTTTTCCCGTTTTGAAAGCTCCATTCATGCGGCCTCGAAGCTACCTGAAAAGCACTGTTGTTACCGTGCTTTTACTTACAGCCGGCATGGCACATAGAAGAAAATGAGTTTTCTCGAAAGAAACCTTGTGCTTCCAGTTCCTAGTTGGAAGCTCACCCGGCTCTGCTCTATACCAAACGTGAAAGTCAATGTGAGCACTAGCCTCGAAGTAAGGCCCTGATTATGCTGGCAATACGGGAGGCGTGCAGCAGCTCCATGAGGCCTTCATCGCTGTTCTGCTTTAGTTTCACGGTAGTAAGCTTTCCAACATTCCTAGGGACTTTGCTTAAGCAACCGTTTCGGTACCAGAACACTGCGTAGAGACAGTAAGCTCTGGTCCTGCGTGTATGCTGCGTGTCAACCTAGAAATTGGAGACTGATGGCATAAGGCTTCTTTTGCCATTATGAAAGCTCCGTTCATGCGGCCTCGAAGCTACCTGAAAAGCATTGTTGTTGCCGGGGTTTTCCTCACTGCCGGCATGGTTCTGAGAAGAAACTGAGTTTTCTCCTAAGAAACCTTGGGTTTCCAGTTCCTTGTTGGAAGCTCACCCTGCTCTGCGCTATACCTAAAGTGAAAGTCAACGTGAACCCAAGCTTCGAAGTAAGGCCCTGATTATCCTTGCAAAACGAGAGGCGTGCAGCAGCTCCATGAGGCCTTCATCGTTGTTCTGCTTTAGTTTCAAGGTAGTAAGCTTTTCAACACTCCTAGGGGCCTTGCTTCAGCACCCGTTTCAGTACCAGAACACTGCGTAGAACCAGGAAGCTCTGCTCCTGCGTGTATGCTGCGTGTCAACCTAGAAATTAGAGGCTGACGGCACAAGGCTAGTTTTCCCATTATGAAAGCTCCGTTGATGCGGCCCCGAAGCTACCTGAAAAGCACTGTTGTTACCGTGCTTTTACTTACAGCCGGCATGGCACATAGAAGAAAATGAGTTTTCTCGAAAGAAACCTTGTGCTTCCAGTTCCTAGTTGGAAGCTCACCCGGCTCTGCTCTATACCAAACGTGAAAGTCAATGTGAGCACTAGCCTCGAAGTAAGGCCCTGATTATCCTGGCAAAAAGGGAGGCGTGCAGCAGCTCCATGAGGCCTTCATCGCTGTTCTGCTTTAGTTTCACGGTAGTAAGCTTTCCAAGACACCTAGGGACTTTGCTTAAGCAACCGTTTCGGTACCAGAACACTGCGTAGAGACAGTAAGCTCTGGTCCTGCGTGTATGCTGCGTGTCAACCTAGAAATTGGAGACTGATGGCATAAGGCTTCTTTTCCCATTATGAAAGCTCCGTTCATGCGGCCTCGAAGCTACCTGAAAAGCATTGTTGTTGCCGGGGTTTTCCTCACTGCCGGCATGGTTCTGAGAAGAAAATGAGTTTTCTCCTAAGAAACCTTGGGTTTCCAGTTCCTTGTTGGAAGCTCACCCTGCTCTGCGCTATACCTAAAGTGAAAGTCAACGTGAGCCCAAGCTTCGAAGTAAGGCCCTGATTATCCTTGCAAAACGAGAGGCGTGCAGCAGCTCCATGAGGCCTTCATCGTTGTTCTGCTTTAGTTTCAAGGTAGTAAGCTTTTCAACACTCCTAGGGGCCTTGCTTCAGCACCCGTTTCAGTACCAGAACACTGCGTAGAACCAGGAAGCTCTGCTCCTGCGTGGATGCTGCGTGTCAACCTAGAAATTAGAGACTGATGGCACAAGGCTTGTTTTCCCGTTTTGAAAGCTCCATTCATGCGGCCTCGAAGCTACCTGAAAAGCACTGTTGTTACCGTGCTTTTACTTACAGCCGGCATGGCACATAGAAGAAAATGAGTTTTCTCGAAAGAAACCTTGTGCTTCCAGTTCCTAGTTGGAAGCTCACCCGGCTCTGCTCTATACCAAACGTGAAAGTCAATGTGAGCACTAGCCTCGAAGTAAGGCCCTGATTATGCTGGCAATACGGGAGGCGTGCAGCAGCTCCATGAGGCCTTCATCGCTGTTCTGCTTTAGTTTCACGGTAGTAAGCTTTCCAACATTCCTAGGGACTTTGCTTAAGCAACCGTTTCGGTACCAGAACACTGCGTAGAGACAGTAAGCTCTGGTCCTGCGTGTATGCTGCGTGTCAACCTAGAAATTGGAGACTGATGGCATAAGGCTTCTTTTGCCATTATGAAAGCTCCGTTCATGCGGCCTCGAAGCTACCTGAAAAGCATTGTTGTTGCCGGGGTTTTCCTCACTGCCGGCATGGTTCTGAGAAGAAACTGAGTTTTCTCCTAAGAAACCTTGGGTTTCCAGTTCCTTGTTGGAAGCTCACCCTGCTCTGCGCTATACCTAAAGTGAAAGTCAACGTGAACCCAAGCTTCGAAGTAAGGCCCTGATTATCCTTGCAAAACGAGAGGCGTGCAGCAGCTCCATGAGGCCTTCATCGTTGTTCTGCTTTAGTTTCAAGGTAGTAAGCTTTTCAACACTCCTAGGGGCCTTGCTTCAGCACCCGTTTCAGTACCAGAACACTGCGTAGAACCAGGAAGTTCTGCTCCTGCGTGTATGCTGCGTGTCAACCTAGAAATTAGAGGCTGACGGCACAAGGCTAGTTTTCCCATTATGAAAGCTCCGTTGATGCGGCCCGAAGCTACCTGAAAAGCACTGTTGTTACCGTGCTTTTACTTACAGCCGGCATGGCACATAGAAGAAAATGAGTTTTCTCGAAAGAAACCTTGTGCTTCCAGTTCCTAGTTGGAAGCTCACCCGGCTCTGCTCTATACCAAACGTGAAAGTCAATGTGAGCACTAGCCTCGAAGTAAGGCCCTGATTATGCTGGCAATACGGGAGGCGTGCAGCAGCTCCATGAGGCCTTCATCGCTGTTCTGCTTTAGTTTCACGGTAGTAAGCTTTCCAACATTCCTAGGGACTTTGCTTAAGCAACCGTTTCGGTACCAGAACACTGCGTAGAGACAGTAAGCTCTGGTCCTGCGTGTATGCTGCGTGTCAACCTAGAAATTGGAGACTGATGGCATAAGGCTTCTTTTGCCATTATGAAAGCTCCGTTCATGCGGCCTCGAAGCTACCTGAAAAGCATTGTTGTTGCCAGGGTTTTCCTCACTGCCGGCATGGTTCTGAGAAGAAAATGAGTTTTCTCCTAAGAAACCTTGGGTTTCCAGTTCCTTGTTGGAAGCTCACCCTGCT
Source organism: Eubalaena glacialis (assembly GCF_028564815.1). NCBI lineage: Eukaryota > Metazoa > Chordata > Mammalia > Artiodactyla > Balaenidae > Eubalaena > Eubalaena glacialis. Next base: position 34,984,935 of record NC_083725.1, read on the forward strand.
CTGCGCTATACCTAAAGTGAAAGTCAACGTGAACCCAAGCTTCGAAGTAAGGCCCTGATTATCCTTGCAAAACGAGAGGCGTGCAGCAGCTCCATGAGGCCTTCATCGTTGTTCTGCTTTAGTTTCAAGGTAGTAAGCTTTTCAACACTCCTAGGGGCCTTGCTTCAGCACCCGTTTCAGTACCAGAACACTGCGTAGAACCAGGAAGTTCTGCTCCTGCGTGTATGCTGCGTGTCAACCTAGAAATTAGAGTCTGACGGCACAAGGCTAGTTTTCCCATTATGAAAGCTCCGTTGATGCGGCCCCGAAGCTACCTGAAAAGCACTGTTGTTACCGTGCTTTTACTTACAGCCGGCATGGCACATAGAAGAAAATGAGTTTTCTCGAAAGAAACCTTGTGCTTCCAGTTCCTAGTTGGAAGCTCACCCGGCTCTGCTCTATACCAAACGTGAAAGTCAATGTGAGCACTAGCCTCGAAGTAAGGCCCTGATTATCCTGGCAAAACGGGAGGCGTGCAGCAGCTCCATGAGGCCTTCATCGCTGTTCTGCTTTAGTTTCACGGTAGTAAGCTTTCCAAGACTCCTAGGGACTTTGCTTAAGCAACCGTTTCGGTACCAGAAGACTGCGTAGAGACAGTAAGCTCTGGTCCTGCGTGTATGCTGCGTGTCAACCTAGAAATTGGAGACTGATGGCATAAGGCTTCTTTTCCCATTATGAAAGCTCCGTTCATGCGGCCTCGAAGCTACCTGAAAAGCATTGTTGTTGCCGGGGTTTTCCTCACTGCCGGCATGGTTCTGAGAAGAAAATGAGTTTTCTCCTAAGAAACCTTGGGTTTCCAGTTCCTTGTTGGAAGCTCACCCTGCTCTGCGCTATACCTAAAGTGAAAGTCAACGTGAGCCCAAGCTTCGAAGTAAGGCCCTGATTATCCTTGCAAAACGAGAGGCGTGCAGCAGCTCCATGAGGCCTTCATCGTTGTTCTGCTTTAGTTTCAAGGTAGTAAGCTTTTCAACACTCCTAGGGGCCTTGCTTCAGCACCCGTTTCAGTACCAGAACACTGCGTAGAACCAGGAAGCTCTGCTCCTGCGTGTATGCTGCGTGTCAACCTAGAAATTAGAGACTGATGGCACAAGGCTTGTTTTCCCGTTTTGAAAGCTCCATTCATGCGGCCTCGAAGCTACCTGAAAAGCACTGTTGTTACCGTGCTTTTACTTACAGCCGGAATGGCACATAGAAGAAAATGAGTTTTCTCGAAAGAAACCTTGTGCTTCCAGTTCCTAGTTGGAAGCTCACCCGGCTCTGCTCTATACCAAACGTGAAAGTCAATGTGAGCACTAGCCTCGAAGTAAGGCCCTGATTATGCTGGCAATACGGGAGGCGTGCAGCAGCTCCATGAGGCCTTCATCGCTGTTCTGCTTTAGTTTCACGGTAGGAAGCTTTCCAACATTCCTAGGGACTTTGCTTAAGCAACCGTTTCGGTACCAGAACACTGCGTAGAGACAGTAAGCTCTGGTCCTGCGTGTATGCTGCGTGTCAACCTAGAAATTGGAGACTGATGGCATAAGGCTTCTTTTGCCATTATGAAAGCTCCGTTCATGCGGCCTCGAAGCTACCTGAAAAGCATTGTTGTTGCCGGGGTTTTCCTCACTGCCGGCATGGTTCTGAGAAGAAAATGAGTTTTCTCCTAAGAAACCTTGGGTTTCCAGTTCCTTGTTGGAAGCTCACCCTGCTCTGCGCTATACCTAAAGTGAAAGTCAACGTGAGCCCAAGCTTCGAAGTAAGGCCCTGATTATCCTTGCAAAACGAGAGGCGTGCAGCAGCTCCATGAGGCCTTCATCGTTGTTCTGCTTTAGTTTAAAGGTAGTAAGCTTTTCAACACTCCTAGGGGCCTTGCTTCAGCACCCGTTTCAGTACCAGAACACTGCGTAGAACCAGGAAGCTCTGCTCCTGCGTGTATGCTGCGTGTCAACCTAGAAATTAGAGGCTGACGGCACATGGCTTGTTTTCCCGTTTTGAAAGCTCCATTCATGCGGCCTCGAAGCTACCTGAAAAGCACTGTTGTTACCGTGCTTTTACTTACAGCCGGCATGGCACATAGAAGAAAATGAGTTTTCTCTAAAGAAACCTTGTGCTTCCAGTTCCTAGTTGGAAGCTCACCCGGCTCTGCTCTATACCAAACGTGAAAGTCAATGTGAGCACTAGCCTCGAAATAAGGCCCTGATTATGCTGGCAATACGGGAGGCGTGCAGCAGCTCCATGAGGCCTTCATCGCTGTTCTGCTTTAGTTTCACGGTAGTAAGCTTTCCAACATTCCTAGGGACTTTGCTTAAGCAACCGTTTCGGTACCAGAACACTGCGTAGAGACAGTAAGCTCTGGTCCTGCGTGTATGCTGCGTGTCAACCTAGAAATTGGAGACTGATGGCATAAGGCTTCTTTTGCCATTATGAAAGCTCCGTTCATGCGGCCTCGAAGCTACCTGAAAAGCATTGTTGTTGCCGGGGTTTTCCTCACTGCCGGCATGGTTCTGAGAAGAAAATGAGTTTTCTCCTAAGAAACCTTGGGTTTCCAGTTCCTTGTTGGAAGCTCACCCTGCTCTGCGCTATACCTAAAGTGAAAGTCAACGTGAGCCCAAGCTTCGAAGTAAGGCCCTGATTATCCTTGCAAAACGAGAGGCGTGCAGCAGCTCCATGAGGCCTTCATCGTTGTTCTGCTTTAGTTTCAAGGTAGTAAGCTTTTCAACACTCCTAGGGGCCTTGCTTCAGCACCCGTTTCAGTACCAGAACACTGCGTAGAACCAGGAAGCTCCGCTCCTGCGTGTATGCTGCGTGTCAACCTAGAAATTAGAGACTGACGGCACAAGGCTTGTTTTCCCGTTTTGAAAGCTCCATTCATGCGGCCTCGAAGCTACCTGAAAAGCACTGTTGTTACCGTGCTTTTACTTACAGCCGGCATGGCACATAGAAGAAAATGAGTTTTCTCGAAAGAAACCTTGTGCTTCCAGTTCCTAGTTGGAAGCTCACCCGGCTCTGCTCTATACCAAACGTGAAAGTCAATGTGAGCACTAGCCTCGAAGTAAGGCCCTGATTATGCTGGCAATACGGGAGGCGTGCAGCAGCTCCATGAGGCCTTCATCGCTGTTCTGCTTTAGTTTCACGGTAGTAAGCTTTCCAACATTCCTAGGGACTTTGCTTAAGCAACCGTTTCGGTACCAGAACACTGCGTAGAGACAGTAAGCTCTGGTCCTGCGTGTATGCTGCGTGTCAACCTAGAAATTGGAGACTGATGGCATAAGGCTTCTTTTGCCATTATGAAAGCTCCGTTCATGCGGCCTCGAAGCTACCTGAAAAGCATTGTTGTTGCCGGGGTTTTCCTCACTGCCGGCATGGTTCTGAGAAGAAACTGAGTTTTCTCCTAAGAAACCTTGGGTTTCCAGTTCCTTGTTGGAAGCTCACCCTGCTCTGCGCTATACCTAAAGTGAAAGTCAACGTGAGCCCAAGCTTCGAAGTAAGGCCCTGATTATCCTTGCAAAACGAGAGGCGTGCAGCAGCTCCATGAGGCCTTCATCGTTGTTCTGCTTTAGTTTCAAGGTAGTAAGCTTTTCAACACTCCTAGGGGCCTTGCTTCAGCACCCGTTTCAGTACCAGAACACTGCGTAGAACCAGGAAGCTCTGCTCCTGCGTGTATGCTGCGTGTCAACCTAGAAATTAGAGGCTGACGGCACATGGCTTGTTTTCCCGTTTTGAAAGCTCCATTCATGCGGCCTCGAAGCTACCTGAAAAGCACTGTTGTTACCGTGCTTTTACTTACAGCCGGCATGGCACATAGAAGAAAATGAGTTTTCTCGAAAGAAACCTTGTGCTTCCAGTTCCTAGTTGGAAGCTCACCCGGCTCTGCTCTATACCAAACGTGAAAGTCAATGTGAGCACTAGCCTCGAAATAAGGCCCTGATTATGCTGGCAATACGGGAGGCGTGCAGCAGCTCCATGAGGCCTTCATCGCTGTTCTGCTTTAGTTTCACGGTAGTAAGCTTTCCAACATTCCTAGGGACTTTGCTTAAGCAACCGTTTCGGTACCAGAACACTGCGTAGAGACAGTAAGCTCTGGTCCTGCGTGTATGCAGCGTGTCAACCTAGAAATTGGAGACTGATGGCATAAGGCTTCTTTTCCCATTATGAAAGCTCCGTTCATGCGGCCTCGAAGCTACCTGAAAAGCATTGTTGTTGCCGGGGTTTTCCTCACTGCCGGCATGGTTCTGAGAAGAAACTGAGTTTTCTCCTAAGAAACCTTGGGTTTCCAGTTCCTTGTTGGAAGCTCACCCTGCTCTGCGCTATACCTAAAGTGAAAGTCAACGTGAGCCCAAGCTTCGAAGTAAGGCCCTGATTATCCTTGCAAAACGAGAGGCGTGCAGCAGCTCCATGAGGCCTTCATCGTTGTTCTGCTTTAGTTTCAAGGTAGTAAGCTTTTCAACACTCCTAGGGGCCTTGCTTCAGCACCCGTTTCAGTACCAGAACACTGCGTAGAACCAGGAAGCTCCGCTCCTGCGTGTATGCTGCGTGTCAACCTAGAAATTAGAGACTGATGGCACAAGGCTTGTTTTCCCGTTTTGAAAGCTCCATTCATGCGGCCTCGAAGCTACCTGAAAAGCACTGTTGTTACCGTGCTTTTACTTACAGCCGGCATGGCACATAGAAGAAAATGAGTTTTCTCGAAAGAAACCTTGTGCTTCCAGTTCCTAGTTGGAAGCTCACCCGACTCTGCTCTATACCAAACATGAAAGTCAATGTGAGCACTAGCCTCGAAGTAAGGCCCTGATTATGCTGGCAAAACGGGAGGCGTGCAGCAGCTCCATGAGGCCTTCATCGCTCTTCTGCTTTAGTTTCACGGTAGTAAGCTTTCCAACATTCCTAGGGACTTTGCTTAAGCAACCGTTTCGGTACCAGAACACTGCGTAGAGACAGTAAGCTCTGGTCCTGCGTGTATGCTGCGTGTCAACCTAGAAATTGGAGACTGATGGCATAAGGCTTCTTTTGCCATTATGAAAGCTCCGTTCATGCGGCCTCGAAGCTACCTGAAAAGCATTGTTGTTGCCGGGGTTTTCCTCACTGCCGGCATGGTTCTGAGAAGAAACTGAGTTTTCTCCTAAGAAACCTTGGGTTTCCAGTTCCTTGTTGGAAGCTCACCCTGCTCTGCGCTATACCTAAAGTGAAAGTCAACGTGAACCCAAGCTTCGAAGTAAGGCCCTGATTATCCTTGCAAAACGAGAGGCGTGCAGCAGCTCCATGAGGCCTTCATCGTTGTTCTGCTTTAGTTTCAAGGTAGTAAGCTTTTCAACACTCCTAGGGGCCTTGCTTCAGCACCCGTTTCAGTACCAGAACACTGCGTAGAACCAGGAAGCTCTGCTCCTGCGTGTATGCTGCGTGTCAACCTAGAAATTAGAGGCTGACGGCACATGGCTTGTTTTCCCGTTTTGAAAGCTCCATTCATGCGGCCTCGAAGCTACCTGAAAAGCACTGTTGTTACCGTGCTTTTACTTACAGCCGGCATGGCACATAGAAGAAAATGAGTTTTCTCGAAAGAAACCTTGTGCTTCCAGTTCCTAGTTGGAAGCTCACCCGGCTCTGCTCTATACCAAACGTGAAAGTCAATGTGAGCACTAGCCTCGAAATAAGGCCCTGATTATGCTGGCAATACGGGAGGCGTGCAGCAGCTCCATGAGGCCTTCATCGCTGTTCTGCTTTAGTTTCACGGTAGTAAGCTTTCCAACATTCCTAGGGACTTTGCTTAAGCAACCGTTTCGGTACCAGAACACTGCGTAGAGACAGTAAGCTCTGGTCCTGCGTGTATGCTGCGTGTCAACCTAGAAATTGGAGACTGATGGCATAAGGCTTCTTTTCCCATTATGAAAGCTCCGTTCATGCGGCCTCGAAGCTACCTGAAAAGCATTGTTGTTGCCGGGGTTTTCCTCACTGCCGGCATGGTTCTGAGAAGAAACTGAGTTTTCTCCTAAGAAACCTTGGGTTTCCAGTTCCTTGTTGGAAGCTCACCCTGCTCTGCGCTATACCTAAAGTGAAAGTCAACGTGAGCCCAAGCTTCGAAGTAAGGCCCTGATTATCCTTGCAAAACGAGAGGCGTGCAGCAGCTCCATGAGGCCTTCATCGTTGTTCTGCTTTAGTTTCAAGGTAGTAAGCTTTTCAACACTCCTAGGGGCCTTGCTTCAGCACCCGTTTCAGTACCAGAACACTGCGTAGAACCAGGAAGCTCCGCTCCTGCGTGTATGCTGCGTGTCAACCTAGAAATTAGAGACTGATGGCACAAGGCTTGTTTTCCCGTTTTGAAAGCTCCATTCATGCGGCCTCGAAGCTACCTGAAAAGCACTGTTGTTACCGTGCTTTTACTTACAGCCGGCATGGCACATAGAAGAAAATGAGTTTTCTCGAAAGAAACCTTGTGCTTCCAGTTCCTAGTTGGAAGCTCACCCGGCTCTGCTCTATACCAAACATGAAAGTCAATGTGAGCACTAGCCTCGAAGTAAGGCCCTGATTATGCTGGCAAAACGGGAGGCGTGCAGCAGCTCCATGAGGCCTTCATCGCTCTTCTGCTTTAGTTTCACGGTAGTAAGCTTTCCAACATTCCTAGGGACTTTGCTTAAGCAACCGTTTCGGTACCAGAACACTGCGTAGAGACAGTAAGCTCTGGTCCTGCGTGTATGCTGCGTGTCAACCTAGAAATTGGAGACTGATGGCATAAGGCTTCTTTTGCCATTATGAAAGCTCCGTTCATGCGGCCTCGAAGCTACCTGAAAAGCATTGTTGTTGCCGGGGTTTTCCTCACTGCCGGCATGGTTCTGAGAAGAAACTGAGTTTTCTCCTAAGAAACCTTGGGTTTCCAGTTCCTTGTTGGAAGCTCACCCTGCTCTGCGCTATACCTAAAGTGAAAGTCAACGTGAGCCCAAGCTTCGAAGTAAGGCCCTGATTATCCTTGCAAAACGAGAGGCGTGCAGCAGCTCCATGAGGCCTTCATCGTTGTTCTGCTTTAGTTTCAAGGTAGTAAGCTTTTCAACACTCCTAGGGGCCTTGCTTCAGCACCCGTTTCAGTACCAGAACACTGAGTAGAACCAGGAAGCTCTGCTCCTGCGTGTATGCTGCGTGTCAACCTAGAAATTAGAGGCTGACGGCACAAGGCTTGTTTTCCCGTTTTGAAAGCTCCATTCATGCGGCCTCGAAGCTACCTGAAAAGCACTGTTGTTACCGTGCTTTTACTTACAGCCGGCATGGCACATAGAAGAAAATGAGTTTTCTCGAAAGAAACCTTGTGCTTCCAGTTCCTAGTTGGAAGCTCACCCGGCTCTGCTCTATACCAAACGTGAAAGTCAATGTGAGCACTAGCCTCGAAGTAAGGCCCTGATTATGCTGGCAAAACGGGAGGCGTGCAGCAGCTCCATGAGGCCTTCATCGCTGTTCTGCTTTAGTTTCACGGTAGTAAGCTTTCCAAGACTCCTAGGGACTTTGCTTAAGCAACCGTTTCGGTACCAGAACACTGTGTAGAGACAGTAAGCTCTGTTTCTGCGTGTATGCTGCGTGTCAACCTAGAAATTGGAGACTGATGGCATAAGGCTTCTTTTGCCATTATGAAAGCTCCGTTCATGTGGCCTCGAAGCTACCTGAAAAGCATTGTTGTTGCCGGGGTTTTCCTCACTGCCGGCATGGTTCTGAGAAGAAAATGAGTTTTCTCCTAAGAAACCTTGGGTTTCCAGTTCCTTGTTGGAAGCTCACCCTGCTCTGCGCTATACCTAAAGTGAAAGTCAACGTGAGCCCAAGCTTCGAAGTAAGGCCCTGATTATCCTTGCAAAACGAGAGGCGTGCAGCAGCTCCATGAGGCCTTCATCGTTGTTCTGCTTTAGTTTCAAGGTAGTAAGCTTTTCAACACTCCTAGGGGCCTTGCTTCAGCACCCGTTTCAGTACCAGAACACTGCGTAGAACCAGGAAGCTCTGCTCCTGCGTGTATGCTGCGTGTCAACCTAGAAATTAGAGACTGACGGCACAAGGCTTGTTTTCCCGTTTTGAAAGCTCCATTCATGCGGCCTCGAAGCTACCTGAAAAGCACTGTTGTTACCGTGCTTTTACTTACAGCCGGCATGGCACATAGAAGAAAATGAGTTTTCTCGAAAGAAACCTTGTGCTTCCGGTTCCTAGTTGGAAGCTCACCCGGCTCTGCTCTATACCAAACGTGAAAGTCAATGTGAGCACTAGCCTCGAAGTAAGGCCCTGATTATGCTGGCAATACGGGAGGCGTGCAGCAGCTCCATGAGGCCTTCATCGCTGTTCTGCTTTAGTTTCACGGTAGTAAGCTTTCCAACATTCCTAGGGACTTTGCTTAAGCAACCGTTTCGGTACCAGAACACTGCGTAGAGACAGTAAGCTCTGGTCCTGCGTGTATGCTGCGTGTCAACCTAGAAATTGGAGACTGATGGCATAAGGCTTCTTTTCCCATTATGAAAGCTCCGTTCATGCGGCCTCGAAGCTACCTGAAAAGCATTGTTGTTGCCGGGGTTTTCCTCACTGCCGGCATGGTTCTGAGAAGAAAATGAGTTTTCTCCTAAGAAACCTTGGGTTTCCAGTTCCTTGTTGGAAGCTCACCCTGCTCTGCGCTATACCTAAAGTGAAAGTCAACGTGAGCCCAAGCTTCGAAGTAAGGCCCTGATTATCCTTGCAAAACGAGAGGCGTGCAGCAGCTCCATGAGGCCTTCATCGTTGTTCTGCTTTAGTTTCAAGGTAGTAAGCTTTTCAACACTCCTAGGGGCCTTGCTTCAGCACCCGTTTCAGTACCAGAACACTGCGTAGAACCAGGAAGCTCTGCTCCTGCGTGTATGCTGCGTGTCAACCTAGAAATTAGAGACTGATGGCACAAGGCTTGTTTTCCCGTTTTGAAAGCTCCATTCATGCGGCCTCGAAGCTACCTGAAAAGCACTGTTGTTACCGTGCTTTTACTTACAGCCGGCATGGCACATAGAAGAAAATGAGTTTTCTCGAAAGAAACCTTGTGCTTCCAGTTCCTAGTTGGAAGCTCACCCGGCTCTGCTCTATACCAAACGTGAAAGTCAATGTGAGCACTAGCCTCGAAGTAAGGCCCTGATTATGCTGGCAATACGGGAGGCGTGCAGCAGCTCCATGAGGCCTTCATCGCTGTTCTGCTTTAGTTTCACGGTAGGAAGCTTTCCAACATTCCTAGGGACTTTGCTTAAGCAACCGTTTCGGTACCAGAACACTGCGTAGAGACAGTAAGCTCTGGTCCTGCGTGTATGCTGCGTGTCAACCTAGAAATTGGAGACTGATGGCATAAGGCTTCTTTTGCCATTATTAAAGCTCCGTTCATGCGGCCTCGAAGCTACCTGAAAAGCATTGTTGTTGCCGGGGTTTTCCTCACTGCCGGCATGGTTCTGAGAAGAAAATGAGTTTTCTCCTAAGAAACCTTGGGTTTCCAGTTCCTTGTTGGAAGCTCACCCTGCTCTGCGCTATACCTAAAGTGAAAGTCAACGTGAGCCCAAGCTTCGAAGTAAGGCCCTGATTATCCTTGCAAAACGAGAGGCGTGCAGCAGCTCCATGAGGCCTTCATCGTTGTTCTGCTTTAGTTTCAAGGTAGTAAGCTTTTCAACACTCCTAGGGGCCTTGCTTCAGCACCCGTTTCAGTACCAGAACACTGCGTAGAACCAGGAAGCTCTGCTCCTGCGTGTATGCTGCGTGTCAACCTAGAAATTAGAGGCTGACGGCACAAGGCTTGTTTTCCCGTTTTGAAAGCTCCATTCATGCGGCCTCGAAGCTACCTGAAAAGCACTGTTGTTACCGTGCTTTTACTTACAGCCGGCATGGCACATAGAAGAAAATGAGTTTTCTCGAAAGAAACCTTGTGCTTCCAGTTCCTAGTTGGAAGCTCACCCGGCTCTGCTCTATACCAAACGTGAAAGTCAATGTGAGCACTAGCCTCGAAGTAAGGCCCTGATTATGCTGGCAATACGGGAGGCGTGCAGCAGCTCCATGAGGCCTTCATCGCTGTTCTGCTTTAGTTTCACGGTAGTAAGCTTTCCAACATTCCTAGGGACTTTGCTTAAGCAACCGTTTCGGTTCCAGAACACTGCGTAGAGACAGTAAGCTCTGGTCCTGCGTGTATGCTGCGTGTCAACCTAGAAATTGGAGACTGATGGCATAAGGCTTCTTTTCCCATTATGAAAGCTCCGTTCATGCGGCCTCGAAGCTACCTGAAAAGCATTGTTGTTGCCGGGGTTTTCCTCACTGCCGGCATGGTTCTGAGAAGAAACTGAGTTTTCTCCTAAGAAACCTTGGGTTTCCAGTTCCTTGTTGGAAGCTCACCCTGCTCTGCGCTATACCTAAAGTGAAAGTCAACGTGAGCCCAAGCTTCGAAGTAAGGCCCTGATTATCCTTGCAAAATGAGAGGCGTGCAGCAGCTCCATGAGGCCTTCATCGTTGTTCTGCTTTAGTTTCAAGGTAGTAAGCTTTTCAACACTCCTAGGGGCCTTGCTTCAGCACCCGTTTCAGTACCAGAACACTGCGTAGAACCAGGAAGCTCTGCTCCTGCGTGTATGCTGCGTGTCAACCTAGAAATTAGAGACTGATGGCACAAGGCTAGTTTTCCCATTATGAAAGCTCCGTTGATGCGGCCCCGAAGCTACCTGAAAAGCACTGTTGTTACCGTGCTTTTACTTACAGCTGGCATGGCACATAGAAGAAAATGAGTTTTCTCGAGAGAAACCTTGTGCTTCCAGTTCCTAGTTGGATGCTCACCCTGCTCTGCTCTATACCAAACGTGAAAGTCAATGTGAGCACTAGCCTCGAAGTAAGGCCCTGATTATGCTGGCAAAACGGGAGGCGTGCAGCAGCTCCATGAGGCCTTCATCGCTGTTCTGCTTTAGTTTCACGGTAGTAGCTTTCCAACATTCCTAGGGACTTTGCTTAAGCAACCGTTTCGGTACCAGAACACTGCGTAGAGACAGTAAGCTCTGGTCCTGCGTGTATGCTGCGTGTCAACCTAGAAATTGGAGACTGATGGCATAAGGCTTCTTTTGCCATTATGAAAGCTCCGTTCATGCGGCCTCGAAGCTACCTGAAAAGCATTGTTGTTGCCGGGGTTTTCCTCACTGCCGGCATGGTTCTGAGAAGAAAATGAGTTTTCTCCTAAGAAACCTTGGGTTTCCAGTTCCTTGTTGGAAGCTCACCCTGCTCTGCGCTATACCTAAAGTGAAAGTCAACGTGAGCCCAAGCTTCGAAGTAAGGCCCTGATTATCCTTGCAAAACGAGAGGCGTGCAGGAGCTCCATGAGGCCTTCATCGTTGTTCTGCTTTAGTTTCAAGGTAGTAAGCTTTTCAACACTCCTAGGGGCCTTGCTTCAGCACCCGTTTCAGTACCAGAACACTGCGTAGAACCAGGAAGCTCTGCTCCTGCGTGGATGCTGCGTGTCAACCTAGAAATTAGAGACTGATGGCACAAGGCTTGTTTTCCCGTTTTGAAAGCTCCATTCATGCGGCCTCGAAGCTACCTGAAAAGCACTGTTGTTACCGTGCTTTTACTTACAGCCGGCATGGCACATAGAAGAAAATGAGTTTTCTCGAAAGAAACCTTGTGCTTCCAGTTCCTAGTTGGAAGCTCACCCGGCTCTGCTCTATACCAAACGTGAAAGTCAATGTGAGCACTAGCCTCGAAGTAAGGCCCTGATTATGCTGGCAAATCGGGAGGCGTGCAGCAGCTCCATGAGGCCTTCATCGCTGTTCTGCTTTAGTTTCACGGTAGTAAGCTTTCCAACATTCCTAGGGACTTTGCTTAAGCAACCGTTTCGGTACCAGAACACTGCGTAGAGACAGTAAGCTCTGGTCCTGCGTGTATGCTGCGTGTCAACCTAGAAATTGGAGACTGATGGCATAAGGCTTCTTTTCCCATTATGAAAGCTCCGTTCATGCGGCCTCGAAGCTACCTGAAAAGCATTGTTGTTGCCGGGGTTTTCCTCACTGCCGGCATGGTTCTGAGAAGAAAATGAGTTTTCTCCTAAGAAACCTTGGGTTTCCAGTTCCTTGTTGGAAGCTCACCCTGCTCTGCGCTATACCTAAAGTGAAAGTCAACGTGAGCCCAAGCTTCGAAGTAAGGCCCTGATTATCCTTGCAAAACGAGAGGCGTGCAGCAGCTCCATGAGGCCTTCATCGTTGTTCTGCTTTAGTTTCAAGGTAGTAAGCTTTTCAACACTCCTAGGGGCCTTGCTTCAGCACCCGTTTCAGTACCAGAACACTGCGTAGAACCAGGAAGCTCTGCTCCTGCGTGTATGCTGCGTGTCAACCTAGAAATTAGAGACTGATGGCACAAGGCTTGTTTTCCCGTTTTGAAAGCTCCATTCATGCGGCCTCGAAGCTACCTGAAAAGCACTGTTGTTACCGTGCTTTTACTTACAGCCGGCATGGCACATAGAAGAAAATGAGTTTTCTCGAAAGAAACCTTGTGCTTCCAGTTCCTAGTTGGAAGCTCACCCGGCTCTGCTCTATACCAAACGTGAAAGTCAATGTGAGCACTAGCCTCGAAGTAAGGCCCTGATTATCCTGGCAATACGGGAGGCGTGCAGCAGCTCCATGAGGCCTTCATCGCTGTTCTGCTTTAGTTTCACGGTAGTAAGCTTTCCAACATTCCTAGGGACTTTGCTTAAGCAACCGTTTCGGTACCAGAACACTGCGTAGAGACAGTAAGCTCTGGTCCTGCGTGTATGCTGCGTGTCAACCTAGAAATTGGAGACTGATGGCATAAGGCTTCTTTTGCCATTATGAAAGCTCCGTTCATGCGGCCTCGAAGCTACCTGAAAAGCATTGTTGTTGCCGGGGTTTTCCTCACTGCCGGCATGGTTTTGAGAAGAAAATGAGTTTTCCCCTAAGAAACCTTGGGTTTCCAGTTCCTTGTTGGAAGCTCACCCTGCTCTGCGCTATACCTAAAGTGAAAGTCAACGTGAGCCCAAGCTTCGAAGTAAGGCCCTGATTATCCTTGCAAAACGAGAGGCGTGCAGCAGCTCCATGAGGCCTTCATCGTTGTTCTGCTTTAGTTTCAAGGTAGTAAGCTTTTCAACACTCCTAGGGGCCTTGCTTCAGCACCCGTTTCAGTACCAGAACACTGCGTAGAACCAGGAAGCTCTGCTCCTGCGTGTATGCTGCGTGTCAACCTAGAAATTAGAGACTGATGGCACAAGGCTAGTTTTCCCATTATGAAAGCTCCGTTGATGCGGCCCCGAAGCTACCTGAAAAGCACTGTTGTTACCGTGCTTTTACTTACAGCTGGCATGGCACATAGAAGAAAATGAGTTTTCTCGAGAGAAACCTTGTGCTTCCAGTTCCTAGTTGGAAGCTCACCCTGCTCTGCTCTATACCAAACGTGAAAGTCAATGTGAGCACTAGCCTCGAAGTAAGGCCCTGATTATGCTGGAAAAACGGGAGGCGTGCAGCAGCTCCATGAGGCCTTCATCGCTGTTCTGCTTTAGTTTCACGGTAGTAGCTTTCCAACATTCCTAGGGACTTTGCTTAAGCAACCGTTTCAGTACCAGAACACTGCGTAGAGACAGTAAGCTCTGGTCCTGCGTGTATGCTGCGTGTCAACCTAGAAATTGGAGACTGATGGCATAAGGCTTCTTTTGCCATTATGAAAGCTCCGTTCATGCGGCCTCGAAGCTACCTGAAAAGCATTGTTGTTGCCGTGGTTTTCCTCACTGCCGGCATGGTTCTGAGAAGAAAATGAGTTTTCTCCTAAGAAACCTTGGGTTTCCAGTTCCTTGTTGGAAGCTCACCCTGCTCTGCGCTATACCTAAAGTGAAAGTCAACGTGAGCCCAAGCTTCGAAGTAAGGCCCTGATTATCCTTGCAAAACGAGAGGCGTGCAGCAGCTCCATGAGGCCTTCATCGTTGTTCTGCTTTAGTTTCAAGGTAGTAAGCTTTTCAACACTCCTAGGGGCCTTGCTTCAGCACCCGTTTCAGTACCAGAACACTGCGTAGAACCAGGAAGCTCTGCTCCTGCGTGTATGCTGCGTGTCAACCTAGAAATTAGAGACTGATGGCACAAGGCTTGTTTTCCCGTTTTGAAAGCTCCATTCATGCGGCCTCGAAGCTACCTGAAAAGCACTGTTGTTACCGTGCTTTTACTTACAGCCGGCATGGCACATAGAAGAAAATGAGTTTTCTCGAAAGAAACCTTGTGCTTCCAGTTCCTAGTTGGAAGCTCACCCGGCTCTGCTCTATACCAAACGTGAAAGTCAATGTGAGCACTAGCCTCGAAGTAAGGCCCTGATTATGCTGGCAAATCGGGAGGCGTGCAGCAGCTCCATGAGGCCTTCATCGCTGTTCTGCTTTAGTTTCACGGTAGTAAGCTTTCCAAGACTCCTAGGGACTTTGCTTAAGCAACCGTTTCAGTACCAGAACACTGCGTAGAGACAGTAAGCTCTGGTCCTGCGTGTATGCTGCGTGTCAACCTAGAAATTGGAGACTGATGGCATAAGGCTTCTTTTCCCATTATGAAAGCTCCGTTCATGCGGCCTCGAAGCTACCTGAAAAGCATTGTTGTTGCCGGGGTTTTCCTCACTGCCAGCATGGTTCTGAGAAGAAACTGAGTTTTCTCCTAAGAAACCTTGGGTTTCCAGTTCCTTGTTGGAAGCTCACCCTGCTCTGCGCTATACCTAAAGTGAAAGTCAAATTGAGCCCAAGCTTCGAAGTAAGGCCCTGATTATCCTTGCAAAACGAGAGGCGTGCAGCAGCTCCATGAGGCCTTCATCGTTGTTCTGCTTTAGTTTCAAGGTAGTAAGCTTTTCAACACTCCTAGGGGCCTTGCTTCAGCACCCGTTTCAGTACCAGAACACTGCGTAGAACCAGGAAGCTCTGCTCCTGCGTGTATGCTGCGTGTCAACCTAGAAATTAGAGACTGACGGCACAAGGCTAGTTTTCCCATTATGAAAGCTCCGTTGATGCGGCCCCGAAGCTACCTGAAAAGCACTGTTGTTACCGTGCTTTTACTTACAGCAGGCATGGCACATAGAAGAAAATGAGTTTTCTCGAAAGAAACCTTGTGCTTCCAGTTCCTAGTTGGAAGCTCACCCGGCTCTGCTCTATACCAAACGTGAAAGTCAATGTGAGCACTAGCCTCGAAGTAAGGCCCTGATTATGCTGGCAAATCGGGAGGCGTGCAGCAGCTCCATGAGGCCTTCATCGCTGTTCTCCTTTAGTTTCACGGTAGTAAGCTTTCCAAGACTCCTAGGGACTTTGCTTAAGCAACCGTTTCAGTACCAGAACAATGCGTAGAGACAGTAAGCTCTGGTCCTGCGTGTATGCTGCGTGTCAACCTAGAAATTGGAGACTGATGGCATAAGGCTTCTTTTCCCATTATGAAAGCTCCGTTCATGCGGCCTCGAAGCTACCTGAAAAGCATTGTTGTTGCCGGCTTTTTCTCACTGCCAGCATGGTTCTGAGAAGAAAATGAGTTTTCTCCTAAGAAACCTTGGGTTTCCAGTTCCTTGTTGGAAGCTCACCCTGCTCTGCGCTATACCTAAAGTGAAAGTCAACGTGAGCCCAAGCTTCGAAGTAAGGCCCTGATTATCCTTGCAAAACGAGAGGCGTGCAGCAGCTCCATGAGGCCTTCATCGTTGTTCTGCTTTAGTTTCAAGGTAGTAAGCTTTTCAACACTCCTAGGGGACTTGCTTCAGCACCCGTCTCAGTACCAGAACACTGCGTAGAACCAGGAAGCTCTGCTCCTGCGTGTATGCTGCGTGTCAACCTAGAAATTAGAGACTGATGGCACAAGGCTTGTTTTCCCGTTTTGAAAGCTCCATTCATGCGGCTCCGAAGCTACCTGAAAAGCACTGTAGTTACCGTGCTTTTACTTACAGCTGGCATGGTTCATAGAAGAAAATGAGTTTTCTCGAAAGAAACCTTGTGCTTCCAGTTCCTAGTTGGAAGCTCACCCTGCTCTGCTCTATACCAAACGTGAAAGTCAATGTGAGCACTAGCCGCGAAGTAAGGCCCTGATTATGCTGGCAAAACGGGAGGCGTGCAGCAGCTCCATGAGGCCTTCATCGCTGTTCTGCTTTAGTTTCACGGTAGTAAGCTTTCCAAGACTCCTAGGGACTTTGCTTAAGCAACCGTTTCGGTACCAGAACACTGCGTAGAGACAGTAAGCTCTGGTCCTGCGTGTATGCTGCGTGTCAACCTAGAAATTGGAGACTGATGGCATAAGGCTTCTTTTCCCATTATGAAAGCTCCGTTCATGCGGCCTCGAAGCTACCTGAAAAGCATTGTTGTTGCCGGGGTTTTCCTCACTGCCAGCATGGTTCTGAGAAGAAAATGAGTTTTCTCCTAAGAAACCTTGGGTTTCCAGTTCCTTGTTGGAAGCTCACCCTGCTCTGCGCTATACCTAAAGTGAAAGTCAACGTGAGCCCAAGCTTCGAAGTAAGGCCCTGATTATCCTTGCAAAACGAGAGGCGTGCAGCAGCTCCATGAGGCCTTCATCGTTGTTCTGCTTTAGTTTCAAGGTAGTAAGCTTTTCAACACTCCTATGGGCCTTGCTTCAGCACCCGTTTCAGTACCAGAACACTGCGTAGAACCAGGAAGCTCTGCTCCTGCGTGTATGCTGCGTGTCAACCTAGAAATTAGAGACTGATGGCACAAGGCTTGTTTTCCCGTTTTGAAAGCTCCATTCATGCGGCCTCGAAGCTACCTGAAAAGCACTGTTGTTACCGTGCTTTTACTTACAGCTGGCATGGCACATAGAAGAAAATGAGTTTTCTCGAGAGAAACCTTGTGCTTCCAGTTCCTAGTTGGATGCTCACCCTGCTCTGCTCTATACCAAACGTGAAAGTCAATGTGAGCACTAGCCTCGAAGTAAGGCCCTGATTATGCTGGCAAAACGGGAGGCGTGCAGCAGCTCCATGAGGCCTTCATCGCTGTTCTGCTTTAGTTTCACGGTAGTAGCTTTCCAACATTCCTAGGGACTTTGCTTAAGCAACCGTTTCGGTACCAGAACACTGCGTAGAGACAGTAAGCTCTGGTCCTGCGTGTATGCTGCGTGTCAACCTAGAAATTGGAGACTGATGGCATAAGGCTTCTTTTGCCATTATGAAAGCTCCGTTCATGCGGCCTCGAAGCTACCTGAAAAGCATTGTTGTTGCCGGGGTTTTCCTCACTGCCGGCATGGTTCTGAGAAGAAAATGAGTTTTCTCCTAAGAAACCTTGGGTTTCCAGTTCCTTGTTGGAAGCTCACCCTGCTCTGCGCTATACCTAAAGTGAAAGTCAACGTGAGCCCAAGCTTCGAAGTAAGGCCCTGATTATCCTTGCAAAACGAGAGGCGTGCAGCAGCTCCATGAGGCCTTCATCGTTGTTCTGCTTTAGTTTCAAGGTAGTAAGCTTTTCAACACTCCTAGGGGCCTTGCTTCAGCACCCGTTTCAGTACCAGAACACTGCGTAGAACCAGGAAGCTCTGCTCCTGCGTGGATGCTGCGTGTCAACCTAGAAATTAGAGACTGATGGCACAAGGCTTGTTTTCCCGTTTTGAAAGCTCCATTCATGCGGCCTCGAAGCTACCTGAAAAGCACTGTTGTTACCGTGCTTTTACTTACAGCCGGCATGGCACATAGAAGAAAATGAGTTTTCTCGAAAGAAACCTTGTGCTTCCAGTTCCTAGTTGGAAGCTCACCCGGCTCTGCTCTATACCAAACGTGAAAGTCAATGTGAGCACTAGCCTCGAAGTAAGGCCCTGATTATGCTGGCAAATCGGGAGGCGTGCAGCAGCTCCATGAGGCCTTCATCGCTGTTCTGCTTTAGTTTCACGGTAGTAAGCTTTCCAACATTCCTAGGGACTTTGCTTAAGCAACCGTTTCGGTACCAGAACACTGCGTAGAGACAGTAAGCTCTGGTCCTGCGTGTATGCTGCGTGTCAACCTAGAAATTGGAGACTGATGGCATAAGGCTTCTTTTCCCATTATGAAAGCTCCGTTCATGCGGCCTCGAAGCTACCTGAAAAGCATTGTTGTTGCCGGGGTTTTCCTCACTGCCGGCATGGTTCTGAGAAGAAAATGAGTTTTCTCCTAAGAAACCTTGGGTTTCCAGTTCCTTGTTGGAAGCTCACCCTGCTCTGCGCTATACCTAAAGTGAAAGTCAACGTGAGCCCAAGCTTCGAAGTAAGGCCCTGATTATCCTTGCAAAACGAGAGGCGTGCAGCAGCTCCATGAGGCCTTCATCGTTGTTCTGCTTTAGTTTCAAGGTAGTAAGCTTTTCAACACTCCTAGGGGCCTTGCTTCAGCACCCGTTTCAGTACCAGAACACTGCGTAGAACCAGGAAGCTCTGCTCCTGCGTGTATGCTGCGTGTCAACCTAGAAATTAGAGACTGATGGCACAAGGCTTGTTTTCCCGTTTTGAAAGCTCCATTCATGCGGCCTCGAAGCTACCTGAAAAGCACTGTTGTTACCGTGCTTTTACTTACAGCCGGCATGGCACATAGAAGAAAATGAGTTTTCTCGAAAGAAACCTTGTGCTTCCAGTTCCTAGTTGGAAGCTCACCCGGCTCTGCTCTATACCAAACGTGAAAGTCAATGTGAGCACTAGCCTCGAAGTAAGGCCCTGATTATCCTGGCAATACGGGAGGCGTGCAGCAGCTCCATGAGGCCTTCATCGCTGTTCTGCTTTAGTTTCACGGTAGTAAGCTTTCCAACATTCCTAGGGACTTTGCTTAAGCAACCGTTTCGGTACCAGAACACTGCGTAGAGACAGTAAGCTCTGGTCCTGCGTGTATGCTGCGTGTCAACCTAGAAATTGGAGACTGATGGCATAAGGCTTCTTTTGCCATTATGAAAGCTCCGTTCATGCGGCCTCGAAGCTACCTGAAAAGCATTGTTGTTGCCGGGGTTTTCCTCACTGCCGGCATGGTTTTGAGAAGAAAATGAGTTTTCCCCTAAGAAACCTTGGGTTTCCAGTTCCTTGTTGGAAGCTCACCCTGCTCTGCGCTATACCTAAAGTGAAAGTCAACGTGAGCCCAAGCTTCGAAGTAAGGCCCTGATTATCCTTGCAAAACGAGAGGCGTGCAGCAGCTCCATGAGGCCTTCATCGTTGTTCTGCTTTAGTTTCAAGGTAGTAAGCTTTTCAACACTCCTAGGGGCCTTGCTTCAGCACCCGTTTCAGTACCAGAACACTGCGTAGAACCAGGAAGCTCTGCTCCTGCGTGTATGCTGCGTGTCAACCTAGAAATTAGAGACTGATGGCACAAGGCTAGTTTTCCCATTATGAAAGCTCCGTTGATGCGGCCCCGAAGCTACCTGAAAAGCACTGTTGTTACCGTGCTTTTACTTACAGCTGGCATGGCACATAGAAGAAAATGAGTTTTCTCGAGAGAAACCTTGTGCTTCCAGTTCCTAGTTGGAAGCTCACCCTGCTCTGCTCTATACCAAACGTGAAAGTCAATGTGAGCACTAGCCTCGAAGTAAGGCCCTGATTATGCTGGAAAAACGGGAGGCGTGCAGCAGCTCCATGAGGCCTTCATCGCTGTTCTGCTTTAGTTTCACGGTAGTAGCTTTCCAACATTCCTAGGGACTTTGCTTAAGCAACCGTTTCAGTACCAGAACACTGCGTAGAGACAGTAAGCTCTGGTCCTGCGTGTATGCTGCGTGTCAACCTAGAAATTGGAGACTGATGGCATAAGGCTTCTTTTGCCATTATGAAAGCTCCGTTCATGCGGCCTCGAAGCTACCTGAAAAGCATTGTTGTTGCCGTGGTTTTCCTCACTGCCGGCATGGTTCTGAGAAGAAAATGAGTTTTCTCCTAAGAAACCTTGGGTTTCCAGTTCCTTGTTGGAAGCTCACCCTGCTCTGCGCTATACCTAAAGTGAAAGTCAACGTGAGCCCAAGCTTCGAAGTAAGGCCCTGATTATCCTTGCAAAACGAGAGGCGTGCAGCAGCTCCATGAGGCCTTCATCGTTGTTCTGCTTTAGTTTCAAGGTAGTAAGCTTTTCAACACTCCTAGGGGCCTTGCTTCAGCACCCGTTTCAGTACCAGAACACTGCGTAGAACCAGGAAGCTCTGCTCCTGCGTGTATGCTGCGTGTCAACCTAGAAATTAGAGACTGATGGCACAAGGCTTGTTTTCCCGTTTTGAAAGCTCCATTCATGCGGCCTCGAAGCTACCTGAAAAGCACTGTTGTTACCGTGCTTTTACTTACAGCCGGCATGGCACATAGAAGAAAATGAGTTTTCTCGAAAGAAACCTTGTGCTTCCAGTTCCTAGTTGGAAGCTCACCCGGCTCTGCTCTATACCAAACGTGAAAGTCAATGTGAGCACTAGCCTCGAAGTAAGGCCCTGATTATGCTGGCAAATCGGGAGGCGTGCAGCAGCTCCATGAGGCCTTCATCGCTGTTCTGCTTTAGTTTCACGGTAGTAAGCTTTCCAAGACTCCTAGGGACTTTGCTTAAGCAACCGTTTCAGTACCAGAACACTGCGTAGAGACAGTAAGCTCTGGTCCTGCGTGTATGCTGCGTGTCAACCTAGAAATTGGAGACTGATGGCATAAGGCTTCTTTTCCCATTATGAAAGCTCCGTTCATGCGGCCTCGAAGCTACCTGAAAAGCATTGTTGTTGCCGGGGTTTTCCTCACTGCCAGCATGGTTCTGAGAAGAAACTGAGTTTTCTCCTAAGAAACCTTGGGTTTCCAGTTCCTTGTTGGAAGCTCACCCTGCTCTGCGCTATACCTAAAGTGAAAGTCAAATTGAGCCCAAGCTTCGAAGTAAGGCCCTGATTATCCTTGCAAAACGAGAGGCGTGCAGCAGCTCCATGAGGCCTTCATCGTTGTTCTGCTTTAGTTTCAAGGTAGTAAGCTTTTCAACACTCCTAGGGGCCTTGCTTCAGCACCCGTTTCAGTACCAGAACACTGCGTAGAACCAGGAAGCTCTGCTCCTGCGTGTATGCTGCGTGTCAACCTAGAAATTAGAGACTGACGGCACAAGGCTAGTTTTCCCATTATGAAAGCTCCGTTGATGCGGCCCCGAAGCTACCTGAAAAGCACTGTTGTTACCGTGCTTTTACTTACAGCAGGCATGGCACATAGAAGAAAATGAGTTTTCTCGAAAGAAACCTTGTGCTTCCAGTTCCTAGTTGGAAGCTCACCCGGCTCTGCTCTATACCAAACGTGAAAGTCAATGTGAGCACTAGCCTCGAAGTAAGGCCCTGATTATGCTGGCAAATCGGGAGGCGTGCAGCAGCTCCATGAGGCCTTCATCGCTGTTCTCCTTTAGTTTCACGGTAGTAAGCTTTCCAAGACTCCTAGGGACTTTGCTTAAGCAACCGTTTCAGTACCAGAACAATGCGTAGAGACAGTAAGCTCTGGTCCTGCGTGTATGCTGCGTGTCAACCTAGAAATTGGAGACTGATGGCATAAGGCTTCTTTTCCCATTATGAAAGCTCCGTTCATGCGGCCTCGAAGCTACCTGAAAAGCATTGTTGTTGCCGGCTTTTTCTCACTGCCAGCATGGTTCTGAGAAGAAAATGAGTTTTCTCCTAAGAAACCTTGGGTTTCCAGTTCCTTGTTGGAAGCTCACCCTGCTCTGCGCTATACCTAAAGTGAAAGTCAACGTGAGCCCAAGCTTCGAAGTAAGGCCCTGATTATCCTTGCAAAACGAGAGGCGTGCAGCAGCTCCATGAGGCCTTCATCGTTGTTCTGCTTTAGTTTCAAGGTAGTAAGCTTTTCAACACTCCTAGGGGACTTGCTTCAGCACCCGTCTCAGTACCAGAACACTGCGTAGAACCAGGAAGCTCTGCTCCTGCGTGTATGCTGCGTGTCAACCTAGAAATTAGAGACTGATGGCACAAGGCTTGTTTTCCCGTTTTGAAAGCTCCATTCATGCGGCTCCGAAGCTACCTGAAAAGCACTGTAGTTACCGTGCTTTTACTTACAGCTGGCATGGTTCATAGAAGAAAATGAGTTTTCTCGAAAGAAACCTTGTGCTTCCAGTTCCTAGTTGGAAGCTCACCCTGCTCTGCTCTATACCAAACGTGAAAGTCAATGTGAGCACTAGCCGCGAAGTAAGGCCCTGATTATGCTGGCAAAACGGGAGGCGTGCAGCAGCTCCATGAGGCCTTCATCGCTGTTCTGCTTTAGTTTCACGGTAGTAAGCTTTCCAAGACTCCTAGGGACTTTGCTTAAGCAACCGTTTCGGTACCAGAACACTGCGTAGAGACAGTAAGCTCTGGTCCTGCGTGTATGCTGCGTGTCAACCTAGAAATTGGAGACTGATGGCATAAGGCTTCTTTTCCCATTATGAAAGCTCCGTTCATGCGGCCTCGAAGCTACCTGAAAAGCATTGTTGTTGCCGGGGTTTTCCTCACTGCCAGCATGGTTCTGAGAAGAAAATGAGTTTTCTCCTAAGAAACCTTGGGTTTCCAGTTCCTTGTTGGAAGCTCACCCTGCTCTGCGCTATACCTAAAGTGAAAGTCAACGTGAGCCCAAGCTTCGAAGTAAGGCCCTGATTATCCTTGCAAAACGAGAGGCGTGCAGCAGCTCCATGAGGCCTTCATCGTTGTTCTGCTTTAGTTTCAAGGTAGTAAGCTTTTCAACACTCCTATGGGCCTTGCTTCAGCACCCGTTTCAGTACCAGAACACTGCGTAGAACCAGGAAGCTCTGCTCCTGCGTGTATGCTGCGTGTCAACCTAGAAATTAGAGACTGATGGCACAAGGCTTGTTTTCCCGTTTTGAAAGCTCCATTCATGCGGCCTCGAAGCTACCTGAAAAGCACTGTTGTTACCGTGCTTTTACTTACAGCCGGCATGGCACATAGAAGAAAATGAGTTTTCTCGAAAGAAACCTTGTGCTTCCAGTTCCTAGTTGGAAGCTCACCCGGCTCTGCTCTATACCAAACGTGAAAGTCAATGTGAGCACTAGCCTCGAAGTAAGGCCCTGATTATGCTGGCAATACGGGAGGCGTGCAGCAGCTCCATGAGGCCTTCATCGCTGTTCTGCTTTAGTTTCACGGTAGGAAGCTTTCCAACATTCCTAGGGACTTTGCTTAAGCAACCGTTTCTTTACCAGAACACTGCGTAGAGACAGTAAGCTCTGGTCCTGCGTGTATGCTGCGTGTCAACCTAGAAATTGGAGACTGATGGCATAAGGCTTCTTTTGCCATTATGAAAGCTCCGTTCATGCGGCCTCGAAGCTACCTGAAAAGCATTGTTGTTGCCGGGGTTTTCCTCACTGCCGGCATGGTTTTGAGAAGAAACTGAGTTTTCTCCTAAGAAACCTTGGGTTTCCAGTTCCTTGTTGGAAGCTCACCCTGCTCTGCGCTATACCTAAAGTGAAAGTCAACGTGAGCCCAAGCTTCGAAGTAAGGCCCTGATTATCCTTGCAAAACGAGAGGCGTGCAGCAGCTCCATGAGGCCTTCATCGTTGTTCTGCTTTAGTTTCAAGGTAGTAAGCTTTTCAACACTCCTAGGGGCCTTGCTTCAGCACCCGTTTCAGTACCAGAACACTGCATAGAACCAGGAAGCTCTGCTCCTGCGTGTATGCTGCGTGTCAACCTAGAAATTAGAGACTGACGGCACAAGGCTAGTTTTCCCATTATGAAAGCTCCGTGGATGCGGCCCCGAAGCTACCTGAAAAGCACTGTTGTTACCGTGCTTTTACTTACAGCTGGCATGGCACATAGAAGAAAATGAGTTTTCTCGAAAGAAACCTTGTGCTTCCAGTTCCTAGTTGGAAGCTCACCCGGCTCTGCTCTATACCAAACGTGAAAGTCAATGTGAGCACTAGCCTCGAAGTAAGGCCCTGATTATGCTGGCAAAACGGGAGGCGTGCAGCAGCTCCATGAGGCCTTCATCGCTGTTCTGCTTTAGTTTCACGGTAGTAAGCTTTCCAAGACTCCTAGGGACTTTGCTTAAGCAACCGTTTCGGTACCAGAACACTGCGTAGAGACAGTAAGCTCTGGTCCTGCGTGTATGCTGCGTGTCAACCTAGAAATTGGAGACTGATGGCATAAGGCTTCTTTTGCCATTATGAAAGCTCCGTTCATGCGGCCTCGAAGCTACCTGAAAAGCATTGTTGTTGCCGGGGTTTTCCTCACTGCCGGCATGGTTCTGAGAAGAAAATGAGTTTTCTCCTAAGAAACCTTGGGTTTCCAGTTCCTTGTTGGAAGCTCACCCTGCTCTGCTCTATACCTAAAGTGAAAGTCAACGTGAGCCCAAGCTTCGAAGTAAGGCCCTGATTATCCTTGCAAAACGAGAGGCGTGCAGCAGCTCCATGAGGCCTTCATCGTTGTTCTGCTTTAGTTTCAAGGTAGTAAGCTTTTCAACACTCCTAGGGGACTTGCTTCAGCACCCGTCTCAGTAGCAGAACACTGCGTAGAACCAGGAAGCTCTGCTCCTGCGTGTATGCTGCGTGTCAACCTAGAAATTAGAGACTGATGGCACAAGGCTTGTTTTCCCGTTTTGAAAGCTCCATTCATGCGGCTCCGAAGCTACCTGAAAAGCACTGTAGTTACCGTGCTTTTACTTACAGCTGGCATGGTTCATAGAAGAAAATGAGTTTTCTCGAAAGAAACCTTGTGCTTCCAGTTCCTAGTTGGAAGCTCACCCTGCTCTGCTCTATACCAAACGTGAAAGTCAATGTGAGCACTAGCCTCGAAGTAAGGCCCTGATTATGCTGGCAAAACGGGAGGCGTGCAGCAGCTCCATGAGGCCTTCATCGCTGTTCTGCTTTAGTTTCACGGTAGTAGCTTTCCAACATTCCTAGGGACTTTGCTTAAGCAACCGTTTCGGTACCAGAACACTGCGTAGAGACAGTAAGCTCTGCTCCTGCGTGTATGCTGCGTGTCAACCTAGAAATTGGAGACTGATGGCATAAGGCTTCTTTTCCCATTATGAAAGCTCCGTTCATGCAGCTTCGAAGCTACCTGAAAAGCATTGTTGTTGCCGGGGTTTTCCTCACTGCCGGCATGGTTCTGAGAAGAAAATGAGTTTTCTCCTAAGAAACCTTGGGTTTCCAGTTCCTTGTTGGAAGCTCACCCTGCTCTGCGCTATACCTAAAGTGAAAGTCAACGTGAGCCCAAGCTTCGAAGTAAGGCCCTGATTATCCTTGCAAAACGAGAGGCGTGCAGCAGCTCCATGAGGCCTTCATCGTTGTTCTGCTTTAGTTTCAAGGTAGTAAGCTTTTCAACACTCCTAGGGGACTTGCTTCAGCACCCGTTTCAGTACCAGAACACTGCGTAGAACCAGGAAGCTCTGCTCCTGCGTGTATGCTGCGTGTCAACCTAGAAATTAGAGACTGACGGCACAAGGCTAGTTTTCCCATTATGAAAGCTCCGTTGATGCGGCCCCGAAGCTACCTGAAAAGCACTGTAGTTACCGTGCTTTTACTTACAGCCAGCATGGTTCATAGAAGAAAATCAGTTTTCTCGAAAGAAACCTTGTGCTTCCAGTTCCTAGTTGGAAGCTCACCCTGCTCTGCTCTATACCAAACGTGAAAGTCAATGTGAGCACTAGTCTCGAAGTAAGGCCCTGATTATCCTGGCAAAACGGGAGGCGTGCAGCAGCTCCATGAGGCCTTCATCGCTGTTCTGCTTTAGTTTCACGGTAGTAAGCTTTCCAAGACTCCTAGGGACTTTGCTTAAGCAACCGTTTCGGTACCAGAACACTGCGTAGAGACAGTAAGCTCTGGTCCTGCGTGTATGCTGCGTGTCAACCTAGAAATTGGAGACTGATGGCATAAGGCTTCTTTTGCCATTATGAAAGCTCCGTTCATGCGGCCTCGAAGCTACCTGAAAAGCATTGTTGTTGCCGGGGTTTTCCTCACTGCCGGCATGGTTCTGAGGAGAAAATGAGTTTTCTCCTAAGAAACCTTGGGTTTCCAGTTCTTTGTTGGAAGCTCACCCTGTTCTGCGCTATACCTAAAATGAAAGTCAACGTGAGCCCAAGCTTCGAAGTAAGGCCCTGATTATCCTTGCAAAACGAGAGGCGTGCAGCAGCTCCATGAGACCTTCATCGTTTTCTGCTTTAGTTTCAAGGTAGTGAGCTTTTCAACACTCCTAGGGGACTTGCTTCAGCACCCGTTTCAGTACCAGAACACTGCGTAGAACCAGGAAGCTCTGCTCCTGCGTGTATGCTGCGTGTCAACCTAGAAATTAGAGACTGACGGCACAAGGCTAGTTTTCCCATTATGAAAGCTCCGTGGATGCGGCCCCGAAGCTACCTGAAAAGCACTGTTGTTACCGTGCTTTTACTTACAGCTGGCATGGCACATAGAAGAAAATGAGTTTTCTCGAAAGAAACCTTGTGCTTCCAGTTCCTAGTTGGAAGCTCACCCGGCTCTGCTCTATACCAAACGTGAAAGTCAATGTGAGCACTAGCCTCGAAGTAAGGCCCTGATTATGCTGGCAAAACGGGAGGCGTGCAGCAGCTCCATGAGGCCTTCATCGCTGTTCTGCTTTAGTTTCACGGTAGTAAGCTTTCCAAGACTCCTAGGGACTTTGCTTAAGCAACCGTTTCGGTACCAGAACACTGCGTAGAGACAGTAAGCTCTGGTCCTGCGTGTATGCTGCGTGTCAACCTAGAAATTGGAGACTGATGGCATAAGGCTTCTTTTGCCATTATGAAAGCTCCGTTCATGCGGCCTCGAAGCTACCTGAAAAGCATTGTTGTTGCCGGGGTTTTCCTCACTGCCGGCATGGTTCTGAGAAGAAAATGAGTTTTCTCCTAAGAAACCTTGGGTTTCCAGTTCCTTGTTGGAAGCTCACCCTGCTCTGCGCTATACCTAAAGTGAAAGTCAACGTGAGCCCAAGCTTCGAAGTAAGGCCCTGATTATCCTTGCAAAACGAGAGGCGTGCAGCAGCTCCATGAGGCCTTCATCGTTGTTCTGCTTTAGTTTCAAGGTAGTAAGCTTTTCAACACTCCTAGGGGACTTGCTTCAGCACCCGTTTCAGTACCAGAACACTGCGTAGAACCAGGAAGCTCTGCTCCTGCGTGTATGCTGCGTGTCAACCTAGAAATTAGAGACTGACGGCACAAGGCTAGTTTTCCCATTATGAAAGCTCCGTTGATGCGGCCCCGAAGCTACCTGAAAAGCACTGTTGTTACCGTGCTTTTACTTACAGCCGGCATGGCACATAGAAGAAAATGAGTTTTCTCGAAAGAAACCTTGTGCTTCCAGTTCCTAGTTGGAAGCTCACCATGCTCTGCTCTATACCAAACGTGAAAGTCAATGTGAGCACTAGCCTCGAAGTAAGGCCCTGATTATCCTGGCAAAACGGGAGGCGTGCAGCAGCTCCATGAGGCCTTCATCGCTGTTCTGCTTTAGTTTCACGGTAGTAAGCTTTCCAAGACTCCTAGGGACTTTGCTTAAGCAACCGTTTCGGTACCAGAACACTGCGTAGAGACAGTAAGCTCTGGTCCTGCGTGTATGCTGCGTGTCAACCTAGAAATTGGAGACTGATGGCATAAGGCTTCTTTTGCCATTATGAAAGCTCCGTTCATGCGGCCTCGAAGCTACCTGAAAAGCATTGTTGTTGCCGGGGTTTTCCTCACTGCCGGCATGGTTCTGAGGAGAAAATGAGTTTTCTCCTAAGAAACCTTGGGTTTCCAGTTCTTTGTTGGAAGCTCACCCTGTTCTGCGCTATACCTAAAGTGAAAGTCAACGTGAGCCCAAGCTTCGAAGTAAGGCCCTGATTATCCTTGCAAAACGAGAGGCGTGCAGCAGCTCCATGAGACCTTCATCGTTTTCTGCTTTAGTTTCAAGGTAGTGAGCTTTTCAACACTCCTAGGGGACTTGCTTCAGCACCCGTTTCAGTACCAGAACACTGCGTAGAACCAGGAAGCTCTGCTCCTGCGTGTATGCTGCGTGTCAACCTAGAAATTAGAGACTGACGGCACAAGGCTAGTTTTCCCATTATGAAAGCTCCGTGGATGCGGCCCCGAAGCTACCTGAAAAGCACTGTTGTTACCGTGCTTTTACTTACAGCTGGCATGGCACATAGAAGAAAATGAGTTTTCTCGAAAGAAACCTTGTGCTTCCAGTTCCTAGTTGGAAGCTCACCCGGCTCTGCTCTATACCAAACGTGAAAGTCAATGTGAGCACTAGCCTCGAAGTAAGGCCCTGATTATGCTGGCAAAACGGGAGGCGTGCAGCAGCTCCATGAGGCCTTCATCGCTGTTCTGCTTTAGTTTCACGGTAGTAAGCTTTCCAAGACTCCTAGGGACTTTGCTTAAGCAACCGTTTCGGTACCAGAACACTGCGTAGAGACAGTAAGCTCTGGTCCTGCGTGTATGCTGCGTGTCAACCTAGAAATTGGAGACTGATGGCATAAGGCTTCTTTAGCCATTATGAAAGCTCCGTTCATGCGGCCTCGAAGCTACCTGAAAAGCATTGTTGTTGCCGGGGTTTTCCTCACTGCCGGCATGGTTCTGAGAAGAAAATGAGTTTTCTCCTAAGAAACCTTGGGTTTCCAGTTCCTTGTTGGAAGCTCACCCTGCTCTGCGCTATACCTAAAGTGAAAGTCAACGTGAGCCCAAGCTTCGAAGTAAGGCCCTGATTATCCTTGCAAAACGAGAGGCGTGCAGCAGCTCCATGAGGCCTTCATCGTTGTTCTGCTTTAGTTTCAAGGTAGTAAGCTTTTCAACACTCCTAGGGGACTTGCTTCAGCACCCGTTTCAGTACCAGAACACTGCGTAGAACCAGGAAGCTCTGCTCCTGCGTGTCAACCTAGAAATTAGAGACTGACGGCACAAGGCTAGTTTTCCCATTATGAAAGCTCCGTGGATGCGGCCCCGAAGCTACCTGAAAAGCACTGTTGTTACCGTGCTTTTACTTACAGCCGGCATGGCACATAGAAGAAAATGAGTTTTCTCGAAAGAAACCTTGTGCTTCCAGTTCCTAGTTGGAAGCTCACCATGCTCTGCTCTATACCAAACGTGAAAGTCAATGTGAGCACTAGCCTCGAAGTAAGGCCCTGATTATGCTGGCAAAAAGGGAGGCGTGCAGCAGCTCCATGAGGCCTTCATCGCTGTTCTGCTTTAGTTTCACGGTAGTAAGCTTTCCAAGACTCCTAGGGACTTTGCTTAAGCAACCGTTTCGGTACCAGAACACTGCGTAGAGACAGTAAGCTCTGGTCCTGCGTGTATGCTGCGTGTCAACCTAGAAATTGGAGACTGATGGCATAAGGCTTCTTTTGCCATTATGAAAGCTCCGTTCATGCGGCCTCGAAGCTACCTGAAAAGCATTGTTGTTGCCGGGGTTTTCCTCACTGCCGGCATGGTTCTGAGAAGAAACTGAGTTTTCTCCTAAGAAACCTTGGGTTTCCAGTTCCTTGTTGGAAGCTCACCCTGCTCTGCGCTATACCTAAAGTGAAAGTCAACGTGAGCCCAAGCTTCGAAGTAAGGCCCTGATTATCCTTGCAAAACGAGAGGCGTGCAGCAGCTCCATGAGGCCTTCATCGTTGTTCTGCTTTAGTTTCAAGGTAGTAAGCTTTTCAACACTCCTAGGGGCCTTGCTTCAGCACCCGTTTCAGTACCAGAACACTGCGTAGAACCAGGAAGTTCTGCTCCTGCGTGTATGCTGCGTGTCAACCTAGAAATTAGAGGCTGACGGCACAAGGCTAGTTTTCCCATTATGAAAGCTCCGTTGATGCGGCCCCGAAGCTACCTGAAAAGCACTGTTGTTACCGTGCTTTTACTTACAGCCGGCATGGCACATAGAAGAAAATGAGTTTTCTCGAAAGAAACCTTGTGCTTCCAGTTCCTAGTTGGAAGCTCACCCGGCTCTGCTCTATACCAAACGTGAAAGTCAATGTGAGCACTAGCCTCGAAGTAAGGCCCTGATTATGCTGGCAATACGGGAGGCGTGCAGCAGCTCCATGAGGCCTTCATCGCTGTTCTGCTTTAGTTTCACGGTAGTAAGCTTTCCAAGACTCCTAGGGACTTTGCTTAAGCAACCGTGTCGGTACCAGAACACTGCGTAGAGACAGTAAGCTCTGGTCCTGCGTGTATGCTGCGTGTCAACCTAGAAATTGGAGACTGATGGCATAAGGCTTCTTTTCCCATTATGAAAGCTCCGTTCATGCGGCCTCGAAGCTACCTGAAAAGCATTGTTGTTGCCGGGGTTTTCCTCACTGCCGGCATGGTTCTGAGAAGAAAATGAGTTTTCTCCTAAGAAACCTTGGGTTTCCAGTTCCTTGTTGGAAGCTCACCCTGCTCTGCGCTATACCTAAAGTGAAAGTCAACGTGAGCCCAAGCTTCGAAGTAAGGCCCTGATTATCCTTGCAAAACGAGAGGCGTGCAGCAGCTCCATGAGGCCTTCATCGTTGTTCTGCTTTAGTTTCAAGGTAGTAAGTTTTTTCAACACTCCTAGGGGACTTGCTTCAGCACCCGTTTCAGTACCAGAACACTGCGTAGAACCAGGAAGATCTGCTCCTGCGTGTATGCTGCGTGTCAACCTAGAAATTAGAGACTGACGGCACAAGGCTAGTTTTCCCATTATGAAAGCTCCGTGGATGCGGCCCCGAAGCTACCTGAAAAGCACTGTTGTTACCGTGCTTTTACTTACAGCTGGCATGGCACATAGAAGAAAATGAGTTTTCTCGAAAGAAACCTTGTGCTTCCAGTTCCTAGTTGGAAGCTCACCCGGCTCTGCTCTATACCAAACGTGAAAGTCAATGTGAGCACTAGCCTCGAAGTAAGGCCCTGATTATGCTGGCAAAACGGGAGGCGTGCAGCAGCTCCATGAGGCCTTCATCGCTGTTCTGCTTTAGTTTCACGGTAGTAAGCTTTCCAAGACTCCTAGGGACTTTGCTTAAGCAACCGTTTCGGTACCAGAACACTGCGTAGAGACAGTAAGCTCTGGTCCTGCGTGTATGCTGCGTGTCAACCTAGAAATTGGAGACTGATGGCATAAGGCTTCTTTAGCCATTATGAAAGCTCCGTTCATGCGGCCTCGAAGCTACCTGAAAAGCATTGTTGTTGCCGGGGTTTTCCTCACTGCCGGCATGGTTCTGAGAAGAAAATGAGTTTTCTCCTAAGAAACCTTGGGTTTCCAGTTCCTTGTTGGAAGCTCACCCTGCTCTGCGCTATACCTAAAGTGAAAGTCAACGTGAGCCCAAGCTTCGAAGTAAGGCCCTGATTATCCTTGCAAAACGAGAGGCGTGCAGCAGCTCCATGAGACCTTCATCGTTTTCTGCTTTAGTTTCAAGGTAGTGAGCTTTTCAACACTCCTAGGGGACTTGCTTCAGCACCCGTTTCAGTACCAGAACACTGCGTAGAACCAGGAAGCTCTGCTCCTGCGTGTATGCTGCGTGTCAACCTAGAAATTAGAGACTGACGGCACAAGGCTAGTTTTCCCATTATGAAAGCTCCGTGGATGCGGCCCCGAAGCTACCTGAAAAGCACTGTTGTTACCGTGCTTTTACTTACAGCTGGCATGGCACATAGAAGAAAATGAGTTTTCTCGAAAGAAACCTTGTGCTTCCAGTTCCTAGTTGGAAGCTCACCCGGCTCTGCTCTATACCAAACGTGAAAGTCAATGTGAGCACTAGCCTCGAAGTAAGGCCCTGATTATGCTGGCAAAACGGGAGGCGTGCAGCAGCTCCATGAGGCCTTCATCGCTGTTCTGCTTTAGTTTCACGGTAGTAAGCTTTCCAAGACTCCTAGGGACTTTGCTTAAGCAACCGTTTCGGTACCAGAACACTGCGTAGAGACAGTAAGCTCTGGTCCTGCGTGTATGCTGCGTGTCAACCTAGAAATTGGAGACTGATGGCATAAGGCTTCTTTAGCCATTATGAAAGCTCCGTTCATGCGGCCTCGAAGCTACCTGAAAAGCATTGTTGTTGCCGGGGTTTTCCTCACTGCCGGCATGGTTCTGAGAAGAAAATGAGTTTTCTCCTAAGAAACCTTGGGTTTCCAGTTCCTTGTTGGAAGCTCACCCTGCTCTGCGCTATACCTAAAGTGAAAGTCAACGTGAGCCCAAGCTTCGAAGTAAGGCCCTGATTATCCTTGCAAAACGAGAGGCGTGCAGCAGCTCCATGAGGCCTTCATCGTTGTTCTGCTTTAGTTTCAAGGTAGTAAGCTTTTCAACACTCCTAGGGGACTTGCTTCAGCACCCGTTTCAGTACCAGAACACTGCGTAGAACCAGGAAGCTCTGCTCCTGCGTGTATGCTGCGTGTCAACCTAGAAATTAGAGACTGACGGCACAAGGCTAGTTTTCCCATTATGAAAGCTCCGTGGATGCGGCCCCGAAGCTACCTGAAAAGCACTGTTGTTACCGTGCTTTTACTTACAGCCGGCATGGCACATAGAAGAAAATGAGTTTTCTCGAAAGAAACCTTGTGCTTCCAGTTCCTAGTTGGAAGCTCACCATGCTCTGCTCTATACCAAACGTGAAAGTCAATGTGAGCACTAGCCTCGAAGTAAGGCCCTGATTATGCTGGCAAAAAGGGAGGCGTGCAGCAGCTCCATGAGGCCTTCATCGCTGTTCTGCTTTAGTTTCACGGTAGTAAGCTTTCCAAGACTCCTAGGGACTTTGCTTAAGCAACCGTTTCGGTACCAGAACACTGCGTAGAGACAGTAAGCTCTGGTCCTGCGTGTATGCTGCGTGTCAACCTAGAAATTGGAGACTGATGGCATAAGGCTTCTTTAGCCATTATGAAAGCTCCGTTCATGCGGCCTCGAAGCTACCTGAAAAGCATTGTTGTTGCCGGGGTTTTCCTCACTGCCGGCATGGTTCTGAGAAGAAAATGAGTTTTCTCCTAAGAAACCTTGGGTTTCCAGTTCCTTGTTGGAAGCTCACCCTGCTCTGCGCTATACCTAAAGTGAAAGTCAACGTGAGCCCAAGCTTCGAAGTAAGGCCCTGATTATCCTTGCAAAACGAGAGGCGTGCAGCAGCTCCATGAGGCCTTCATCGTTGTTCTGCTTTAGTTTCAAGGTAGTAAGCTTTTCAACACTCCTAGGGGACTTGCTTCAGCACCCGTTTCAGTACCAGAACACTGCGTAGAACCAGGAAGCTCTGCTCCTGCGTGTATGCTGCGTGTCAACCTAGAAATTAGAGACTGACGGCACAAGGCTAGTTTTCCCATTATGAAAGCTCCGTTGATGCGGCCCCGAAGCTACCTGAAAAGCACTGTTGTTACCGTGCTTTTACTTACAGCCGGCATGGCACATAGAAGAAAATGAGTTTTCTCGAAAGAAACCTTGTGCTTCCAGTTCCTAGTTGGAAGCTCACCATGCTCTGCTCTATACCAAACGTGAAAGTCAATGTGAGCACTAGCCTCGAAGTAAGGCCCTGATTATGCTGGCAAAAAGGGAGGCGTGCAGCAGCTCCATGAGGCCTTCATCGCTGTTCTGCTTTAGTTTCACGGTAGTAAGCTTTCCAAGACTCCTAGGGACTTTGCTTAAGCAACCGTTTCGGTACCAGAACACTGCGTAGAGACAGTAAGCTCTGGTCCTGCGTGTATGCTGCGTGTCAACCTAGAAATTGGAGACTGATGGCATAAGGCTTCTTTTGCCATTATGAAAGCTCCGTTCATGCGGCCTCGAAGCTACCTGAAAAGCATTGTTGTTGCCGGGGTTTTCCTCACTGCCGGCATGGTTCTGAGAAGAAACTGAGTTTTCTCCTAAGAAACCTTGGGTTTCCAGTTCCTTGTTGGAAGCTCACCCTGCTCTGCGCTATACCTAAAGTGAAAGTCAACGTGAGCCCAAGCTTCGAAGTAAGTCCCTGATTATCCTTGCAAAACGAGAGGCGTGCAGCAGCTCCATGAGGCCTTCATCGTTGTTCTGCTTTAGTTTCAAGGTAGTAAGCTTTTCAACACTCCTAGGGGCCTTGCTTCAGCACCCCTTTCAGTACCAGAACACTGCGTAGAACCAGGAAGCTCTGCTCCTGCGTGTATGCTGCGTGTCAACCTAGAAATTAGAGACTGATGGCACAAGGCTAGTTTTCCCATGATGAAAGCTCCGTTGATGCGGCCCCGAAGCTACCTGAAAAGCACTGTAGTTACCGTGCTTTTACTTACAGCTGGCATGGTTCATAGAAGAAAATGAGTTTTCTCGAAAGAAACCTTGTGCTTCCAATTCCTAGTTGGAAGCTCACCCTGCTCTGCTCTATACCAAACGTGAAAGTCAATGTGAGCACTAGCCTCGAAGTAAGGCCCTGATTATGCTGGCAAAACGGGAGGCGTGCAGCAGCTCCATGAGGCCTTCATCGCTGTTCTGCTTTAGTTTCACGGTAGTAGCTTTCCAACATTCCTAGGGACTTTGCTTAAGCAACCGTTTCGGTACCAGAACACTGCGTAGAGACAGTAAGCTCTGGTCCTGCGTGTATGCTGCGTGTCAACCTAGAAATTGGAGACTGATGGCATAAGGCTTCTTTTCCCATTATGAAAGCTCCGTTCATGCGGCCTCGAAGCTACCTGAAAAGCATTGTTGTTGCCGGGGTTTTCCTCACTGCCGGCATGGTTCTGAGGAGAAAATGAGTTTTCTCCTAAGAAACCTTGGGTTTCCAGTTCTTTGTTGGAAGCTCACCCTGTTCTGCGCTATACCTAAAGTGAAAGTCAACGTGAGCCCAAGCTTCGAAGTAAGGCCCTGATTATCCTTGCAAAATGAGAGGCGTGCAGCAGCTCCATGAGACCTTCATCGTTTTCTGCTTTAGTTTCAAGGTAGTGAGCTTTTCAACACTCCTAGGGGCCTTGCTTCAGCACCCGTTCAGTACCAGAACACTGCGTAGAACCAGGAAGCTCTGCTCCTGCGTGTATGCTGCGTGTCAACCTAGAAATTAGAGACTGACGGCACAAGGCTAGTTTTCCCATTATGAAAGCTCCGTTGATGCGGCCCCGAAGCTACCTGAAAAGCACTGTTGTTACCGTGCTTTTACTTACAGCCGGCATGGCACACAGAAGAAAATGAGGTTTCTCGAAAGAAACCTTGTGCTTCCAGTTCCTAGTTGGAAGCTCACCCGGCTCTGCTCTATACCAAACGTGAAAGTCAATGTGAGCACTAGCCTCGAAGTAAGGCCCTGATTATGCTGGCAAAACGGGAGGCGTGCAGCAGCTCCATGAGGCCTTCATCGCTGTTCTGCTTTAGTTTCACGGTAGTAAGCTTTCCAAGACTCCTAGTGACTTTGCTTAAGCAACCGTTTCGGTACCAGAACACTGCGTAGAGACAGTAAGCTCTGGTCCTGCGTGTATGCTGCGTGTCAACCTAGAAATTGGAGACTGATGGCATAAGGCTTCTTTTGCCATTATGAAAGCTCCGTTCATGCGGCCTCGAAGCTACCTGAAAAGCATTGTTGTTGCCGGGGTTTTCCTCACTGCCGGCATGGTTCTGAGAAGAAACTGAGTTTTCTCCTAAGAAACCTTGGGTTTCCAGTTCCTTGTTGGAAGCTCACCCTGCTCTGCGCTATACCTAAAGTGAAAGTCAACGTGAGCCCAAGCTTCGAAGTAAGTCCCTGATTATCCTTGCAAAACGAGAGGCGTGCAGCAGCTCCATGAGGCCTTCATCGTTGTTCTGCTTTAGTTTCAAGGTAGTAAGCTTTTCAACACTCCTAGGGGCCTTGCTTCAGCACCCCTTTCAGTACCAGAACACTGCGTAGAACCAGGAAGCTCTGCTCCTGCGTGTATGCTGCGTGTCAACCTAGAAATTAGAGACTGATGGCACAAGGCTAGTTTTCCCATGATGAAAGCTCCGTTGATGCGGCCCCGAAGCTACCTGAAAAGCACTGTAGTTACCGTGCTTTTACTTACAGCTGGCATGGTTCGTAGAAGAAAATGAGTTTTCTCGAAAGAAACCTTGTGCTTCCAATTCCTAGTTGGAAGCTCACCCTGCTCTGCTCTATACCAAACGTGAAAGTCAATGTGAGCACTAGCCTCGAAGTAAGGCCCTGATTATGCTGGCAAAACGGGAGGCGTGCAGCAGCTCCATGAGGCCTTCATCGCTGTTCTGCTTTAGTTTCACGGTAGTAGCTTTCCAACATTCCTAGGGACTTTGCTTAAGCAACCGTTTCGGTACCAGAACACTGCGTAGAGACAGTAAGCTCTGGTCCTGCGTGTATGCTGCGTGTCAACCTAGAAATTGGAGACTGATGGCATAAGGCTTCTTTTCCCATTATGAAAGCTCCGTTCATGCGGCCTCGAAGCTACCTGAAAAGCATTGTTGTTGCCGGGGTTTTCCTCACTGCCGGCATGGTTCTGAGGAGAAAATGAGTTTTCTCCTAAGAAACCTTGGGTTTCCAGTTCTTTGTTGGAAGCTCACCCTGTTCTGCGCTATACCTAAAGTGAAAGTCAACGTGAGCCCAAGCTTCGAAGTAAGGCCCTGATTATCCTTGCAAAATGAGAGGCGTGCAGCAGCTCCATGAGACCTTCATCGTTTTCTGCTTTAGTTTCAAGGTAGTGAGCTTTTCAACACTCCTAGGGGCCTTGCTTCAGCACCCGTTCACTACCAGAACACTGCGTAGAACCAGGAAGCTCTGCTCCTGCGTGTATGCTGCGTGTCAACCTAGAAATTAGAGACTGACGGCACAAGGCTAGTTTTCCCATTATGAAAGCTCCGTTGATGCGGCCCCGAAGCTACCTGAAAAGCACTGTTGTTACCGTGCTTTTACTTACAGCCGGCATGGCACACAGAAGAAAATGAGGTTTCTCGAAAGAAACCTTGTGCTTCCAGTTCCTAGTTGGAAGCTCACCCGGCTCTGCTCTATACCAAACGTGAAAGTCAATGTGAGCACTAGCCTCGAAGTAAGGCCCTGATTATGCTGGCAAAACGGGAGGCGTGCAGCAGCTCCATGAGGCCTTCATCGCTGTTCTGCTTTAGTTTCACGGTAGTAAGCTTTCCAAGACTCCTAGGGACTTTGCTTAAGCAACCGTTTCGGTACCAGAACACTGCGTAGAGACAGTAAGCTCTGGTCCTGCGTGTATGCTGCGTGTCAACCTAGAAATTGGAGACTGATGGCATAAGGCTTCTTTTGCCATTATGAAAGCTCCGTTCATGCGGCCTCGAAGCTACCTGAAAAGCATTGTTGTTGCCGGGGTTTTCCTCACTGCCGGCATGGTTCTGAGAAGAAACTGAGTTTTCTCCTAAGAAACCTTGGGTTTCCAGTTCCTTGTTGGAAGCTCACCCTGCTCTGCGCTATACCTAAAGTGAAAGTCAACGTGAGCCCAAGCTTCGAAGTAAGGCCCTGATTATCCTTGCAAAACGAGAGGCGTGCAGCAGCTCCATGAGGCCTTCATCGTTGTTCTGCTTTAGTTTCAAGGTAGTAAGCTTTTCAACACTCCTAGGGGCCTTGCTTCAGCACCCGTTTCAGTACCAGAACACTGCGTAGAACCAGGAAGCTCTGCTCCTGCGTGTATGCTGCGTGTCAACCTAGAAATTAGAGACTGACGGCACAAGGCTAGTTTTCCCATTATGAAAGCTCCATTGATGCGGCCCCGAAGCTACCTGAAAAGCACTGTTGTTACCGTGCTTTTACATACAGCCGGCATGGCACATAGAAGAAAATGAGTTTTCTCGAAAGAAACCTTGTGCTTCCAGTTCCTAGTTGGAAGCTCACACGGCTCTGCTCTATACCAAACGTGAAAGTCAATGTGAGCACTAGCCTCGAAGTAAGGCCCTGATTATCCTGGCAAAACGGGAGGCGTGCAGTAGCTCCATGAGGCCTTCATCGTTGTTCTGCTTTAGTTTTAAGGTAGTAAGCTTTTCAACACTCCTAGGGGCCTTGCTTCAGCACCCGTTTCAGTACCAGAACACTGCGTAGAACCAGGAAGCTCTGCTCCTGCGTGTATGCTGCGTGTCAACCTAGAAATTAGAGACTGACGGCACAAGGCTAGTTTTCCCATTATGAAAGCTCCATTCATGCGGCCTCGAAGCTACCTGAAAAGCACTGTTGTTACCGTGCTTTTACTTACAGTCGGCATGGCACATAGAAGAAAATGAGTTTTCTCGAAAGAAACCTTGTGCTTCCAGTTCCTAGTTGGAAGCTCACCCGGCTCTGCTCTATACCAAACGTGAAAGTCAATGTGAGCACTAGCCTCGAAGTAAGGCCCTGATTATGCTGGCAATACGGGAGGCGTGCAGCAGCTCCATGAGGCCTTCATCGCTGTTCTGCTTTAGTTTCACGGTAGTAAGCTTTCCAACATTCCTAGGGACTTTGCTTAAGCAACCGTTTCGGTACCAGAACACTGCGTAGAGACAGTAAGCTCTGGTCCTGCGTGTATGCTGCGTGTCAACCTAGAAATTGGAGACTGATGGCATAAGGCTTCTTTTGCCATTATGAAAGCTCCGTTCATGCGGCCTCGAAGCTACCTGAAAAGCATTGTTGTTGCCGGGGTTTTCCTCACTGCCGGCATGGTTCTGAGAAGAAAATGAGTTTTCTCCTAAG
Organism: Eubalaena glacialis; assembly: GCF_028564815.1. Lineage (NCBI taxonomy): Eukaryota > Metazoa > Chordata > Mammalia > Artiodactyla > Balaenidae > Eubalaena > Eubalaena glacialis. Next base: position 35,023,315 of record NC_083725.1, read on the forward strand.
AAACCTTGGGTTTCCAGTTCCTTGTTGGAAGCTCACCCTGCTCTGCGCTATACCTAAAGTGAAAGTCAACGTGAGCCCAAGCTTCGAAGTAAGGCCCTGATTATCCTTGCAAAACGAGAGGCGTGCAGCAGCTCCATGAGACCTTCTTCGTTTTCTGCTTTAGTTTCAAGGTAGTGAGCTTTTCAACACTCCTAGGGGACTTGCTTCAGCACCCGTTTCAGTACCAGAACACTGCGTAGAACCAGGAAGCTCTGCTCCTGCGTGTATGCTGCGTGTCAACCTAGAAATTAGAGACTGACGGCACAAGGCTAGTTTTCCCATTATGAAAGCTCCGTGGATGCGGCCCCGAAGCTACCTGAAAAGCACTGTTGTTACCGTGCTTTTACTTACAGCTGGCATGGCACATAGAAGAAAATGAGTTTTCTCGAAAGAAACCTTGTGCTTCCAGTTCCTAGTTGGAAGCTCACCCGGCTCTGCTCTATACCAAACGTGAAAGTCAATGTGAGCACTAGCCTCGAAGTAAGGCCCTGATTATGCTGGCAAAACGGGAGGCGTGCAGCAGCTCCATGAGGCCTTCATCGCTGTTCTGCTTTAGTTTCACGGTAGTAAGCTTTCCAAGACTCCTAGGGACTTTGCTTAAGCAACCGTTTCGGTACCAGAACACTGCGTAGAGACAGTAAGCTCTGGTCCTGCGTGTATGCTGCGTGTCAACCTAGAAATTGGAGACTGATGGCATAAGGCTTCTTTAGCCATTATGAAAGCTCCGTTCATGCGGCCTCGAAGCTACCTGAAAAGCATTGTTGTTGCCGGGGTTTTCCTCACTGCCGGCATGGTTCTGAGAAGAAAATGAGTTTTCTCCTAAGAAACCTTGGGTTTCCAGTTCCTTGTTGGAAGCTCACCCTGCTCTGCGCTATACCTAAAGTGAAAGTCAACGTGAGCCCAAGCTTCGAAGTAAGGCCCTGATTATCCTTGCAAAACGAGAGGCGTGCAGCAGCTCCATGAGGCCTTCATCGTTGTTCTGCTTTAGTTTCAAGGTAGTAAGCTTTTCAACACTCCTAGGGGACTTGCTTCAGCACCCGTTTCAGTACCAGAACACTGCGTAGAACCAGGAAGCTCTGCTCCTGCGTGTATGCTGCGTGTCAACCTAGAAATTAGAGACTGACGGCACAAGGCTAGTTTTCCCATTATGAAAGCTCCGTGGATGCGGCCCCGAAGCTACCTGAAAAGCACTGTTGTTACCGTGCTTTTACTTACAGCCGGCATGGCACATAGAAGAAAATGAGTTTTCTCGAAAGAAACCTTGTGCTTCCAGTTCCTAGTTGGAAGCTCACCATGCTCTGCTCTATACCAAACGTGAAAGTCAATGTGAGCACTAGCCTCGAAGTAAGGCCCTGATTATGCTGGCAAAAAGGGAGGCGTGCAGCAGCTCCATGAGGCCTTCATCGCTGTTCTGCTTTAGTTTCACGGTAGTAAGCTTTCCAAGACTCCTAGGGACTTTGCTTAAGCAACCGTTTCGGTACCAGAACACTGCGTAGAGACAGTAAGCTCTGGTCCTGCGTGTATGCTGCGTGTCAACCTAGAAATTGGAGACTGATGGCATAAGGCTTCTTTTCCCATTATGAAAGCTCCGTTCATGCGGCCTCGAAGCTACCTGAAAAGCATTGTTGTTGCCGGGGTTTTCCTCACTGCCGGCATGGTTCTGAGAAGAAACTGAGTTTTCTCCTAAGAAACCTTGGGTTTCCAGTTCCTTGTTGGAAGCTCACCCTGCTCTGCGCTATACCTAAAGTGAAAGTCAACGTGAGCCCAAGCTTCGAAGTAAGGCCCTGATTATCCTTGCAAAACGAGAGGCGTGCAGCAGCTCCATGAGGCCTTCATCGTTGTTCTGCTTTAGTTTCAAGGTAGTAAGCTTTTCAACACTCCTAGGGGCCTTGCTTCAGCACCCGTTTCAGTACCAGAACACTGCGTAGAACCAGGAAGTTCTGCTCCTGCGTGTATGCTGCGTGTCAACCTAGAAATTAGAGGCTGACGGCACAAGGCTAGTTTTCCCATTATGAAAGCTCCGTTGATGAGGCCCCGAAGCTACCTGAAAAGCACTGTTGTTACCGTGCTTTTACTTACAGCCGGCATGGCACATAGAAGAAAATGAGTTTTCTCGAAAGAAACCTTGTGCTTCCAGTTCCTAGTTGGAAGCTCACCCGGCTCTGCTCTATACCAAACGTGAAAGTCAATGTGAGCACTAGCCTCGAAGTAAGGCCCTGATTATCCTGGCAAAACGGGAGGCGTGCAGCAGCTCCATGAGGCCTTCATCGCTGTTCTGCTTTAGTTTCACGGTAGTAAGCTTTCCAAGACTCCTAGGGACTTTGCTTAAGCAACCGTTTCGGTACCAGAACACTGCGTAGAGACAGTAAGCTCTGGTCCTGCGTGTATGCTGCGTGTCAACCTAGAAATTGGAGACTGATGGCATAAGGCTTCTTTAGCCATTATGAAAGCTCCGTTCATGCGGCCTCGAAGCTACCTGAAAAGCATTGTTGTTGCCGGGGTTTTCCTCACTGCCGGCATGGTTCTGAGAAGAAAATGAGTTTTCTCCTAAGAAACCTTGGGTTTCCAGTTCCTTGTTGGAAGCTCACCCTGCTCTGCGCTATACCTAAAGTGAAAGTCAACGTGAGCCCAAGCTTCGAAGTAAGGCCCTGATTATCCTTGCAAAACGAGAGGCGTGCAGCAGCTCCATGAGGCCTTCATCGTTGTTCTGCTTTAGTTTCAAGGTAGTAAGCTTTTCAACACTCCTAGGGGACTTGCTTCAGCACCCGTTTCAGTACCAGAACACTGCGTAGAACCAGGAAGCTCTGCTCCTGCGTGTATGCTGCGTGTCAACCTAGAAATTAGAGACTGACGGCACAAGGCTAGTTTTCCCATTATGAAAGCTCCGTTGATGCGGCCCCGAAGCTACCTGAAAAGCACTGTTGTTACCGTGCTTTTACTTACAGCCGGCATGGCACATAGAAGAAAATGAGTTTTCTCGAAAGAAACCTTGTGCTTCCAGTTCCTAGTTGGAAGCTCACCATGCTCTGCTCTATACCAAACGTGAAAGTCAATGTGAGCACTAGCCTCGAAGTAAGGCCCTGATTATGCTGGCAAAAAGGGAGGCGTGCAGCAGCTCCATGAGGCCTTCATCGCTGTTCTGCTTTAGTTTCACGGTAGTAAGCTTTCCAAGACTCCTAGGGACTTTGCTTAAGCAACCGTTTCGGTACCAGAACACTGCGTAGAGACAGTAAGCTCTGGTCCTGCGTGTATGCTGCGTGTCAACCTAGAAATTGGAGACTGATGGCATAAGGCTTCTTTTGCCATTATGAAAGCTCCGTTCATGCGGCCTCGAAGCTACCTGAAAAGCATTGTTGTTGCCGGGGTTTTCCTCACTGCCGGCATTGTTCTGAGAAGAAACTGAGTTTTCTCCTAAGAAACCTTGGGTTTCCAGTTCCTTGTTGGAAGCTCACCCTGCTCTGCGCTATACCTAAAGTGAAAGTCAACGTGAGCCCAAGCTTCGAAGTAAGTCCCTGATTATCCTTGCAAAACGAGAGGCGTGCAGCAGCTCCATGAGGCCTTCATCGTTGTTCTGCTTTAGTTTCAAGGTAGTAAGCTTTTCAACACTCCTAGGGGCCTTGCTTCAGCACCCCTTTCAGTACCAGAACACTGCGTAGAACCAGGAAGCTCTGCTCCTGCGTGTATGCTGCGTGTCAACCTAGAAATTAGAGACTGATGGCACAAGGCTAGTTTTCCCATGATGAAAGCTCCGTTGATGCGGCCCCGAAGCTACCTGAAAAGCACTGTAGTTACCGTGCTTTTACTTACAGCTGGCATGGTTCATAGAAGAAAATGAGTTTTCTCGAAAGAAACCTTGTGCTTCCAATTCCTAGTTGGAAGCTCACCCTGCTCTGCTCTATACCAAACGTGAAAGTCAATGTGAGCACTAGCCTCGAAGTAAGGCCCTGATTATGCTGGCAAAACGGGAGGCGTGCAGCAGCTCCATGAGGCCTTCATCGCTGTTCTGCTTTAGTTTCACGGTAGTAGCTTTCCAACATTCCTAGGGACTTTGCTTAAGCAACCGTTTCGGTACCAGAACACTGCGTAGAGACAGTAAGCTCTGGTCCTGCGTGTATGCTGCGTGTCAACCTAGAAATTGGAGACTGATGGCATAAGGCTTCTTTTCCCATTATGAAAGCTCCGTTCATGCGGCCTCGAAGCTACCTGAAAAGCATTGTTGTTGCCGGGGTTTTCCTCACTGCCGGCATGGTTCTGAGGAGAAAATGAGTTTTCTCCTAAGAAACCTTGGGTTTCCAGTTCTTTGTTGGAAGCTCACCCTGTTCTGCGCTATACCTAAAGTGAAAGTCAACGTGAGCCCAAGCTTCGAAGTAAGGCCCTGATTATCCTTGCAAAATGAGAGGCGTGCAGCAGCTCCATGAGACCTTCATCGTTTTCTGCTTTAGTTTCAAGGTAGTGAGCTTTTCAACACTCCTAGGGGCCTTGCTTCAGCACCCGTTCAGTACCAGAACACTGCGTAGAACCAGGAAGCTCTGCTCCTGCGTGTATGCTGCGTGTCAACCTAGAAATTAGAGACTGACGGCACAAGGCTAGTTTTCCCATTATGAAAGCTCCGTTGATGCGGCCCCGAAGCTACCTGAAAAGCACTGTTGTTACCGTGCTTTTACTTACAGCCGGCATGGCACACAGAAGAAAATGAGGTTTCTCGAAAGAAACCTTGTGCTTCCAGTTCCTAGTTGGAAGCTCACCCGGCTCTGCTCTATACCAAACGTGAAAGTCAATGTGAGCACTAGCCTCGAAGTAAGGCCCTGATTATGCTGGCAAAACGGGAGGCGTGCAGCAGCTCCATGAGGCCTTCATCGCTGTTCTGCTTTAGTTTCACGGTAGTAAGCTTTCCAAGACTCCTAGGGACTTTGCTTAAGCAACCGTTTCGGTACCAGAACACTGCGTAGAGACAGTAAGCTCTGGTCCTGCGTGTATGCTGCGTGTCAACCTAGAAATTGGAGACTGATGGCATAAGGCTTCTTTTGCCATTATGAAAGCTCCGTTCATGCGGCCTCGAAGCTACCTGAAAAGCATTGTTGTTGCCGGGGTTTTCCTCACTGCCGGCATGGTTCTGAGAAGAAACTGAGTTTTCTCCTAAGAAACCTTGGGTTTCCAGTTCCTTGTTGGAAGCTCACCCTGCTCTGCGCTATACCTAAAGTGAAAGTCAACGTGAGCCCAAGCTTCGAAGTAAGTCCCTGATTATCCTTGCAAAACGAGAGGCGTGCAGCAGCTCCATGAGGCCTTCATCGTTGTTCTGCTTTAGTTTCAAGGTAGTAAGCTTTTCAACACTCCTAGGGGCCTTGCTTCAGCACCCCTTTCAGTACCAGAACACTGCGTAGAACCAGGAAGCTCTGCTCCTGCGTGTATGCTGCGTGTCAACCTAGAAATTAGAGACTGATGGCACAAGGCTAGTTTTCCCATGATGAAAGCTCCGTTGATGCGGCCCCGAAGCTACCTGAAAAGCACTGTAGTTACCGTGCTTTTACTTACAGCTGGCATGGTTCGTAGAAGAAAATGAGTTTTCTCGAAAGAAACCTTGTGCTTCCAGTTCCTAGTTGGAAGCTCACCCTGCTCTGCTCTATACCAAACGTGAAAGTCAATGTGAGCACTATCCTCGAAGTAAGGCCCTGATTATGCTGGCAAAACGGGAGGCGTGCAGCAGCTCCATGAGGCCTTCATCGCTGTTCTGCTTTAGTTTCACGGTAGTAGCTTTCCAACATTCCTAGGGACTTTTCTTAAGCAACCGTTTCGGTACCAGAACACTGCGTAGAGACAGTAAGCTCTGGTCCTGCGTGTATGCTGCGTGTCAACCTAGAAATTGGAGACTGATGGCATAAGGCTTCTTTTCCCATTATGAAAGCTCCGTTCATGCGGCCTCGAAGCTACCTGAAAAGCATTGTTGTTGCCGGGGTTTTCCTCACTGCCGGCATGGTTCTGAGGAGAAAATGAGTTTTCTCCTAAGAAACCTTGGGTTTCCAGTTCTTTGTTGGAAGCTCACCCTGTTCTGCGCTATACCTAAAGTGAAAGTCAACGTGAGCCCAAGCTTCGAAGTAAGGCCCTGATTATCCTTGCAAAATGAGAGGCGTGCAGCAGCTCCATGAGACCTTCATCGTTTTCTGCTTTAGTTTCAAGGTAGTGAGCTTTTCAACACTCCTAGGGGCCTTGCTTCAGCACCCGTTCAGTACCAGAACACTGCGTAGAACCAGGAAGCTCTGCTCCTGCGTGTATGCTGCGTGTCAACCTAGAAATTAGAGACTGACGGCACAAGGCTAGTTTTCCCATTATGAAAGCTCCGTTGATGCGGCCCCGAAGCTACCTGAAAAGCACTGTTGTTACCGTGCTTTTACTTACAGCCGGCATGGCACACAGAAGAAAATGAGGTTTCTCGAAAGAAACCTTGTGCTTCCAGTTCCTAGTTGGAAGCTCACCCGGCTCTGCTCTATACCAAACGTGAAAGTCAATGTGAGCACTAGCCTCGAAGTAAGGCCCTGATTATGCTGGCAAAACGGGAGGCGTGCAGCAGCTCCATGAGGCCTTCATCGCTGTTCTGCTTTAGTTTCACGGTAGTAAGCTTTCCAAGACTCCTAGGGACTTTGCTTAAGCAACCGTTTCGGTACCAGAACACTGCGTAGAGACAGTAAGCTCTGGTCCTGCGTGTATGCTGCGTGTCAACCTAGAAATTGGAGACTGATGGCATAAGGCTTCTTTTGCCATTATGAAAGCTCCGTTCATGCGGCCTCGAAGCTACCTGAAAAGCATTGTTGTTGCCGGGGTTTTCCTCACTGCCGGCATGGTTCTGAGAAGAAACTGAGTTTTCTCCTAAGAAACCTTGGGTTTCCAGTTCCTTGTTGGAAGCTCACCCTGCTCTGCGCTATACCTAAAGTGAAAGTCAACGTGAGCCCAAGCTTCGAAGTAAGTCCCTGATTATCCTTGCAAAACGAGAGGCGTGCAGCAGCTCCATGAGGCCTTCATCGTTGTTCTGCTTTAGTTTCAAGGTAGTAAGCTTTTCAACACTCCTAGGGGCCTTGCTTCAGCACCCCTTTCAGTACCAGAACACTGCGTAGAACCAGGAAGCTCTGCTCCTGCGTGTATGCTGCGTGTCAACCTAGAAATTAGAGACTGATGGCACAAGGCTAGTTTTCCCATGATGAAAGCTCCGTTGATGCGGCCCCGAAGCTACCTGAAAAGCACTGTAGTTACCGTGCTTTTACTTACAGCTGGCATGGTTCGTAGAAGAAAATGAGTTTTCTCGAAAGAAACCTTGTGCTTCCAATTCCTAGTTGGAAGCTCACCCTGCTCTGCTCTATACCAAACGTGAAAGTCAATGTGAGCACTATCCTCGAAGTAAGGCCCTGATTATGCTGGCAAAACGGGAGGCGTGCAGCAGCTCCATGAGGCCTTCATCGCTGTTCTGCTTTAGTTTCACGGTAGTAGCTTTCCAACATTCCTAGGGACTTTGCTTAAGCAACCGTTTCGGTACCAGAACACTGCGTAGAGACAGTAAGCTCTGGTCCTGCGTGTATGCTGCGTGTCAACCTAGAAATTGGAGACTGATGGCATAAGGCTTCTTTTCCCATTATGAAAGCTCCGTTCATGCGGCCTCGAAGCTACCTGAAAAGCATTGTTGTTGCCGGGGTTTTCCTCACTGCCGGCATGGTTCTGAGGAGAAAATGAGTTTTCTCCTAAGAAACCTTGGGTTTCCAGTTCTTTGTTGGAAGCTCACCCTGTTCTGCGCTATACCTAAAGTGAAAGTCAACGTGAGCCCAAGCTTCGAAGTAAGGCCCTGATTATCCTTGCAAAATGAGAGGCGTGCAGCAGCTCCATGAGACCTTCATCGTTTTCTGCTTTAGTTTCAAGGTAGTGAGCTTTTCAACACTCCTAGGGGCCTTGCTTCAGCACCCGTTCAGTACCAGAACACTGCGTAGAACCAGGAAGCTCTGCTCCTGCGTGTATGCTGCGTGTCAACCTAGAAATTAGAGACTGACGGCACAAGGCTAGTTTTCCCATTATGAAAGCTCCGTTGATGCGGCCCCGAAGCTACCTGAAAAGCACTGTTGTTACCGTGCTTTTACTTACAGCCGGCATGGCACACAGAAGAAAATGAGGTTTCTCGAAAGAAACCTTGTGCTTCCAGTTCCTAGTTGGAAGCTCACCCGGCTCTGCTCTATACCAAACGTGAAAGTCAATGTGAGCACTAGCCTCGAAGTAAGGCCCTGATTATGCTGGCAAAACGGGAGGCGTGCAGCAGCTCCATGAGGCCTTCATCGCTGTTCTGCTTTAGTTTCACGGTAGTAAGCTTTCCAAGACTCCTAGGGACTTTGCTTAAGCAACCGTTTCGGTACCAGAACACTGCGTAGAGACAGTAAGCTCTGGTCCTGCGTGTATGCTGCGTGTCAACCTAGAAATTGGAGACTGATGGCATAAGGCTTCTTTTGCCATTATGAAAGCTCCGTTCATGCGGCCTCGAAGCTACCTGAAAAGCATTGTTGTTGCCGGGGTTTTCCTCACTGCCGGCATGGTTCTGAGAAGAAACTGAGTTTTCTCCTAAGAAACCTTGGGTTTCCAGTTCCTTGTTGGAAGCTCACCCTGCTCTGCGCTATACCTAAAGTGAAAGTCAACGTGAGCCCAAGCTTCGAAGTAAGGCCCTGATTATCCTTGCAAAACGAGAGGCGTGCAGCAGCTCCATGAGGCCTTCATCGTTGTTCTGCTTTAGTTTCAAGGTAGTAAGCTTTTCAACACTCCTAGGGGCCTTGCTTCAGCACCCGTTTCAGTACCAGAACACTGCGTAGAACCAGGAAGCTCTGCTCCTGCGTGTATGCTGCGTGTCAACCTAGAAATTAGAGACTGACGGCACAAGGATAGTTTTCCCATTATGAAAGCTCCATTGATGCGGCCCTGAAGCTACCTGAAAAGCACTGTTGTTACCGTGCTTTTACATACAGCCGGCATGGCACATAGAAGAAAATGAGTTTTCTCGAAAGAAACCTTGTGCTTCCAGTTCCTAGTTGGAAGCTCACACGGCTCTGCTCTATACCAAACGTGAAAGTCAATGTGAGCACTAGCCTCGAAGTAAGGCCCTGATTATCCTGGCAAAACGGGAGGCGTGCAGTAGCTCCATGAGGCCTTCATCGTTGTTCTGCTTTAGTTTTAAGGTAGTAAGCTTTTCAACACTCCTACGGGCCTTGCTTCAGCACCCGTTTCAGTACCAGAACACTGCGTAGAACCAGGAAGCTCTGCTCCTGCGTGTATGCTGCGTGTCAACCTAGAAATTAGAGACTGACGGCACAAGGCTAGTTTTCCCATTATGAAAGCTCCATTCATGCGGCCTCGAAGCTACCTGAAAAGCACTGTTGTTACCGTGCTTTTACTTACAGCCGGCATGGCACATAGAAGAAAATGAGTTTTCTCGAAAGAAACCTTGTGCTTCCAGTTCCTAGTTGGAAGCTCACCCGGCTCTGCTCTATACCAAACGTGAAAGTCAATGTGAGCACTAGCCTCGAAGTAAGGCCCTGATTATGCTGGCAATACGGGAGGCGTGCAGCAGCTCCATGAGACCTTCATCGCTGTTCTGCTTTAGTTTCACGGTAGTAAGCTTTCCAACATTCCTAGGGACTTTGCTTAAGCAACCGTTTCGGTACCAGAACACTGCGTAGAGACAGTAAGCTCTGGTCCTGCGTGTATGCTGCGTGTCAACCTAGAAATTGGAGACTGATGGCATAAGGCTTCTTTTGCCATTATGAAAGCTCCGTTCATGCGGCCTCGAAGCTACCTGAAAAGCATTGTTGTTGCCGGGGTTTTCCTCACTGCCGGCATGGTTCTGAGAAGAAAATGAGTTTTCTCCTAAGAAACCTTGGGTTTCCAGTTCCTTGTTGGAAGCTCACCCTGCTCTGCGCTATACCTAAAGTGAAAGTCAACGTGAGCCCAAGCTTCGAAGTAAGGCCCTGATTATCCTTGCAAAACGAGAGGCGTGCAGCAGCTCCATGAGGCCTTCATCGTTGTTCTGCTTTAGTTTCAAGGTAGTAAGCTTTTCAACACTCCTAGGGGCCTTGCTTCAGCACCCGTTTCAGTACCAGAACACTGCGTAGAACCAGGAAGTTCTGCTCCTGCGTGTATGCTGCGTGTCAACCTAGAAATTAGAGGCTGACGGCACAAGGCTAGTTTTCCCATTATGAAAGCTCCGTTGATGCGGCCCCGAAGCTACCTGAAAAGCACTGTTGTTACCGTGCTTTTACTTACAGCCGGCATGGCACATAGAAGAAAATGAGTTTTCTCGAAAGAAACCTTGTGCTTCCAGTTCCTAGTTGGAAGCTCACCCGGCTCTGCTCTATACCAAACGTGAAAGTCAATGTGAGCACTAGCCTCGAAGTAAGGCCCTGATTATCCTGGCAAAACGGGAGGCGTGCAGCAGCTCCATGAGGCCTTCATCGCTGTTCTGCTTTAGTTTCACGGTAGTAAGCTTTCCAAGACTCCTAGGGACTTTGCTTAAGCAACCGTTTCGGTACCAGAACACTGCGTAGAGACAGTAAGCTCTGGTCCTGCGTGTATGCTGCGTGTCAACCTAGAAATTGGAGACTGATGGCATAAGGCTTCTTTAGCCATTATGAAAGCTCCGTTCATGCGGCCTCGAAGCTACCTGAAAAGCATTGTTGTTGCCGGGGTTTTCCTCACTGCCGGCATGGTTTTGAGAAGAAAATGAGTTTTCTCCTAAGAAACCTTGGGTTTCCAGTTCCTTGTTGGAAGCTCACCCTGCTCTGCGCTATACCTAAAGTGAAAGTCAACGTGAGCCCAAGCTTCGAAGTAAGGCCCTGATTATCCTTGCAAAACGAGAGGCGTGCAGCAGCTCCATGAGGCCTTCATCGTTGTTCTGCTTTAGTTTCAAGGTAGTAAGCTTTTCAACACTCCTAGGGGACTTGCTTCAGCACCCGTTTCAGTACCAGAACACTGCGTAGAACCAGGAAGCTCTGCTCCTGCGTGTATGCTGCGTGTCAACCTAGAAATTAGAGACTGATGGCACAAGGCTTGTTTTCCCGTTTTGAAAGCTCCATTCATGCGGCCTCGAAGCTACCTGAAAAGCACTGTTGTTACCGTGCTTTTACTTACAGCCGGCATGGCACATAGAAGAAAATGAGTTTTCTCGAAAGAAACCTTGTGCTTCCAGTTCCTAGTTGGAAGCTCACCCGGCTCTGCTCTATACCAAACGTGAAAGTCAATGTGAGCACTAGCCTCGAAGTAAGGCCCTGATTATGCTGGCAATACGGGAGGCGTGCAGCAGCTCCATGAGGCCTTCATCGCTGTTCTGCTTTAGTTTCACGGTAGTAAGCTTTCCAACATTCCTAGGGACTTTGCTTAAGCAACCGTTTCGGTCCCAGAACACTGCGTAGAGACAGTAAGCTCTGGTCCTGCGTGTATGCTGCGTGTCAACCTAGAAATTGGAGACTGATGGCATAAGGCTTCTTTTGCCATTATGAAAGCTCCGTTCATGCGGCCTCGAAGCTACCTGAAAAGCATTGTTGTTGCCGGGGTTTTCCTCACTGCCGGCATGGTTCTGAGAAGAAACTGAGTTTTCTCCTTAGAAACCTTGGGTTTCCAGTTCCTTGTTGGAAGCTCACCCTGCTCTGCGCTATACCTAAAGTGAAAGTCAACGTGAGCCCAAGCTTCGAAGTAAGGCCCTGATTATCCTTGCAAAACGAGAGGCGTGCAGCAGCTCCATGAGGCCTTCATCGTTGTTCTGCTTTAGTTTCAAGGTAGTAAGCTTTTCAATACTCCTAGGGGCCTTGCTTCAGCACCCGTTTCAGTACCAGAACACTGCGTAGAACCAGGAAGTTCTGCTCCTGCGTGTATGCTGCGTGTCAACCTAGAAATTGGAGGCTGACGGCACAAGGCTAGTTTTCCCATTATGAAAGCTCCGTTGATGCGGCCCCGAAGCTACCTGAAAAGCACTGTTGTTACCGTGCTTTTACTTACAGCCGGCATGGCACATAGAAGAAAATGAGTTTTCTCGAAAGAAACCTTGTGCTTCCAGTTCCTAGTTGGAAGCTCACCCGGCTCTGCTCTATACCAAACGTGAAAGTCAATGTGAGCACTAGCCTCGAAGTAAGGCCCTGATTATCCTGGCAAAACGGGAGGCGTGCAGCAGCTCCATGAGGCCTTCATCGCTGTTCTGCTTTAGTTTCACGGTAGTAAGCTTTCCAAGACTCCTAGGGACTTTGCTTAAGCAACCGTTTCGGTACCAGAACACTGCGTAGAGACAGTAAGCTCTGGTCCTGCGTGTATGCTGCGTGTCAACCTAGAAATTGGAGACTGATGGCATAAGGCTTCTTTTCCCATTATGAAAGCTCCGTTCATGCGGCCTCGAAGTTACCTGAAAAGCATTGTTGTTGCCGGGGTTTTCCTCACTGCCGGCATGGTTCTGAGAAGAAACTGAGTTTTCTCCTAAGAAACCTTGGGTTTCCAGTTCCTTGTTGGAAGCTCACCCTTCTCTGCGCTATACCTAAAGTGAAAGTCAACGTGAGCCCAAGCTTCGAAGTAAGGCCCTGATTATCCTTGCAAAACGAGAGGCGTGCAGCAGCTCCATGAGGCCTTCATCGTTGTTCTGCTTTAGTTTCAAGGTAGTAAGCTTTTCAACACTCCTAGGGGCCTTGCTTCAGCACCCGTTTCAGTACCAGAACACTGCGTAGAACCAGGAAGTTCTGCTCCTGCGTGTATGCTGCGTGTCAACCTAGAAATTAGAGGCTGACGGCACAAGGCTAGTTTTCCCATTATGAAAGCTCCGTTGATGCGGCCCCGAAGCTACCTGAAAAGCACTGTTGTTACCGTGCTTTTACTTACAGCCGGCATGGCACATAGAAGAAAATGAGTTTTCTCGAAAGAAACCTTGTGCTTCCAGTTCCTAGTTGGAAGCTCACCCGGCTCTGCTCTATACCAAACGTGAAAGTCAATGTGAGCACTAGCCTCGAAGTAAGGCCCTGATTATCCTGGCAAAACGGGAGGCGTGCAGCAGCTCCATGAGGCCTTCATCGCTGTTCTGCTTTAGTTTCACGGTAGTAAGCTTTCCAAGACTCCTAGGGACTTTGCTTAAGCAACCGTTTCGGTACCAGAACACTGCGTAGAGACAGTAAGCTCTGGTCCTGCGTGTATGCTGCGTGTCAACCTAGAAATTGGAGACTGATGGCATAAGGCTTCTTTTGCCATTATGAAAGCTCCGTTCATGCGGCCTCGAAGCTACCTGAAAAGCATTGTTGTTGCCGGGGTTTTCCTCACTGCCGGCATGGTTTTGAGAAGAAAATGAGTTTTCTCCTAAGAAACCTTGGGTTTCCAGTTCCTTGTTGGAAGCTCACCCTGCTCTGCGCTATACCTAAAGTGAAAGTCAACGTGAGCCCAAGCTTCGAAGTAAGGCCCTGATTATCCTTGCAAAACGAGAGGCGTGCAGCAACTCCATGAGGCCTTCATCGTTGTTCTGCTTTAGTTTCAAGGTAGTAAGCTTTTCAACACTCCTAGGGGCCTTGCTTCAGCACCCGTTTCAGTACCAGAACACTGCGTAGAACCAGGAAGCTCTGCTCCTGCGTGTATGCTGCGTGTCAACCTAGAAATTAGAGACTGATGGCACAAGGCTTGTTTTCCCGTTTTGAAAGCTCCATTCATGCGGCCTCGAAAGCTACCTGAAAAGCACTGTTGTTACCGTGCTTTTACTTACAGCCGGCATGGCACATAGAAGAAAATGAGTTTTCTCGAAAGAAACCTTGTGCTTCCAGTTCCTAGTTGGAAGCTCACCCGGCTCTGCTCTATACCAAACGTGAAAGTCAATGTGAGCACTAGCCTCGAAGTAAGGCCCTGATTATGCTGGCAATACGGGAGGCGTGCAGCAGCTCCATGAGGCCTTCATCGCTGTTCTGCTTTAGTTTCACGGTAGTAAGCTTTCCAACATTCCTAGGGACTTTGCTTAAGCAACCGTTTCGGTACCAGAACACTGCGTAGAGACAGTAAGCTCTGGTCCTGCGTGTATGCTGCGTGTCAACCTAGAAATTGGAGACTGATGGCATAAGGCTTCTTTTGCCATTATGAAAGCTCCGTTCATGCGGCCTCGAAGCTACCTAAAAGCATTGTTGTTGCCGGGGTTTTCCTCACTGCCGGCATGGTTCTGAGAAGAAACTGAGTTTTCTCCTTAGAAACCTTGGGTTTCCAGTTCCTTGTTGGAAGCTCACCCTGCTCTGCGCTATACCTAAAGTGAAAGTCAACGTGAGCCCAAGCTTCGAAGTAAGGCCCTGATTATCCTTGCAAAACGAGAGGCGTGCAGCAGCTCCATGAGGCCTTCATCGTTGTTCTGCTTTAGTTTCAAGGTAGTAAGCTTTTCAACACTCCTAGGGGCCTTGCTTCAGCACCCGTTTCAGTACCAGAACACTGCGTAGAACCAGGAAGTTCTGCTCCTGCGTGTATGCTGCGTGTCAACCTAGAAATTGGAGGCTGACGGCACAAGGCTAGTTTTCCCATTATGAAAGCTCCGTTGATGCGGCCCCGAAGCTACCTGAAAAGCACTGTTGTTACCGTGCTTTTACTTACAGCCGGCATGGCACATAGAAGAAAATGAGTTTTCTCGAAAGAAACCTTGTGCTTCCAGTTCCTAGTTGGAAGCTCACCCGGCTCTGCTCTATACCAAACGTGAAAGTCAATGTGAGCACTAGCCTCGAAGTAAGGCCCTGATTATCCTGGCAAAACGGGAGGCGTGCAGCAGCTCCATGAGGCCTTCATCGCTGTTCTGCTTTAGTTTCACGGTAGTAAGCTTTCCAAGACTCCTAGGGACTTTGCTTAAGCAACCGTTTCGGTACCAGAACACTGCGTAGAGACAGTAAGCTCTGGTCCTGCGTGTATGCTGCGTGTCAACCTAGAAATTGGAGACTGATGGCATAAGGCTTCTTTTCCCATTATGAAAGCTCCGTTCATGCGGCCTCGAAGCTACCTGAAAAGCATTGTTGTTGCCGGGGTTTTCCTCACTGCCAGCATGGTTCTGAGAAGAAAATGAGTTTTCTCCTAAGAAACCTTGGGTTTCCAGTTCCTTGTTGGAAGCTCACCCTGCTCTGCGCTATACCTAAAGTGAAAGTCAACGTGAGCCCAAGCTTCGAAGTAAGGCCCTGATTATCCTTGCAAAACGAGAGGCGTGCAGCAGCTCCATGAGGCCTTCATCGTTGTTCTGCTTTAGTTTCAAGGTAGTAAGCTTTTCAACACTCCTAGGGGCCTTGCTTCAGCACCCGTTTCAGTACCAGAACACTGCGTAGAACCAGGAAGCTCTGCTCCTGCGTGGATGCTGCGTGTCAACCTAGAAATTAGAGACTGATGGCACAAGGCTTGTTTTCCCGTTTTGAAAGCTCCATTCATGCGGCCTCGAAGCTACCTGAAAAGCACTGTTGTTACCGTGCTTTTACTTACAGCCGGCATGGCACATAGAAGAAAATGAGTTTTCTCGAAAGAAACCTTGTGCTTCCAGTTCCTAGTTGGAAGCTCACCCGGCTCTGCTCTATACCAAACGTGAAAGTCAATGTGAGCACTAGCCTCGAAGTAAGGCCCTGATTATGCTGGGAAAACGGGAGGCGTGCAGCAGCTCCATGAGGCCTTCATGGCTGTTCTGCTTTAGTTTCACGGTAGTAGCTTTCCAACATTCCTAGGGACTTTGCTTAAGCAACCGTTTCGGTACCAGAACACTGCGTAGAGACAGTAAGCTCTGGTCCTGCGTGTATGCTGCGAGTCAACCTAGAAATTGGAGACTGATGGCATAAGGCTTCTTTTCCCATTATGAAAGCTCCGTTCATGCGGCCTCGAAGCTACCTGAAAAGCATTGTTGTTGCCGGGGTTTTCCTCACTGCCGGCATGGTTCTGAGGAGAAAATGAGTTTTCTCCTAAGAAACCTTGGGTTTCCAGTTCTTTGTTGGAAGCTCACCCTGCTCTGCGCTATACCTAAAGTGAAAGTCAACGTGAGCCCAAGCTTCGAAGTAAGGCCCTGATTATCCTTGCAAAACGAGAGGCGTGCAGCAGCTCCATGAGGCCTTCATCGTTGTTCTGCTTTAGTTTCAAGGTAGTAAGCTTTTCAACACTCCTAGGCGCCTTGCTTCAGCACCCGTTTCAGTACCAGAACACTGCGTAGAACCAGGAAGCTCTGCTCCTGCGTGTATGCTGCGTGTCAACCTAGAAATTAGAGACTGATGGCACAAGGCTTGTTTTCCCGTTTTGAAAGCTCCATTCTTGCGGCCTCGAAGCTACCTGAAAAGCACTGTAGTTACCGTGCTTTTACTTACAGCTGGCATGGTTCATAGAAGAAAATGAGTTTTCTCGAAAGAAACCTTGTGCTTCCAGTTCCTAGTTGGAAGCTCACCCTGCTCTGCTCTATACCAAACGTGAAAGTCAATGTGAGCACTAGCCTCGAAGTAAGGCCCTGATTATCCTGGCAAAACGGGAGGCGTGCAGCAGCTCCATGAGGCCTTCATCGCTGTTCTGCTTTAGTTTCACGGTAGTAAGCTTTCCAAGACTCCTAGGGACTTTGCTTAAGCAACCGTTTCGGTACCAGAACACTGCGTAGAGACAGTAAGCTCTGGTCCTGCGTGTATGCTGCGTGTGAACCTAGAAATTGGAGACTGATGGCATAAGGCTTCTTTTGCCATTATGAAAGCTCCGTTCATGCGGCCTCGAAGCTACCTGAAAAGCATTGTTGTTGCCGGGGTTTTCCTCATTGCCGGCATGGTTCTGAGAAGAAAATGAGTTTTCTCCTAAGAAACCTTGGGTTTCCAGTTCCTTGTTGGAAGCTCACCCTGCTCTGCGCTATACCTAAAGTGAAAGTCAACGTGAGCCCAAGCTTCGAAGTAAGGCCCTGATTATCCTTGCAAAACGAGAGGCGTGCAGCAGCTCCATGAGGCCTTCATTGTTGTTCTGCTTTAGTTTCAAGGTAGTAAGCTTTTCAACACTCCTAGGGGCCTTGCTTCAGCACCCGTTTCAGTACCAGAACACTGCGTAGAACCAGGAAGCTCTGCTCCTGCGTGTATGCTGCGTGTCAACCTAGAAATTAGAGACTGACGGCACAAGGCTAGTTTTCCCATTATGAAAGCTCCGTTGATGCGGCCCCGAAGCTACCTGAAAAGCACTGTTGTTACCGTGCTTTTACTTACAGCCGGCATGGCACATAGAAGAAAATGAGTTTTCTCGAAAGAAACCTTGTGCTTCCAGTTCCTAGTTGGAAGCTCACCTGGCTCTGCTCTATACCAAACGTGAAAGTCAATGTGAGCACTAGCCTCGAAGTAAGGCCCTGATTATGCTGGCAATACGGGAGGCGTGCAGCAGCTCCATGAGGCCTTCATCGCTGTTCTGCTTTAGTTTCACGGTAGTAGCTTTCCAACATTCCTAGGGACTTTGCTTAAGCAACCGTTTCGGTACCAGAACACTGCGTAGAGACAGTAAGCTCTGGTCCTGCGTGTATGCTGCGTGTCAACCTAGAAATTGGAGACTGATGGCATAAGGCTTCTTTTGCCCTTATGAAAGCTCCGTTCTTGCGGCCTCGAAGCTACCTGAAAAGCATTGTTTTTGCCGGGGTTTTCCTCACTGCCGGCATGGTTCTGAGAAGAAAATGAGTTTTCTCCTAAGAAACCTTGGGTTTCCAGTTCCTTGTTGGAAGCTCACCCTGCTCTGCGCTATACCTAAAGTGAAAGTCAAAGTGAGCCCAAGCTTCGAAGTAAGGCCCTGATTATCCTTGCAAAACGAGAGGCGTGCAGCAGCTCCATGAGGCCTTCATCGTTGTTCTGCTTTAGTTTCAAGGTAGTAAGCTTTTCAACACTCCTAGGGGCCTTGCTTCAGCACCCGTTTCAGTACCAGAACACTGCGTAGAACCAGGAAGTTCTGCTCCTGCGTGTATGCTGCGTGTCAACCTAGAAATTAGAGGCTGACGGCACAAGGCTAGTTTTCCCATTATGAAAGCTCCGTTGATGCGGCCCCGAAGCTACCTGAAAAGCACTGTTGTTACCGTGCTTTTACTTACAGCCGGCATGGCACATAGAAGAAAATGAGTTTTCTCGAAAGAAACCTTGTGCTTCCAGTTCCTAGTTGGAAGCTCACCCGGCTCTGCTCTATACCAAACGTGAAAGTCAATGTGAGCACTAGCCTCGAAGTAAGGCCCTGATTATGCTGGCAAAACGGGAGGCGTGCAGCAGCTCCATGAGGCCTTCATCGCTGTTCTGCTTTAGTTTCACGGTAGTAAGCTTTCCAAGACTCCTAGGGACTTTGCTTAAGCAACCGTTTCGGTACCAGAACACTGCGTAGAGACAGTAAGCTCTGGTCCTGCGTGTATGCTGCGAGTCAACCTAGAAATTGGAGACTGATGGCATAAGGCTTCTTTTCCCATTATGATAGCTCCGTTCATGCGGCCTCGAAGCTACCTGAAAAGCATTGTTGTTGCCGGGGTTTTCCTCACTGCCGGCATGGTTCTGAGGAGAAAATGAGTTTTCTCCTAAGAAACCTTGGGTTTCCAGTTCTTTGTTGGAAGCTCACCCTGCTCTGCGCTATACCTAAAGAGAAAGTCAACGTGAGCCCAAGCTTCGAAGTAAGGCCCTGATTATCCTTGCAAAACGAGAGGCGTGCAGCAGCTCCATGAGGCCTTCATCGTTGTTCTGCTTTAGTTTCAAGGTAGTAAGCTTTTCAACACTCCTAGGGGCCTTGCTTCAGCACCCGTTTCAGTACCAGAACACTGCGTAGAACCAGGAAGCTCTGCTCCTGCGTGTATGCTGCGTGTCAACCTAGAAATTAGAGACTGATGGCACAAGGCTTGTTTTCCCGTTTTGAAAGCTCCATTCATGCGGCCCCGAAGCTACCTGAAAAGCACTGTAGTTACCGTGCTTTTACTTACAGCTGGCATGGTTCATAGAAGAAAATGAGTTTTCTCGAAAGAAACCTTGTGCTTCCAGTTCCTAGTTGGAAGCTCACCCTGCTCTGCTCTATACCAAACGTGAAAGTCAATGTGAGCACTAGCCTCGAAGTAAGGCCCTGATTATGCTGGCAAAACGGGAGGCGTGCAGCAGCTCCATGAGGCCTTCATCGCTGTTCTGCTTTAGTTTCACGGTAGTAGCTTTCCAACATTCCTAGGGACTTTGCTTAAGCAACCGTTTCGGTACCAGAACACTGCGTAGAGACAGTAAGCTCTGGTCCTGCGTGTATGCTGCGTGTCAACCTAGAAATTGGAGACTGATGGCATAAGGCTTCTTTTCCCATTATGAAAGCTCCGTTCATGCGGCCTCGAAGCTACCTGAAAAGCATTGTTGTTGCCGGGGTTTTCCTCACTGCCGGCATGGTTCTGAGGAGAAAATGAGTTTTCTCCTAAGAAACCTTGGGTTTCCAGTTCTTTGTTGGAAGCTCACCCTGTTCTGCGCTATACCTAAAGTGAAAGTCAACGTGAGCCCAAGCTTCGAAGTAAGGCCCTGATTATCCTTGCAAAACGAGAGGCGTGCAGCAGCTCCATGAGACCTTCATCGTTGTTCTGCTTTAGTTTCAAGGTAGTGAGCTTTTCAACACTCCTAGGGGCCTTGCTTCAGCACCCGTTTCAGTACCAGAACACTGCGTAGAACCAGGAAGCTCTGCTCCTGCGTGTATGCTGCGTGTCAAGCTAGAAATTAGAGACTGACGGCACAAGGCTTGTTTTCCCATTATGAAAGCTCCGTTGATGCGGCCCCGAAGCTACCTGAAAAGCACTGTTGTTACCGTGCTTTTACTTACAGCCGGCATGGCACATAGAAGAAAATGAGTTTTCTCGAAAGAAACCTTGTGCTTCCAGTTCCTAGTTGGAAGCTCACCCGGCTCTGCTCTATACCAAACGTGAAAGTCAATGTGAGCACTAGCCTCGAAGTAAGGCCCTGATTATCCTGGCAAAACGGGAGGCGTGCAGCAGCTCCAAGAGGCCTTCATCGCTGTTCTGCTTTAGTTTCACGGTAGTAAGCTTTCCAAGACTCCTAGGGACTTTGCTTAAGCAACCGTTTCGGTACCAGAAGACTGCGTAGAGACAGTAAGCTCTGGTCCTGCGTGTATGCTGCGTGTCAACCTAGAAATTGGAGACTGATGGCATAAGGCTTCTTTTGCCATTATGAAAGCTCCGTTCATGCGGCCTCGAAGCTACCTGAAAAGCATTGTTGTTGCCGGGGTTTTCCTCACTGCCGGCATGGTTCTGAGAAGAAACTGAGTTTTCTCCTAAGAAACCTTGGGTTTCCAGTTCCTTGTTGGAAGCTCACCCTGCTCTGCGCTATACCTAAAGTGAAAGTCAACGTGAGCCCAAGCTTCGAAGTAAGGCCCTGATTATCCTTGCAAAACGAGAGGCGTGCAGCAGCTCCATGAGGCCTTCATCGTTGTTCTGCTTTAGTTTCAAGGTAGTAAGCTTTTCAACACTCCTAGGGGCCTTGCTTCAGCACCCGTTTCAGTACCAGAACACTGCGTAGAACCAGGAAGCTCTGCTCCTGCGTGTATGCTGCGTGTCAACCTAGAAATTAGAGGCTGACGGCACAAGGCTAGTTTTCCCATTATGAAAGCTCCGTTGATGCGGCCCCGAAGCTACCTGAAAAGCACTGTTGTTACCGTGCTTTTACTTACAGCCGGCATGGCACATAGAAGAAAATGAGTTTTCTCGAAAGAAACCTTGTGCTTCCAGTTCCTAGTTGGAAGCTCACCCGGCTCTGCTCTATACCAAACGTGAAAGTCAATGTGAGCACTAGCCTCGAAGTAAGGCCCTGATTATCCTGGCAAAACGGGAGGCGTGCAGCAGCTCCATGAGGCCTTCATCGCTGTTCTGCTTTAGTTTCACGGTAGTAAGCTTTCCAAGACTCCTAGGGACTTTGCTTAAGCAACCGTTTCGGTACCAGAACACTGCGTAGAGACAGTAAGCTCTGGTCCTGCGTGTATGCTGCGTGTCAACCTAGAAATTGGAGACTGATGGCATAAGGCTTCTTTTCCCATTATGAAAGCTCCGTTCATGCGGCCTCGAAGCTACCTGAAAAGCATTGTTGTTGCCGGGGTTTTCCTCACTGCCGGCATGGTTCTGAGAAGAAAATGAGTTTTCTCCTAAGAAACCTTGGGTTTCCAGTTCCTTGTTGGAAGCTCACCCTGCTCTGCGCTATACCTAAAGTGAAAGTCAACGTGAGCCCAAGCTTCGAAGTAAGGCCCTGATTATCCTTGCAAAACGAGAGGCGTGCAGCAGCTCCATGAGGCCTTCATCGTTGTTCTGCTTTAGTTTCAAGGTAGTAAGCTTTTCAACACTCCTAGGGGCCTTGCTTCAGCACCCGTTTCAGTACCAGAACACTGCGTAGAACCAGGAAGCTCTGCTCCTGCGTGTATGCTGCGTGTCAACCTAGAAATTAGAGACTGATGGCACAAGGCTTGTTTTCCCGTTTTGAAAGCTCCATTCATGCGGCCTCGAAGCTACCTGAAAAGCACTGTTGTTACCGTGCTTTTACTTACAGCCGGCATGGCACATAGAAGAAAATGAGTTTTCTCGAAAGAAACCTTGTGCTTCCAGTTCCTAGTTGGAAGCTCACCCGGCTCTGCTCTATACCAAACGTGAAAGTCAATGTGAGCACTAGCCTCGAAGTAAGGCCCTGATTATGCTGGCAAAACGGGAGGCGTGCAGCAGCTCCATGAGGCCTTCATCGCTGTTCTGCTTTAGTTTCACGGTAGTAAGCTTTCCAAGACTCCTAGGGACTTTGCTTAAGCAACCGTTTCGGTACCAGAACACTGCGTAGAGACAGTAAGCTCTGGTCCTGCGTGTATGCTGCGTGTCAACCTAGAAATTGGAGACTGATGGCATAAGGCTTCTTTTCCCATTATGAAAGCTCCGTTCATGCGGCCTCGAAGCTACCTGAAAAGCATTGTTGTTGCCAGGGTTTTCCTCACTGCCGGCATGGTTCTGAGAAGAAAATGAGTTTTCTCCTAAGAAACCTTGGGTTTCCAGTTCCTTGTTGGAAGCTCACCCTGCTCTGCGCTATACCTAAAGTGAAAGTCAACGTGAGCCCAAGCTTCGAAGTAAGGCCCTGATTATCCTTGCAAAACGAGAGGCGTGCAGCAGCTCCATGAGGCCTTCATCGTTGTTCTGCTTTAGTTTCAAGGTAGTAAGCTTTTCAACACTCCTAGGGGCCTTGCTTCAGCACCCGTTTCAGTACCAGAACACTGCGTAGAACCAGGAAGCTCTGCTCCTGCGTGTATGCTGCGTGTCAACCTAGAAATTAGAGACTGATGGCACAAGGCTTGTTTTCCCGTTTTGAAAGCTCCATTCATGCGGCCTCGAAGCTACCTGAAAAGCACTGTTGTTACCGTGCTTTTACTTACAGCCGGCATGGTTCATAGAAGAAAATGAGTTTTCTCGAAAGAAACCTTGTGCTTCCAGTTCCTAGTTGGAAGCTCACCCGGCTCTGCTCTATACCAAACGTGAAAGTCAATGTGAGCACTAGCCTCGAAGTAAGGCCCTGATTATGCTGGCAAAACGGGAGGCGTGCAGCAGCTCCATGAGGCCTTCATCGCTGTTCTGCTTTAGTTTCACGGTAGTAGCTTTCCAACATTCCTAGGGACTTTGCTTAAGCAACCGTTTCGGTACCAGAACACTGCATAGAGACAGTAAGCTCTGGTCCTGCGTGTATGCTGCGAGTCAACCTAGAAATTGGAGACTGATGGCATAAGGCTTCTTTTCCCATTATGAAAGCTCCGTTCATGCGGCCTCGAAGCTACCTGAAAAGTATTGTTGTTGCCGGGGTTTTCCTCACTGCCGGCATGGTTCTGAGGAGAAAATGAGTTTTCTCCTAAGAAACCTTGGGTTTCCAGTTCTTTGTTGGAAGCTCACCCTGTTCTGCGCTATACCTAAAGTGAAAGTCAACGTGAGCCCAAGCTTCGAAGTAAGGCCCTGATTATCCTTGCAAAACGAGAGGCGTGCAGCAGCTCCATGAGACCTTCATCGTTTTCTGCTTTAGTTTCAAGGTAGTGAGCTTTTCAACACTCCTAAGGGCCTTGCTTCAGCACCCGTTTCAGTACCAGAACACTGCGTAGAACCAGGAAGCTCTGCTCCTGCGTGTATGCTGCGTGTCAACCTAGAAATTAGAGACTGACGGCACAAGGCTAGTTTTCCCATTATGAAAGCTCCGTTGATGCGGCCCCGAAGCTACCTGAAAAGCACTGTTGTTACCGTGCTTTTACTTACAGCCGGCATGGCACATAGAAGAAAATGAGTTTTCTCGAAAGAAACCTTGTGCTTCCAGTTCCTAGTTGGAAGCTCACCCGGCTCTGCTCTATACCAAACGTGAAAGTCAATGTGAGCACTAGCCTCGAAGTAAGGCCCTGATTATCCTGGCAAAACGGGAGGCGTGCAGCAGCTCCATGAGGCCTTCATCGCCGTTCTGCTTTAGTTTCACGGTAGTAAGCTTTCCAAGACTCCTAGGGACTTTGCTTAAGCAACCGTTTCGGTACCAGAACACTGCGTAGAGACAGTAAGCTCTGGTCCTGCGTGTATGCTGCGTGTCAACCTAGAAATTGGAGACTGATGGCTTAAGGCTTCTTTTGCCATTATGAAAGCTCCGTTCATGCGGCCTCGAAGCTACCTGAAAAGCATTGTTGTTGCCGGGGTTTTCCTCATTGCCGGCATGGTTCTGAGAAGAAAATGAGTTTTCTCCTAAGAAACCTTGGGTTTCCAGTTCCTTGTTGGAAGCTCACCCTGCTCTGCGCTATACCTAAAGTGAAAGTCAACGTGAGCCCAAGCTTCGAAGTAAGGCCCTGATTATCCTTGCAAAACGAGAGGCGTGCAGCAGCTCCATGAGGCCTTCATCGTTGTTCTGCTTTAGTTTCAAGGTAGTAAGCTTTTCAACACTCCTAGGGGCCTTGCTTCAGCACCCGTTTCAGTACCAGAACACTGCGTAGAACCAGGAAGCTCTGCTCCTGCGTGGATGCTGCGTGTCAACCTAGAAATTAGAGACTGATGGCACAAGGCTTGTTTTCCCGTTTTGAAAGCTCCATTCATGCGGCCTCGAAGCTACCTGAAAAGCACTGTTGTTACCGTGCTTTTACTTACAGCCGGCATGGCACATAGAAGAAAATGAGTTTTCTCGAAAGAAACCTTGTGCTTCCAGTTCCTAGTTGGAAGCTCACCCGGCTCTGCTCTATACCAAACGTGAAAGTCAATGTGAGCACTAGCCTCGAAGTAAGGCCCTGATTATGCTGGGAAAACGGGAGGCGTGCAGCAGCTCCATGAGGCCTTCATGGCTGTTCTGCTTTAGTTTCACGGTAGTAGCTTTCCAACATTCCTAGGGACTTTGCTTAAGCAACCGTTTCGGTACCAGAACACTGCGTAGAGACAGTAAGCTCTGGTCCTGCGTGTATGCTGCGAGTCAACCTAGAAATTGGAGACTGATGGCATAAGGCTTCTTTTCCCATTATGAAAGCTCCGTTCATGCGGCCTCGAAGCTACCTGAAAAGCATTGTTGTTGCCGGGGTTTTCCTCACTGCCGGCATGGTTCTGAGGAGAAAATGAGTTTTCTCCTAAGAAACCTTGGGTTTCCAGTTCTTTGTTGGAAGCTCACCCTGCTCTGCGCTATACCTAAAGTGAAAGTCAACGTGAGCCCAAGCTTCGAAGTAAGGCCCTGATTATCCTTGCAAAACGAGAGGCGTGCAGCAGCTCCATGAGGCCTTCATCGTTGTTCTGCTTTAGTTTCAAGGTAGTAAGCTTTTCAACACTCCTAGGGGCCTTGCTTCAGCACCCGTTTCAGTACCAGAACACTGCGTAGAACCAGGAAGCTCTGCTCCTGCGTGTATGCTGCGTGTCAACCTAGAAATTAGAGACTGATGGCACAAGGCTTGTTTTCCCGTTTTGAAAGCTCCATTCATGCGGCCCCGAAGCTACCTGAAAAGCACTGTAGTTACCGTGCTTTTACTTACAGCTGGCATGGTTCATAGAAGAAAATGAGTTTTCTCGAAAGAAACCTTGTGCTTCCAGTTCCTAGTTGGAAGCTCACCCTGCTCTGCTCTATACCAAACGTGAAAGTCAATGTGAGCACTAGCCTCGAAGTAAGGCCCTGATTATCCTGGCAAAACGGGAGGCGTGCAGCAGCTCCATGAGGCCTTCATCGCTGTTCTGCTTTAGTTTCACGGTAGTAAGCTTTCCAAGACTCCTAGGGACTTTGCTTAAGCAACCGTTTCGGTACCAGAACACTGCGTAGAGACAGTAAGCTCTGGTCCTGCGTGTATGCTGCGTGTGAACCTAGAAATTGGAGACTGATGGCATAAGGCTTCTTTTGCCATTATGAAAGCTCCGTTCATGCGGCCTCGAAGCTACCTGAAAAGCATTGTTGTTGCCGGGGTTTTCCTCATTGCCGGCATGGTTCTGAGAAGAAAATGAGTTTTCTCCTAAGAAACCTTGGGTTTCCAGTTCCTTGTTGGAAGCTCACCCTGCTCTGCGCTATACCTAAAGTGAAAGTCAACGTGAGCCCAAGCTTCGAAGTAAGGCCCTGATTATCCTTGCAAAACGAGAGGCGTGCAGCAGCTCCATGAGGCCTTCATTGTTGTTCTGCTTTAGTTTCAAGGTAGTAAGCTTTTCAACACTCCTAGGGGCCTTGCTTCAGCACCCGTTTCAGTACCAGAACACTGCGTAGAACCAGGAAGCTCTGCTCCTGCGTGTATGCTGCGTGTCAACCTAGAAATTAGAGACTGACGGCACAAGGCTAGTTTTCCCATTATGAAAGCTCCGTTGATGCGGCCCCGAAGCTACCTGAAAAGCACTGTTGTTACCGTGCTTTTACTTACAGCCGGCATGGCACATAGAAGAAAATGAGTTTTCTCGAAAGAAACCTTGTGCTTCCAGTTCCTAGTTGGAAGCTCACCCGGCTCTGCTCTATACCAAACGTGAAAGTCAATGTGAGCACTAGCCTCGAAGTAAGGCCCTGATTATGCTGGCAATACGGGAGGCGTGCAGCAGCTCCATGAGGCCTTCATCGCTGTTCTGCTTTAGTTTCACGGTAGTAAGCTTTCCAACATTCCTAGGGACTTTGCTTAAGCAACCGTTTCGGTACCAGAACACTGCGTAGAGACAGTAAGCTCTGGTCCTGCGTGTATGCTGCGTGTCAACCTAGAAATTGGAGACTGATGGCATAAGGCTTCTTTTGCCCTTATGAAAGCTCCGTTCTTGCGGCCTCGAAGCTACCTGAAAAGCATTGTTTTTGCCGGGGTTTTCCTCACTGCCGGCATGGTTCTGAGAAGAAAATGAGTTTTCTCCTAAGAAACCTTGGGTTTCCAGTTCCTTGTTGGAAGCTCACCCTGCTCTGCGCTATACCTAAAGTGAAAGTCAAAGTGAGCCCAAGCTTCGAAGTAAGGCCCTGATTATCCTTGCAAAACGAGAGGCGTGCAGCAGCTCCATGAGGCCTTCATCGTTGTTCTGCTTTAGTTTCAAGGTAGTAAGCTTTTCAACACTCCTAGGGGCCTTGCTTCAGCACCCGTTTCAGTACCAGAACACTGCGTAGAACCAGGAAGTTCTGCTCCTGCGTGTATGCTGCGTGTCAACCTAGAAATTAGAGGCTGACGGCACAAGGCTAGTTTTCCCATTATGAAAGCTCCGTTGATGCGGCCCCGAAGCTACCTGAAAAGCACTGTTGTTACCGTGCTTTTACTTACAGCCGGCATGGCACATAGAAGAAAATGAGTTTTCTCGAAAGAAACCTTGTGCTTCCAGTTCCTAGTTGGAAGCTCACCCGGCTCTGCTCTATACCAAACGTGAAAGTCAATGTGAGCACTAGCCTCGAAGTAAGGCCCTGATTATGCTGGCAAAACGGGAGGCGTGCAGCAGCTCCATGAGGCCTTCATCGCTGTTCTGCTTTAGTTTCACGGTAGTAAGCTTTCCAAGACTCCTAGGGACTTTGCTTAAGCAACCGTTTCGGTACCAGAACACTGCGTAGAGACAGTAAGCTCTGGTCCTGCGTGTATGCTGCGAGTCAACCTAGAAATTGGAGACTGATGGCATAAGGCTTCTTTTCCCATTATGATAGCTCCGTTCATGCGGCCTCGAAGCTACCTGAAAAGCATTGTTGTTGCCGGGGTTTTCCTCACTGCCGGCATGGTTCTGAGGAAAAAATGAGTTTTCTCCTAAGAAACCTTGGGTTTCCAGTTCTTTGTTGGAAGCTCACCCTGCTCTGCGCTATACCTAAAGAGAAAGTCAACGTGAGCCCAAGCTTCGAAGTAAGGCCCTGATTATCCTTGCAAAACGAGAGGCGTGCAGCAGCTCCATGAGGCCTTCATCGTTGTTCTGCTTTAGTTTCAAGGTAGTAAGCTTTTCAACACTCCTAGGGGCCTTGCTTCAGCACCCGTTTCAGTACCAGAACACTGCGTAGAACCAGGAAGCTCTGCTCCTGCGTGTATGCTGCGTGTCAACCTAGAAATTAGAGACTGATGGCACAAGGTTTGTTTTCCCGTTTTGAAAGCTCCATTCATGCGGCCCCGAAGCTACCTGAAAAGCACTGTAGTTACCGTGCTTTTACTTACAGCTGGCATGGTTCATAGAAGAAAATGAGTTTTCTCGAAAGAAACCTTGTGCTTCCAGTTCCTAGTTGGAAGCTCACCCTGCTCTGCTCTATACCAAACGTGAAAGTCAATGTGAGCACTAGCCTCGAAGTAAGGCCCTGATTATGCTGGCAAAACGGGAGGCGTGCAGCAGCTCCATGAGGCCTTCATCGCTGTTCTGCTTTAGTTTCACGGTAGTAGCTTTCCAACATTCCTAGGGACTTTGCTTAAGCAACCGTTTCGGTACCAGAACACTGCGTAGAGACAGTAAGCTCTGGTCCTGCGTGTATGCTGCGTGTCAACCTAGAAATTGGAGACTGATGGCATAAGGCTTCTTTTCCCATTATGAAAGCTCCGTTCATGCGGCCTCGAAGCTACCTGAAAAGCATTGTTGTTGCCGGGGTTTTCCTCACTGCCGGCATGGTTCTGAGGAGAAAATGAGTTTTCTCCTAAGAAACCTTGGGTTTCCAGTTCTTTGTTGGAAGCTCACCCTGTTCTGCGCTATACCTAAAGTGAAAGTCAACGTGAGCCCAAGCTTCGAAGTAAGGCCCTGATTATCCTTGCAAAACGAGAGGCGTGCAGCAGCTCCATGAGACCTTCATCGTTGTTCTGCTTTAGTTTCAAGGTAGTGAGCTTTTCAACACTCCTAGGGGCCTTGCTTCAGCACCCGTTTCAGTACCAGAACACTGCGTAGAACCAGGAAGCTCTGCTCCTGCGTGTATGCTGCGTGTCAAGCTAGAAATTAGAGACTGACGGCACAAGGCTTGTTTTCCCATTATGAAAGCTCCGTTGATGCGGCCCCGAAGCTACCTGAAAAGCACTGTTGTTACCGTGCTTTTACTTACAGCCGGCATGGCACATAGAAGAAAATGAGTTTTCTCGAAAGAAACCTTGTGCTTCCAGTTCCTAGTTGGAAGCTCACCCGGCTCTGCTCTATACCAAACGTGAAAGTCAATGTGAGCACTAGCCTCGAAGTAAGGCCCTGATTATCCTGGCAAAACGGGAGGCGTGCAGCAGCTCCAAGAGGCCTTCATCGCTGTTCTGCTTTAGTTTCACGGTAGTAAGCTTTCCAAGACTCCTAGGGACTTTGCTTAAGCAACCGTTTCGGTACCAGAAGACTGCGTAGAGACAGTAAGCTCTGGTCCTGCGTGTATGCTGCGTGTCAACCTAGAAATTGGAGACTGATGGCATAAGGCTTCTTTTGCCATTATGAAAGCTCCGTTCATGCGGCCTCGAAGCTACCTGAAAAGCATTGTTGTTGCCGGGGTTTTCCTCACTGCCGGCATGGTTCTGAGAAGAAACTGAGTTTTCTCCTAAGAAACCTTGGGTTTCCAGTTCCTTGTTGGAAGCTCACCCTGCTCTGCGCTATACCTAAAGTGAAAGTCAACGTGAGCCCAAGCTTCGAAGTAAGGCCCTGATTATCCTTGCAAAACGAGAGGCGTGCAGCAGCTCCATGAGGCCTTCATCGTTGTTCTGCTTTAGTTTCAAGGTAGTAAGCTTTTCAACACTCCTAGGGGCCTTGCTTCAGCACCCGTTTCAGTACCAGAACACTGCGTAGAACCAGGAAGTTCTGCTCCTGCGTGTATGCTGCGTGTCAACCTAGAAATTAGAGGCTGACGGCACAAGGCTAGTTTTCCCATTATGAAAGCTCCGTTGATGCGGCCCCGAAGCTACCTGAAAAGCACTGTTGTTACCGTGCTTTTACTTACAGCCGGCATGGCACATAGAAGAAAATGAGTTTTCTCGAAAGAAACCTTGTGCTTCCAGTTCCTAGTTGGAAGCTCACCCGGCTCTGCTCTATACCAAACGTGAAAGTCAATGTGAGCACTAGCCTCGAAGTAAGGCCCTGATTATCCTGGCAAAACGGGAGGCGTGCAGCAGCTCCATGAGGCCTTCATCGCTGTTCTGCTTTAGTTTCACGGTAGTAAGCTTTCCAAGACTCCTAGGGACTTTGCTTAAGCAACCGTTTCGGTACCAGAACACTGCGTAGAGACAGTAAGCTCTGGTCCTGCGTGTATGCTGCGTGTCAACCTAGAAATTGGAGACTGATGGCATAAGGCTTCTTTTCCCATTATGAAAGCTCCGTTCATGCGGCCTCGAAGCTACCTGAAAAGCATTGTTGTTGCCGGGGTTTTCCTCACTGCCGGCATGGTTCTGAGAAGAAAATGAGTTTTCTCCTAAGAAACCTTGGGTTTCCAGTTCCTTGTTGGAAGCTCACCCTGCTCTGCGCTATACCTAAAGTGAAAGTCAACGTGAGCCCAAGCTTCGAAGTAAGGCCCTGATTATCCTTGCAAAACGAGAGGCGTGCAGCAGCTCCATGAGGCCTTCATCGTTGTTCTGCTTTAGTTTCAAGGTAGTAAGCTTTTCAACACTCCTAGGGGCCTTGCTTCAGCACCCGTTTCAGTACCAGAACACTGCGTAGAACCAGGAAGCTCTGCTCCTGCGTGTATGCTGCGTGTCAACCTAGAAATTAGAGACTGATGGCACAAGGCTTGTTTTCCCGTTTTGAAAGCTCCATTCATGCGGCCTCGAAGCTACCTGAAAAGCACTGTTGTTACCGTGCTTTTACTTACAGCCGGCATGGCACATAGAAGAAAATGAGTTTTCTCGAAAGAAACCTTGTGCTTCCAGTTCCTAGTTGGAAGCTCACCCGGCTCTGCTCTATACCAAACGTGAAAGTCAATGTGAGCACTAGCCTCGAAGTAAGGCCCTGATTATGCTGGCAAAACGGGAGGCGTGCAGCAGCTCCATGAGGCCTTCATCGCTGTTCTGCTTTAGTTTCACGGTAGTAAGCTTTCCAAGACTCCTAGGGACTTTGCTTAAGCAACCGTTTCGGTACCAGAACACTGCGTAGAGACAGTAAGCTCTGGTCCTGCGTGTATGCTGCGTGTCAACCTAGAAATTGGAGACTGATGGCATAAGGCTTCTTTTCCCATTATGAAAGCTCCGTTCATGCGGCCTCGAAGCTACCTGAAAAGCATTGTTGTTGCCAGGGTTTTCCTCACTGCCGGCATGGTTCTGAGAAGAAAATGAGTTTTCTCCTAAGAAACCTTGGGTTTCCAGTTCCTTGTTGGAAGCTCACCCTGCTCTGCGCTATACCTAAAGTGAAAGTCAACGTGAGCCCAAGCTTCGAAGTAAGGCCCTGATTATCCTTGCAAAACGAGAGGCGTGCAGCAGCTCCATGAGGCCTTCATCGTTGTTCTGCTTTAGTTTCAAGGTAGTAAGCTTTTCAACACTCCTAGGGGCCTTGCTTCAGCACCCGTTTCAGTACCAGAACACTGCGTAGAACCAGGAAGCTCTGCTCCTGCGTGTATGCTGCGTGTCAACCTAGAAATTAGAGACTGATGGCACAAGGCTTGTTTTCCCGTTTTGAAAGCTCCATTCATGCGGCCTCGAAGCTACCTGAAAAGCACTGTTGTTACCGTGCTTTTACTTACAGCCGGCATGGTTCATAGAAGAAAATGAGTTTTCTCGAAAGAAACCTTGTGCTTCCAGTTCCTAGTTGGAAGCTCACCCGGCTCTGCTCTATACCAAACGTGAAAGTCAATGTGAGCACTAGCCTCGAAGTAAGGCCCTGATTATGCTGGCAAAACGGGAGGCGTGCAGCAGCTCCATGAGGCCTTCATCGCTGTTCTGCTTTAGTTTCACGGTAGTAGCTTTCCAACATTCCTAGGGACTTTGCTTAAGCAACCGTTTCAGTACCAGAACACTGCATAGAGACAGTAAGCTCTGGTCCTGCGTGTATGCTGCGAGTCAACCTAGAAATTGGAGACTGATGGCATAAGGCTTCTTTTCCCATTATGAAAGCTCCGTTCATGCGGCCTCGAAGCTACCTGAAAAGTATTGTTGTTGCCGGGGTTTTCCTCACTGCCGGCATGGTTCTGAGGAGAAAATGAGTTTTCTCCTAAGAAACCTTGGGTTTCCAGTTCTTTGTTGGAAGCTCACCCTGTTCTGCGCTATACCTAAAGTGAAAGTCAACGTGAGCCCAAGCTTCGAAGTAAGGCCCTGATTATCCTTGCAAAACGAGAGGCGTGCAGCAGCTCCATGAGACCTTCATCGTTTTCTGCTTTAGTTTCAAGGTAGTGAGCTTTTCAACACTCCTAAGGGCCTTGCTTCAGCACCCGTTTCAGTACCAGAACACTGCGTAGAACCAGGAAGCTCTGCTCCTGCGTGTATGCTGCGTGTCAACCTAGAAATTAGAGACTGACGGCACAAGGCTAGTTTTCCCATTATGAAAGCTCCGTTGATGCGGCCCCGAAGCTACCTGAAAAGCACTGTTGTTACCGTGCTTTTACTTACAGCCGGCATGGCACATAGAAGAAAATGAGTTTTCTCGAAAGAAACCTTGTGCTTCCAGTTCCTAGTTGGAAGCTCACCCGGCTCTGCTCTATACCAAACGTGAAAGTCAATGTGAGCACTAGCCTCGAAGTAAGGCCCTGATTATCCTGGCAAAACGGGAGGCGTGCAGCAGCTCCATGAGGCCTTCATCGCCGTTCTGCTTTAGTTTCACGGTAGTAAGCTTTCCAAGACTCCTAGGGACTTTGCTTAAGCAACCGTTTCGGTACCAGAACACTGCGTAGAGACAGTAAGCTCTGGTCCTGCGTGTATGCTGCGTGTCAACCTAGAAATTGGAGACTGATGGCTTAAGGCTTCTTTTGCCATTATGAAAGCTCCGTTCATGCGGCCTCGAAGCTACCTGAAAAGCATTGTTGTTGCCGGGGTTTTCCTCATTGCCGGCATGGTTCTGAGAAGAAAATGAGTTTTCTCCTAAGAAACCTTGGGTTTCCAGTTCCTTGTTGGAAGCTCACCCTGCTCTGCGCTATACCTAAAGTGAAAGTCAACGTGAGCCCAAGCTTCGAAGTAAGGCCCTGATTATCCTTGCAAAACGAGAGGCGTGCAGCAGCTCCATGAGGCCTTCATCGTTGTTCTGCTTTAGTTTCAAGGTAGTAAGCTTTTCAACACTCCTAGGGGCCTTGCTTCAGCACCCGTTTCAGTACCAGAACACTGCGTAGAACCAGGAAGCTCTGCTCCTGCGTGTATGCTGCGTGTCAACCTAGAAATTAGAGACTGATGGCACAAGGCTTGTTTTCCCGTTTTGAAAGCTCCATTCATGCGGCCCCGAAGCTACCTGAAAAGCACTGTAGTTACCGTGCTTTTACTTACAGCTGGCATGGTTCATAGAAGAAAATGAGTTTTCTCGAAAGAAACCTTGTGCTTCCAGTTCCTAGTTGGAAGCTCACCCTGCTCTGCTCTATACCAAACGTGAAAGTCAATGTGAGCACTAGCCTCGAAGTAAGGCCCTGATTATGCTGGCAAAACGGGAGGGGTGCAGCAGCTCCATGAGGCCTTCATCGCTGTTCTGCTTTAGTTTCACGGTAGTAGCTTTCCAACATTCCTAGGGACTTTGCTTAAGCAACCGTTTCGGTACCAGAACACTGCGTAGAGACAGTAAGCTCTGGTCCTGCGTGTATGCTGCGTGTCAACCTAGAAATTGGAGACTGATGGCATAAGGCTTCTTTTGCCATTATGAAAGCTCCGTTCATGCGGCCTCGAAGCTACCTGAAAAGCATTGTTGTTGCCGGGGTTTTCCTCACTGCCGGCATGGTTCTGAGAAGAAAATGAGTTTTCTCCTAAGAAACCTTGGGTTTCCAGTTCCTTGTTGGAAGCTCACCCTGCTCTGCGCTATACCTAAAGTGAAAGTCAAAGTGAGCCCAAGCTTCGAAGTAAGGCCCTGATTATCCTTTCAAAACGAGAGGCGTGCAGCAGCTCCATGAGGCCTTCATCGTTGTTCTGCTTTAGTTTCAAGGTAGTAAGCTTTTCAACACTCCTAGGGGCCTTGCTTCAGCACCCGTTTCAGTACCAGAACACTGCGTAGAACCAGGAAGTTCTGCTCCTGCGTGTATGCTGCGTGTCAACCTAGAAATTAGAGGCTGACGGCACAAGGCTAGTTTTCCCATTATGAAAGCTCCGTTGATGCGGCCCCGAAGCTACCTGAAAAGCACTGTTGTTACCGTGCTTTTACTTACAGCCGGCATGGCACATAAAAAAATGAGTTTTCTCGAAAGAAACCTTGTGCTTCCAGTTCCTAGTTGGAAGCTCACCCGGCTCTGCTCTATACCAAACGTGAAAGTCAATGTGAGCACTAGCCTCGAAGTAAGGCCCTGATTATGCTGGCAAAACGGGAGGCGTGCAGCAGCTCCATGAGGCCTTCATCGCTGTTCTGCTTTAGTTTCACGGTAGTAGCTTTCCAACATTCCTAGGGACTTTGCTTAAGCAACCGTTTCGGTACCAGAACACTGCATAGAGACAGTAAGCTCTGGTCCTGCGTGTATGCTGCGAGTCAACCTAGAAATTGGAGACTGATGGCATAAGGCTTCTTTTCCCATTATGAAAGCTCCGTTCATGCGGCCTCGAAGCTACCTGAAAAGTATTGTTGTTGCCGGGGTTTTCCTCACTGCCGGCATGGTTCTGAGGAGAAAATGAGTTTTCTCCTAAGAAACCTTGGGTTTCCAGTTCTTTGTTGGAAGCTCACCCTGTTCTGCGCTATACCTAAAGTGAAAGTCAACGTGAGCCCAAGCTTCGAAGTAAGGCCCTGATTATCCTTGCAAAACGAGAGGCGTGCAGCAGCTCCATGAGACCTTCATCGTTTTCTGCTTTAGTTTCAAGGTAGTGAGCTTTTCAACACTCCTAAGGGCCTTGCTTCAGCACCCGTTTCAGTACCAGAACACTGCGTAGAACCAGGAAGCTCTGCTCCTGCGTGTATGCTGCGTGTCAACCTAGAAATTAGAGACTGACGGCACAAGGCTAGTTTTCCCATTATGAAAGCTCCGTTGATGCGGCCCCGAAGCTACCTGAAAAGCACTGTTGTTACCGTGCTTTTACTTACAGCCGGCATGGCACATAGAAGAAAATGAGTTTTCTCGAAAGAAACCTTGTGCTTCCAGTTCCTAGTTGGAAGCTCACCCTGCTCTGCTCTATACCAAACGTGAAAGTCAATGTGAGCACTAGCCTCGAAGTAAGGCCCTGATTATCCTGGCAAAACGGGAGGCGTGCAGCAGCTCCATGAGGCCTTCATCGCCGTTCTGCTTTAGTTTCACGGTAGTAAGCTTTCCAAGACTCCTAGGGACTTTGCTTAAGCAACCGTTTCGGTACCAGAACACTGCGTAGAGACAGTAAGCTCTGGTCCTGCGTGTATGCTGCGTGTCAACCTAGAAATTGGAGACTGATGGCTTAAGGCTTCTTTTGCCATTATGAAAGCTCCGTTCATGCGGCCTCGAAGCTACCTGAAAAGCATTGTTGTTGCCGGGGTTTTCCTCATTGCCGGCATGGTTCTGAGAAGAAAATGAGTTTTCTTCTAAGAAACCTTGGGTTTCCAGTTCCTTGTTGGAAGCTCACCCTGCTCTGCGCTATACCTAAAGTGAAAGTCAACGTGAGCCCAAGCTTCGAAGTAAGGCCCTGATTATCCTTGCAAAACGAGAGGCGTGCAGCAGCTCCATGAGGCCTTCATCGTTGTTCTGCTTTAGTTTCAAGGTAGTAAGCTTTTCAACACTCCTAGGGGCCTTGCTTCAGCACCCGTTTCAGTACCAGAACACTGCGTAGAACCAGGAAGCTCTGCTCCTGCGTGTATGCTGCGTGTCAACCTAGAAATTAGAGACTGATGGCACAAGGCTTGTTTTCCCGTTTTGAAAGCTCCATTCATGCGGCCCCGAAGCTACCTGAAAAGCACTGTAGTTACCGTGCTTTTACTTACAGCTGGCATGGTTCATAGAAGAAAATGAGTTTTCTCGAAAGAAACCTTGTGCTTCCAGTTCCTAGTTGGAAGCTCACCCTGCTCTGCTCTATACCAAACGTGAAAGTCAATGTGAGCACTAGCCTCGAAGTAAGGCCCTGATTATGCTGGCAAAACGGGAGGCGTGCAGCAGCTCCATGAGGCCTTCATCGCTGTTCTGCTTTAGTTTCACGGTAGTAGCTTTCCAACATTCCTAGGGACTTTGCTTAAGCAACCGTTTCGGTACCAGAACACTGCGTAGAGACAGTAAGCTCTGGTCCTGCGTGTATGCTGCGTGTCAACCTAGAAATTGGAGACTGATGGCATAAGGCTTCTTTTCCCATTATGAAAGCTCCGTTCATGCGGCCTCGAAGCTACCTGAAAAGCATTGTTGTTGCCGGGGTTTTCCTCACTGCCGGCATGGTTCTGAGAAGAAAATGAGTTTTCTCCTAAGAAACCTTGGGTTTCCAGTTCCTTGTTGGAAGCTCACCCTGCTCTGCGCTATACCTAAAGTGAAAGTCAAAGTGAGCCCAAGCTTCGAAATAAGGCCCTGATTATCCTTGCAAAACGAGAGGCGTGCAGCAGCTCCATGAGGCCTTCATCGTTGTTCTGCTTTAGTTTCAAGGTAGTAAGCTTTTCAACACTCCTAGGGGCCTTGCTTCAGCACCCGTTTCAGTACCAGAACACTGCGTAGAGACAGTAAGCTCTTGTCCTGCGTGTATGCTGCGTGTCAACCTAGAAATTAGAGACTGATGGCACAAGGCTTGTTTTCCCGTTTTGAAAGCTCCATTCATGCGGCCCCGAAGCTACCTGAAAAGCACTGTTGTTACCGTGCTTTTACTTACAGCCGGCATGGCACATAGAAGAAAATGAGTTTTCTCGAAAGAAACCTTGTGCTTCCAGTTCCTAGTTGGAAGCTCACCCGGCTCTGCTCTATACCAAACGTGAAAGTCAATGTGAGCACTAGCCTCGAAGTAAGGCCCTGATTATCCTGGCAAAACGGGAGGCGTGCAGCAGCTCCATGAGGCCTTCATCGCTGTTCTGCTTTAGTTTCACGGTAGTAAGCTTTCCAAGACTCCTAGGGACTTTGCTTAAGCAACCGTTTCGGTACCAGAACACTGCGTAGAGACAGTAAGCTCTGGTCCTGCGTGTATGCTGCGTGTCAACCTAGAAATTGGAGACTGATGGCATAAGGCTTCTTTTCCCATTATGAAAGCTCCGTTCATGCGGCCTCGAAGCTACCTGAAAAGCATTGTTGTTGCCGGGGTTTTCCTCACTGCCGGCATGGTTCTGAGAAGAAAATGAGTTTTCTCCTAAGAAACCTTGGGTTTCCAGTTCCTTGTTGGAAGCTCACCCTGCTCTGCGCTATACCTAAAGTGAAAGTCAACGTGAGCCCAAGCTTCGAAGTAAGGCCCTGATTATCCTTGCAAAACGAGAGGCGTGCAGCAGCTCCATGAGGCCTTCATCGTTGTTCTGCTTTAGTTTCAAGGTAGTAAGCTTTTCAACACTCCTAGGGGCCTTGCTTCAGCACCCGTTTCAGTACCAGAACACTGCGTAGAACCAGGAAGCTCTGCTCCTGCGTGTATGCTGCGTGTCAACCTAGAAATTAGAGACTGATGGCACAAGGCTTGTTTTCCCGTTTTGAAAGCTCCATTCATGCGGCCTCGAAGCTACCTGAAAAGCACTGTAGTTACCGTGCTTTTACTTACAGCCGGCATGGCACATAGAAGAAAATGAGTTTTATCGAAAGAAACCTTGTGCTTCCAGTTCCTAGTTGGAAGCTCACCCGGCTCTGCTCTATACCAAACGTGAAAGTCAATGTGAGCACTAGCCTCGAAGTCAGGCCCTGATTATGCTGGCAAAACGGGAGGCGTGCAGCAGCTCCATGAGGCCTTCATCGCTGTTCTGCTTTAGTTTCACGGTAGTAGCTTTCCAACATTCCTAGGGACTTTGCTTAAGCAACCGTTTCGGTACCAGAACACTGCGTAGAGACAGTAAGCTCTGGTCCTGCGTGTATGCTGCGAGTCAACCTAGAAATTGGAGACTGATGGCATAAGGCTTCTTTTCCCATTATGATAGCTCCGTTCATGGGGCCTCGAAGCTACCTGAAAAGCATTGTTGTTGCCGGGGTTTTCCTCACTGCCGGCATGGTTCTGAGGAGAAAATGAGTTTTCTCCTAAGAAA
Source organism: Eubalaena glacialis (assembly GCF_028564815.1). Lineage (NCBI taxonomy): Eukaryota > Metazoa > Chordata > Mammalia > Artiodactyla > Balaenidae > Eubalaena > Eubalaena glacialis. The sequence continues at coordinate 35,060,876 of NC_083725.1, forward strand.
CCTTGGGTTTCCAGTTCCTTGTTGGAAGCTCACCCTGCTCTGCGCTATACCTAAAGTGAAAGTCAACGTGAGCCCAAGCTTCGAAGTAAGGCCCTGATTATCCTTGCAAAACGAGAGGCGTGCAGCAGCTCCATGAGGCCTTCATCGTTGTTCTGCTTTAGTTTCAAGGTAGTAAGCTTTTCAACACTCCTAGGGGCCTTGCTTCAGCACCCGTTTCAGTACCAGAACACTGCGTAGAACCAGGAAGCTCTGCTCCTGCGTGTATGCTGCGTGTCAACCTAGAAATTAGAGACTGATGGCACAAGGCTTGTTTTCCCGTTTTGAAAGCTCCATTCATGCGGCCCCGAAGCTACCTGAAAAGCACTGTAGTTACCGTGCTTTTACTTACAGCTGGCATGGTTCATAGAAGAAAATGAGTTTTCTCGAAAGAAACCTTGTGCTTCCAGTTCCTAGTTGGAAGCTCACCCTGCTCTGCTCTATACCAAACGTGAAAGTCAATGTGAGCACTAGCCTCGAAGTAAGGCCCTGATTATGCTGGCAAAACGGGAGGCGTGCAGCAGCTCCATGAGGCCTTCATCGCTGTTCTGCTTTAGTTTCACGGTAGTAGCTTTCCAACATTCCTAGGGACTTTGCTTAAGCAACCGTTTCGGTACCAGAACACTGCGTAGAGACAGTAAGCTCTGGTCCTGCGTGTATGCTGCGTGTCAACCTAGAAATTGGAGACTGATGGCATAAGGCTTCTTTTCCCATTATGAAAGCTCCGTTCATGCGGCCTCGAAGCTACCTGAAAAGCATTGTTGTTGCCGGGGTTTTCCTCACTGCCGGCATGGTTCTGAGAAGAAAATGAGTTTTCTCCTAAGAAACCTTGGGTTTCCAGTTCCTTGTTGGAAGCTCACCCTGCTCTGCGCTATACCTAAAGTGAAAGTCAAAGTGAGCCCAAGCTTCGAAATAAGGCCCTGATTATCCTTGCAAAACGAGAGGCGTGCAGCAGCTCCATGAGGCCTTCATCGTTGTTCTGCTTTAGTTTCAAGGTAGTAAGCTTTTCAACACTCCTAGGGGCCTTGCTTCAGCACCCGTTTCAGTACCAGAACACTGCGTAGAGACAGTAAGCTCTTGTCCTGCGTGTATGCTGCGTGTCAACCTAGAAATTAGAGACTGATGGCACAAGGCTTGTTTTCCCGTTTTGAAAGCTCCATTCATGCGGCCCCGAAGCTACCTGAAAAGCACTGTTGTTACCGTGCTTTTACTTACAGCCGGCATGGCACATAGAAGAAAATGAGTTTTCTCGAAAGAAACCTTGTGCTTCCAGTTCCTAGTTGGAAGCTCACCCGGCTCTGCTCTATACCAAACGTGAAAGTCAATGTGAGCACTAGCCTCGAAGTAAGGCCCTGATTATCCTGGCAAAACGGGAGGCGTGCAGCAGCTCCATGAGGCCTTCATCGCTGTTCTGCTTTAGTTTCACGGTAGTAAGCTTTCCAAGACTCCTAGGGACTTTGCTTAAGCAACCGTTTCGGTACCAGAACACTGCGTAGAGACAGTAAGCTCTGGTCCTGCGTGTATGCTGCGTGTCAACCTAGAAATTGGAGACTGATGGCATAAGGCTTCTTTTCCCATTATGAAAGCTCCGTTCATGCGGCCTCGAAGCTACCTGAAAAGCATTGTTGTTGCCGGGGTTTTCCTCACTGCCGGCATGGTTCTGAGAAGAAAATGAGTTTTCTCCTAAGAAACCTTGGGTTTCCAGTTCCTTGTTGGAAGCTCACCCTGCTCTGCGCTATACCTAAAGTGAAAGTCAACGTGAGCCCAAGCTTCGAAGTAAGGCCCTGATTATCCTTGCAAAACGAGAGGCGTGCAGCAGCTCCATGAGGCCTTCATCGTTGTTCTGCTTTAGTTTCAAGGTAGTAAGCTTTTCAACACTCCTAGGGGCCTTGCTTCAGCACCCGTTTCAGTACCAGAACACTGCGTAGAACCAGGAAGCTCTGCTCCTGCGTGTATGCTGCGTGTCAACCTAGAAATTAGAGACTGATGGCACAAGGCTTGTTTTCCCGTTTTGAAAGCTCCATTCATGCGGCCTCGAAGCTACCTGAAAAGCACTGTAGTTACCGTGCTTTTACTTACAGCCGGCATGGCACATAGAAGAAAATGAGTTTTATCGAAAGAAACCTTGTGCTTCCAGTTCCTAGTTGGAAGCTCACCCGGCTCTGCTCTATACCAAACGTGAAAGTCAATGTGAGCACTAGCCTCGAAGTCAGGCACTGATTATGCTGGCAAAACGGGAGGCGTGCAGCAGCTCCATGAGGCCTTCATCGCTGTTCTGCTTTAGTTTCACGGTAGTAGCTTTCCAACATTCCTAGGGACTTTGCTTAAGCAACCGTTTCGGTACCAGAACACTGCGTAGAGACAGTAAGCTCTGGTCCTGCGTGTATGCTGCGAGTCAACCTAGAAATTGGAGACTGATGGCATAAGGCTTCTTTTCCCATTATGATAGCTCCGTTCATGGGGCCTCGAAGCTACCTGAAAAGCATTGTTGTTGCCGGGGTTTTCCTCACTGCCGGCATGGTTCTGAGGAGAAAATGAGTTTTCTCCTAAGAAACCTTGGGTTTCCAGTTCTTTGTTGGAAGCTCACCCTGCTCTGCGCTATACCTAAAGTGAAAGTCAACGTGAGCCCAAGCTTCGAAGTAAGGCCCTGATTATCCTTGCAAAACGAGAGGCGTGCAGCAGCTCCATGAGGCCTTCATCGTTGTTCTGCTTTAGTTTCAAGGTAGTAAGCTTTTCAACACTCCTAGGGGCCTTGCTTCAGCACCCGTTTCAGTACCAGAACACTGCGTAGAACCAGGAAGCTCTGCTCCTGCGTGTATGCTGCGTGTCAACCTAGAAATTAGAGACTGATGGCACAAGGCTTGTTTTCCCGTTTTGAAAGCTCCATTCATGCGGCCCCGAAGCTACCTGAAAAGCACTGTAGTTACCGTGCTTTTACTTACAGCTGGCATGGTTCATAGAAGAAAATGAGTTTTCTCGAAAGAAACCTTGTGCTTCCAGTTCCTAGTTGGAAGCTCACCCGGCTCTGCTCTATACCAAACGTGAAAGTCAATGTGAGCACTAACCTCGAAGTAAGGCCCTGATTATGCTGGCAAAACGGGAGGCGTGCAGCAGCTCCATGAGGCCTTCATCGCTGTTCTGCTTTAGTTTCACGGTAGTAGCTTTCCAACATTCCTAGGGACTTTGCTTAAGCAACCGTTTCGGTACCAGAACACTGCGTAGAGACAGTAAGCTCTGGTCCTGCGTGTATGCTGCGAGTCAACCTAGAAATTGGAGACTGATGGCATAAGGCTTCTTTTCCCATTATGAAAGCTCCGTTCATGCGGCCTCGAAGCTACCTGAAAAGCATTGTTGTTGCCGGGGTTTTCCTCACTGCCGGCATGGTTCTGAGGAGAAAATGAGTTTTCTCCTAAGAAACCTTGGGTTTCCAGTTCTTTGTTGGAAGCTCACCCTGTTCTGCGCTATACCTAAAGTGAAAGTCAACGTGAGCCCAAGCTTCGAAGTAAGGCCCTGATTATCCTTGCAAAACGAGAGGCGTGCAACAGCTCCATGAGACCTTCATCGTTGTTCTGCTTTAGTTTCAAGGTAGTGAGCTTTTCAACACTCCTAGGGGCCTTGCTTCAGCACCCGTTTCAGTACCAGAACACTGCGTAGAACCAGGAAGCTCTGCTCCTGCGTGTATGCTGCGTGTCAAGCTAGAAATTAGAGACTGACGGCACAAGGCTAGTTTTCCCATTATGAAAGCTCCGTTGATGCGGCCCCGAAGCTACCTGAAAAGCACTGTTGTTACCGTGCTTTTACTTACAGCCGGCATGGCACATAGAAGAAAATGAGTTTTCTCGAAAGAAACCTCGTGCTTCCAGTTCCTAGTTGGAAGCTCACCCGGCTCTGCTCTATACCAAACGTGAAAGTCAATGTGAGCACTAGCCTCGAAGTAAGGCCCTGATTATGCTGGCAATACGGGAGGCGTGCAGCAGCTCCATGAGGCCTTCATCGCTGTTCTGCTTTAGTTTCACGGTAGTAAGCTTTCCAACATTCCTAGGGACTTTGCTTAAGCAACCGTTTCGGTACCAGAACACTGCGTAGAGACAGTAAGCTCTGGTCCTGCGTGTATGCTGCGTGTCAACCTAGAAATTGGAGACTGATGGCATAAGGCTTCTTTTGCCATTATGAAAGCTCCGTTCATGCGGCCTCGAAGCTACCTGAAAAGCATTGTTGTTGCCGGGGTTTTCCTCACTGCCGGCATGGTTCTGAGAAGAAAATGAGTTTTCTCCTAAGAAACCTTGGGTTTCCAGTTCCTTGTTGGAAGCTCACCCTGCTCTGCGCTATACCTAAAGTGAAAGTCAAAGTGAGCCCAAGCTTCGAAGTAAGGCCCTGATTATCCTTGCAAAACGAGAGGCGTGCAGCAGCTCCATGAGGCCTTCATCGTTGTTCTGCTTTAGTTTCAAGGTAGTAAGCTTTTCAACACTCCTAGGGGCCTTGCTTCAGCACCCGTTTCAGTACCAGAACACTGCGTAGAACCAGGAAGCTCTGCTCCTGCGTGTATGCTGCGTGTCAACCTAGAAATTAGAGACTGATGGCACAAGGCTTGTTTTCCCGTTTTGAAAGCTCCATTCATGCGGCCCCGAAGCTACCTGAAAAGCACTGTAGTTACCGTGCTTTTACTTACAGCTGGCATGGTTCATAGAAGAAAATGAGTTTTCTCGAAAGAAACCTTGTGCTTCCAGTTCCTAGTTGGAAGCTCACCCGGCTCTGCTCTATACCAAACGTGAAAGTCAATGTGAGCACTAGCCTCGAAGTAAGGCCCTGATTATGCTGGCAAAACGGGAGGCGTGCAGCAGCTCCATGAGGCCTTCATCGCTGTTCTGCTTTAGTTTCACGGTAGTAGCTTTCCAACATTCCTAGGGACTTTGCTTAAGCAACCGTTTCGGTACCAGAACACTGCGTAGAGACAGTAAGCTCTGGTCCTGCGTGTATGCTGCGAGTCAACCTAGAAATTGGAGACTGATGGCATAAGGCTTCTTTTCCCATTATGAAAGCTCCGTTCATGCGGCCTCGAAGCTACCTGAAAAGCATTGTTGTTGCCGGGGTTTTCCTCACTGCCGGCATGGTTCTGAGGAGAAAATGAGTTTTCTCCTAAGAAACCTTGGGTTTCCAGTTCTTTGTTGGAAACTCACCCTGTTCTGCGCTATACCTAAAGTGAAAGTCAACGTGAGCCCAAGCTTCGAAGTAAGGCCCTGATTATCCTTGCAAAACGAGAGGCGTGCAGCAGCTCCATGAGACCTTCATCGTTGTTCTGCTTTAGTTTCAAGGTAGTGAGCTTTTCAACACTCCTAGGGGCCTTGCTTCAGCACCCGTTTCAGTACCAGAACACTGCGTAGAACCAGGAAGCTCTGCTCCTGCGTGTATGCTGCGTGTCAAGCTAGAAATTAGAGACTGACGGCACAAGGCTAGTTTTCCCATTATGAAAGCTCCGTTGATGCGGCCCCGAAGCTACCTGAAAAGCACTGTTGTTACCGTGCTTTTACTTACAGCCGGCATGGCACATAGAAGAAAATGAGTTTTCTCGAAAGAAACCTTGTGCTTCCAGTTCCTAGTTGGAAGCTCACCCGGCTCTGCTCTATACCAAACGTGAAAGTCAATGTGAGCACTAGCCTCGAAGTAAGGCCCTGATTATGCTGGCAATACGGGAGGCGTGCAGCAGCTCCATGAGGCCTTCATCGCTGTTCTGCTTTAGTTTCACGGTAGTAAGCTTTCCAACATTCCTAGGGACTTTGCTTAAGCAACCGTTTCGGTACCAGAACACTGCGTAGAGACAGTAAGCTCTGGTCCTGCGTGTATGCTGCGTGTCAACCTAGAAATTGGAGACTGATGGCATAAGGCTTCTTTTGCCATTATGAAAGCTCTGTTCATGCGGCCTCGAAGCTACCTGAAAAGCATTGTTGTTGCCGGGGTTTTCCTCATTGCCGGCATGGTTCTGAGAAGAAAATGAGTTTTCTCCTAAGAAACCTTGGGTTTCCAGTTCCTTGTTGGAAGCTCACCCTGCTCTGCGCTATACCTAAAGTGAAAGTCAACGTGAGCCCAAGCTTCGAAGTAAGGCCCTGATTATCCTTGCAAAACGAGAGGCGTGCAGCAGCTCCATGAGGCCTTCATCGTTGTTCTGCTTTAGTTTCAAGGTAGTAAGCTTTTCAACACTCCTAGGGGCCTTGCTTCAGCACCCGTTTCAGTACCAGAACACTGCGTAGAACCAGGAAGCTCTGCTCCTGCGTGTATGCTGCGTGTCAACCTAGAAATTAGAGACTGATGGCACAAGGCTTGTTTTCCCGTTTTGAAAGCTCCATTCATGCGGCCCCGAAGCTACCTGAAAAGCACTGTAGTTACCGTGCTTTTACTTACAGCTGGCATGGTTCATAGAAGAAAATGAGTTTTCTCGAAAGAAACCTTGTGCTTCCAGTTCCTAGTTGGAAGCTCACCCTGCTCTGCTCTATACCAAACGTGAAAGTCAATGTGAGCACTAGCCTCGAAGTAAGGCCCTGATTATGCTGGCAAAACGGGAGGCGTGCAGCAGCTCCATGAGGCCTTCATCGCTGTTCTGCTTTAGTTTCACGGTAGTAGCTTTCCAACATTCCTAGGGACTTTGCTTAAGCAACCGTTTCGGTACCAGAACACTGCGTAGAGACAGTAAGCTCTGGTCCTGCGTGTATGCTGCGTGTCAACCTAGAAATTGGAGACTGATGGCATAAGGCTTCTTTTCCCATTATGAAAGCTCCGTTCATGCGGCCTCGAAGCTACCTGAAAAGCATTGTTGTTGCCGGGGTTTTCCTCACTGCCGGCATGGTTCTGAGGAGAAAATGAGTTTTCTCCTAAGAAACCTTGGGTTTCCATTTCTTTGTTGGAAGCTCACCCTGTTCTGCGCTATACCTAAAGTGAAAGTCAACGTGAGCCCAAGCTTCGAAGTAAGGCCCTGATTATCCTTGCAAAACGAGAGGCGTGCAGCAGCTCCATGAGACCTTCATCGTTGTTCTGCTTTAGTTTCAAGGTAGTGAGCTTTTCAACACTCCTAGGGGCCTTGCTTCAGCACCCGTTTCAGTACCAGAACACTGCGTAGAACCAGGAAGCTCTGCTCCTGCGTGTATGCTGCGTGTCAAGCTAGAAATTAGAGACTGACGGCACAAGGCTTGTTTTCCCATTATGAAAGCTCCGTTGATGCGGCCCCGAAGCTACCTGAAAAGCACTGTTGTTACCGTGCTTTTACTTACAGCCGGCATGGCACATAGAAGAAAATGAGTTTTCTCGAAAGAAACCTTGTGCTTCCAGTTCCTAGTTGGAAGCTCACCCGGCTCTGCTCTATACCAAACGTGAAAGTCAAGGTGAGCACTAGCCTCGAAGTAAGGCCCTGATTATGCTGGCAATACGGGAGGCGTGCAGCAGCTCCATGAGGCCTTCATCGCTGTTCTGCTTTAGTTTCACGGTAGTAAGCTTTCCAACATTCCTAGGGACTTTGCTTAAGCAACCGTTTCGGTACCAGAACACTGCGTAGAGACAGTAAGCTCTGGTCCTGCGTGTATGCTGCGTGTCAACCTAGAAATTGGAGACTGATGGCATAAGGCTTCTTTTGCCATTATGAAAGCTCCGTTCATGCGGCCTCGAAGCTACCTGAAAAGCATTGTTGTTGCCGGTGTTTTCCTCACTGCCGGCATGGTTCTGAGAAGAAAATGAGTTTTCTCCTAAGAAACCTTGGGTTTCCAGTTCCTTGTTGGAAGCTCACCCTGCTCTGCGCTATACCTAAAGTGAAAGTCAAAGTGAGCCCAAGCTTCGAAGTAAGGCCCTGATTATCCTTGCAAAACGAGAGGCGTGCAGCAGCTCCATGAGGCCTTCATCGTTGTTCTGCTTTAGTTTCAAGGTAGTAAGCTTTTCAACACTCCTAGGGGACTTGCTTCAGCACCCGTTTCAGTACCAGAACACTGCGTAGAACCAGGAAGTTCTGCTCCTGCGTGTATGCTGCGTGTCAACCTAGAAATTAGAGACTGACGGCACAAGGCTAGTTTTCCCATTATGAAAGCTCCGTTGATGCGGCCCCGAAGCTACCTGAAAAGCACTGTTGTTACCGTGCTTTTACTTACAGCCGGCATGGCACATAGAAGAAAATGAGTTTTCTCGAAAGAAACCTTGTGCTTCCAGTTCCTAGTTGGAAGCTCACCCGGCTCTGCTCTATACCAAACGTGAAAGTCAATGTGAGCACTAGCCTCGAAGTAAGGCCCTGATTATGCTGGCAAAACGGGAGGCGTGCAGCAGCTCCATGAGGCCTTCATCGCTGTTCTGCTTTAGTTTCACGGTAGTAAGCTTTCCAAGACTCCTAGGGACTTTGCTTAAGCAACCGTTTCGGTACCAGAACACTGCGTAGAGACAGTAAGCTCTGGTCCTGCGTGTATGCTGCGTGTCAACCTAGAAATTGGAGACTGATGGCATAAGGCTTCTTTTGCCATTATGAAAGCTCCGTTCATGCGGCCTCGAAGCTACCTGAAAAGCATTGTTGTTGCCGGGGTTTTCCTCACTGCCGGCATGGTTCTGAGAAGAAAATGAGTTTTCTCCTAAGAAACCTTGGGTTTCCAGTTCCTTGTTGGAAGCTCACCCTGCTCTGCGCTATACCTAAAGTGAAAGTCAACGTGAGCCCAAGCTTCGAAGTAAGGCCCTGATTATCCTTGCAAAACGAGAGGCGTGCAGCAGCTCCATGAGGCCTTCATCGTTGTTCTGCTTTAGTTTCAAGGTAGTAAGCTTTTCAACACTCCTAGGGGACTTGCTTCAGCACCCGTTTCAGTACCAGAACACTGCGTAGAACCAGGAAGTTCTGCTCCTGCGTGTATGCTGCGTGTCAACCTAGAAATTAGAGGCTGACGGCACAAGGCTAGTTTTCCCATTATGAAAGCTCCGTTGATGCGGCCCCGAAGCTACCTGAAAAGCACTGTTGTTACCGTGCTTTTACTTACAGCCGGCATGGCACATAGAAGAAAATGAGTTTTCTCGAAAGAAACCTTGTGCTTCCAGTTCCTAGTTGGAAGCTCACCCGGCTCTGCTCTATACCAAACGTGAAAGTCAATGTGAGCACTAGCCTCGAAGTAAGGCCCTGATTATCCTGGCAAAACGGGAGGCGTGCAGCAGCTCCATGAGGCCTTCATCGCTGTTCTGCTTTAGTTTCACGGTAGTAAGCTTTCCAAGACTCCTAGGGACTTTGCTTAAGCAACCGTTTCGGTACCAGAACACTGCGTAGAGACAGTAAGCTCTGGTCCTGCGTGTATGCTGCGTGTCAACCTAGAAATTGGAGACTGATGGCATAAGGCTTCTTTTGCCATTATGAAAGCTCCGTTCATGCGGCCTCGAAGCTACCTGAAAAGCATTGTTGTTGCCGGGGTTTTCCTCACTGCCGGCATGGTTTTGAGAAGAAAATGAGTTTTCTCCTAAGAAACCTTGGGTTTCCAGTTCCTTGTTGGAAGCTCACCCTGCTCTGCGCTATACCTAAAGTGAAAGTCAACGTGAGCCCAAGCTTCGAAGTAAGGCCCTGATTATCCTTGCAAAACGAGAGGCGTGCAGCAGCTCCATGAGGCCTTCATCGTTGTTCTGCTTTAGTTTCAAGGTAGTAAGCTTTTCAACACTCCTAGGGGCCTTGCTTCAGCACCCGTTTCAGTACCAGAACACTGCGTAGAACCAGGAAGCTCTGCTCCTGCGTGTATGCTGCGTGTCAACCTAGAAATTAGAGACTGATGGCACAAGGCTTGTTTTCCCGTTTTGAAAGCTCCATTCATGCGGCCTCGAAGCTACCTGAAAAGCACTGTTGTTACCGTGCTTTTACTTACAGCCGGCATGGCACATAGAAGAAAATGAGTTTTCTCGAAAGAAACCTTGTGCTTCCAGTTCCTAGTTGGAAGCTCACCCGGCTCTGCTCTATACCAAACGTGAAAGTCAATGTGAGCACTAGCCTCGAAGTAAGGCCCTGATTATGCTGGCAATACGGGAGGCGTGCAGCAGCTCCATGAGGCCTTCATCGCTGTTCTGCTTTAGTTTCACGGTAGTAAGCTTTCCAACATTCCTAGGGACTTTGCTTAAGCAACCGTTTCGGTACCAGAACACTGCGTAGAGACAGTAAGCTCTGGTCCTGCTTGTATGCTGCGTGTCAACCTAGAAATTGGAGACTGATGGCATAAGGCTTCTTTTGCCATTATGAAAGCTCCGTTCATGCGGCCTCGAAGCTACCTGAAAAGCATTGTTGTTGCCGGGGTTTTCCTCACTGCCGGCATGGTTCTGAGAAGAAACTGAGTTTTCTCCTAAGAAACCTTGGGTTTCCAGTTCCTTGTTGGAAGCTCACCCTGCTCTGCGCTATACCTAAAGTGAAAGTCAACGTGAGCCCAAGCTTCGAAGTAAGGCCCTGATTATCCTTGCAAAACGAGAGGCGTGCAGCAGCTCCATGAGGCCTTCATCGTTGTTCTGCTTTAGTTTCAAGGTAGTAAGCTTTTCAACACTCCTAGGGGCCTTGCTTCAGCACCCGTTTCAGTACCAGAACACTGCGTAGAACCAGGAAGTTCTGCTCCAGCGTGTATGCTGCGTGTCAACCTAGAAATTAGAGGCTGACGGCACAAGGCTAGTTTTCCCATTATGAAAGCTCCGTTGATGCGGCCCCGAAGCTACCTGAAAAGCACTGTTGTTACCGAGCTTTTACTTACAGCCGGCATGGCACATAGAAGAAAATGAGTTTTCTCGAAAGAAACCTTGTGCTTCCAGTTCCTAGTTGGAAGCTCACCCGGCTCTGCTCTATACCAAACGTGAAAGTCAATGTGAGCACTAGCCTCGAAGTAAGGCCCTGATTATCCTGGCAAAACGGGAGGCGTGCAGCAGCTCCATGAGGCCTTCATCGCTGTTCTGCTTTAGTTTCACGGTAGTAGCTTTCCAACATTCCTAGGGACTTTGCTTAAGCAACCGTTTCGGTACCAGAACACTGCGTAGAGACAGTAAGCTCTGGTCCTGCGTGTATGCTGCGAGTCAACCTAGAAATTGGAGACTGATGGCATAAGGCTTCTTTTCCCATTATGAAAGCTCCGTTCATGCGGCCTCGAAGCTACCTGAAAAGCATTGTTGTTGCCGGGGTTTTCCTCACTGCCGGCATGGTTCTGAGGAGAAAATGAGTTTTCTCCTAAGAAACCTTGGGTTTCCAGTTCTTTGTTGGAAGCTCACCCTGTTCTGCGCTATACCTAAAGTGAAAGTCAACGTGAGCCCAAGCTTCGAAGTAAGGCCCTGATTATCCTTGCAAAACGAGAGGCGTGCAGCAGCTCCATGAGGCCTTCATCGTTGTTCTGCTTTAGTTTCAAGGTAGTAAGCTTTTCAACACTCCTAGGGGCCTTGCTTCAGCACCCGTTTCAGTACCAGAACACTGCGTAGAACCAGGAAGCTCTGCTCCTGCGTGTATGCTGCCTGTCAACCTAGAAATTAGAGACTGATGGCACAAGGCTTGTTTTCCCGTTTTGAAAGCTCCATTCATGCGGCCCCGAAGCTACCTGAAAAGCACTGTAGTTACCGTGCTTTTACTTACAGCTGGCATGGTTCATAGAAGAAAATGAGTTTTCTCGAAAGAAACCTTGTGCTTCCAGTTCCTAGTTGGAAGCTCACCCGGCTCTGCTCTATACCAAACGTGAAAGTCAATGTGAGCACTAGCCTCGAAGTAAGGCCCTGATTATGCTGGCAAAACGGGAGGCGTGCAGCAGCTCCATGAGGCCTTCATCGCTGTTCTGCTTTAGTTTCACGGTAGTAGCTTTCCAACATTCCTAGGGACTTTGCTTAAGCAACCGTTTCGGTACCAGAACACTGCGTAGAGACAGTAAGCTCTGGTCCTGCGTGTATGCTGCGAGTCAACCTAGAAATTGGAGACTGATGGCATAAGGCTTCTTTTGCCATTATGAAAGCTCCGTTCATGCGGCCTCGAAGCTACCTGAAAAGCATTGTTGTTGCCGGGGTTTTCCTCACTGCCGGCATGGTTCTGAGGAGAAAATGAGTTTTCTCCTAAGAAACCTTGGGTTTCCAGTTCCTTGTTGGAAGCTCACCCTGCTCTGCGCTATACCTAAAGTGAAAGTCAACGTGAGCCCAAGCTTCGAAGTAAGGCCCTGATTATCCTTGCAAAACGAGAGGCGTGCAGCAGCTCCATGAGGCCTTCATCGTTGTTCTGCTTTAGTTTCAAGGTAGTAAGCTTTTCAACACTCCTAGGGGCCTTGCTTCAGCACCCGTTTCAGTACCAGAACACTGCGTAGAACCAGGAAGTTCTGCTCCTGCGTGTATGCTGCGTGTCAACCTAGAAATTAGAGGCTGACGGCACAAGGCTAGTTTTCCCATTATGAAAGCTCCGTTGATGCGGCCCCGAAGCTACCTGAAAAGCACTGTTGTTACCGAGCTTTTACTTACAGCCGGCATGGCACATAGAAGAAAATGAGTTTTCTCGAAAGAAACCTTGTGCTTCCAGTTCCTAGTTGGAAGCTCACCCGGCTCTGCTCTATACCAAACGTGAAAGTCAATGTGAGCACTAGCCTCGAAGTAAGGCCCTGATTATCCTGGCAAAACGGGAGGCGTGCAGCAGCTCCATGAGGCCTTCATCGCTGTTCTGCTTTAGTTTCACGGTAGTAGCTTTCCAACATTCCTAGGGACTTTGCTTAAGCAACCGTTTCGGTACCAGAACACTGCGTAGAGACAGTAAGCTCTGGTCCTGCGTGTATGCTGCGAGTCAACCTAGAAATTGGAGACTGATGGCATAAGGCTTCTTTTCCCATTATGAAAGCTCCGTTCATGCGGCCTCGAAGCTACCTGAAAAGCATTGTTGTTGCCGGGGTTTTCCTCACTGCCGGCATGGTTCTGAGGAGAAAATGAGTTTTCTCCTAAGAAACCTTGGGTTTCCAGTTCTTTGTTGGAAGCTCACCCTGTTCTGCGCTATACCTAAAGTGAAAGTCAACGTGAGCCCAAGCTTCGAAGTAAGGCCCTGATTATCCTTGCAAAACGAGAGGCGTGCAGCAGCTCCATGAGGCCTTCATCGTTGTTCTGCTTTAGTTTCAAGGTAGTAAGCTTTTCAACACTCCTAGGGGCCTTGCTTCAGCACCCGTTTCAGTACCAGAACACTGCGTAGAACCAGGAAGCTCTGCTCCTGCGTGTATGCTGCCTGTCAACCTAGAAATTAGAGACTGATGGCACAAGGCTTGTTTTCCCGTTTTGAAAGCTCCATTCATGCGGCCCCGAAGCTACCTGAAAAGCACTGTAGTTACCGTGCTTTTACTTACAGCTGGCATGGTTCATAGAAGAAAATGAGTTTTCTCGAAAGAAACCTTGTGCTTCCAGTTCCTAGTTGGAAGCTCACCCGGCTCTGCTCTATACCAAACGTGAAAGTCAATGTGAGCACTAGCCTCGAAGTAAGGCCCTGATTATGCTGGCAAAACGGGAGGCGTGCAGCAGCTCCATGAGGCCTTCATCGCTGTTCTGCTTTAGTTTCACGGTAGTAGCTTTCCAACATTCCTAGGGACTTTGCTTAAGCAACCGTTTCGGTACCAGAACACTGCGTAGAGACAGTAAGCTCTGGTCCTGCGTGTATGCTGCGAGTCAACCTAGAAATTGGAGACTGATGGCATAAGGCTTCTTTTGCCATTATGAAAGCTCCGTTCATGCGGCCTCGAAGCTACCTGAAAAGCATTGTTGTTGCCGGGGTTTTCCTCACTGCCGGCATGGTTCTGAGGAGAAAATGAGTTTTCTCCTAAGAAACCTTGGGTTTCCAGTTCTTTGTTGGAAGCTCACCCTGCTCTGCGCTATACCTAAAGTGAAAGTCAACGTGAGCCCAAGCTTCGAAGTAAGGCCCTGATTATCCTTGCAAAACGAGAGGCGTGCAGCAGCTCCATGAGACCTTCATCGTTTTCTGCTTTAGTTTCAAGGTAGTGAGCTTTTCAACACTCCTAAGGGCTTGCTTCAGCACCCGTTTCAGTACCAGAACACTGCGTAGAACCAGGAAGCTCTGCTCCTGCGTGTATGCTGCGTGTCAACCTAGAAATTAGAGACTGACGGCACAAGGCTAGTTTTCCCATTATGAAAGCTCCGTTGATGCGGCCCCGAAGCTACCTGAAAAGCACTGTTGTTACCGTGCTTTTACTTACAGCCGGCATGGCACATAGAAGAAAATGAGTTTTCTCGAAAGAAACCTTGTGCTTCCAGTTCCTAGTTGGAAGCTCACCCGGCTCTGCTCTATACCAAACGTGAAAGTCAATGTGAGCACTAGCCTCGAAGTAAGGCCCTGATTATGCTGGCAAAACGGGAGGCGTGCAGCAGCTCCATGAGGCCTTCATCGCTGTTCTGCTTTAGTTTCACGGTTGTAAGCTTTCCAAGACTCCTAGGGACTTTGCTTAAGCAACCGTTTCGCTACCAGAACACTGCGTAGAGACAGTAAGCTCTGGTCCTGCGTGTATGCTGCGTGTCAACCTAGAAATTGGAGACTGATGGCATAAGGCTTCTTTTCCCATTATGAAAGCTCCGTTCATGCGGCCTCGAAGCTACCTGAAAAGCATTGTTGTTGCCGGGGTTTTCCTCATTGCCGGCATGGTTCTGAGAAGAAAATGAGTTTTCTCCTAAGAAACCTTGGGTTTCCAGTTCCTTGTTGGAAGCTCACCCTGCTCTGCGCTATACCTAAAGTGAAAGTCAACGTGAGCCCAAGCTTCGAAGTAAGGCCCTGATTATCCTTGCAAAACGAGAGGCGTGCAGCAGCTCCATGAGGCCTTCATCGTTGTTCTGCTTTAGTTTCAAGGTAGTGAGCTTTTCAACACTCCTAGGGGCCTTGCTTCAGCACCCGTTTCAGTACCAGAACACTGCGTAGAACCAGGAAGCTCTGCTCCTGCGTGTATGCTGCGTGTCAAGCTAGAAATTAGAGACTGACGGCACAAGGCTAGTTTTCCCATTATGAAAGCTCCGTTGATGCGGCCCCGAAGCTACCTGAAAAGCACTGTTGTTACCGTGCTTTTACTTACAGCCGGCATGGCACATAGAAGAAAATGAGTTTTCTCGAAAGAAACCTTGTGCTTCCAGTTCCTAGTTGGAAGCTCACCCGGCTCTGCTCTATACCAAACGTGAAAGTCAATGTGAGCACTAGCCTCGAAGTAAGGCCCTGATTATGCTGGCAATACGGGAGGCGTGCAGCAGCTCCATGAGGCCTTCATCGCTGTTCTGCTTTAGTTTCACGGTAGTAAGCTTTCCAACATTCCTAGGGACTTTGCTTAAGCAACCGTTTCGGTACCAGAACACTGCGTAGAGACAGTAAGCTCTGGTCCTGCGTGTATGCTGCGTGTCAACCTAGAAATTGGAGACTGATGACATAAGGCTTCTTTTCCCATTATGAAAGCTCCGTTCATGCGGCCTCGAAGCTACCTGAAAAGCATTGTTGTTGCCGGGGTTTTCCTCACTGCCGGCATGGTTCTGAGGAGAAAATGAGTTTTCTCCTAAGAAACCTTGGGTTTCCAGTTCTTTGTTGGAAGCTCACCCTGTTCTGCGCTATACCTAAAGTGAAAGTCAACGTGAGCCCAAGCTTCGAAGTAAGGCCCTGATTATCATTGCAAAACGAGAGGCGTGCAGCAGCTCCATGAGACCTTCATCGTTGTTCTGCTTTAGTTTCAAGGTAGTGAGCTTTTCAACACTCCTAGGGGCCTTGCTTCAGCACCCGTTTCAGTACCAGAACACTGCGTAGAACCAGGAAGCTCTGCTCCTGCGTGTATGCTGCGTGTCAAGCTAGAAATTAGAGACTGACGGCACAAGGCTAGTTTTCCCATTATGAAAGCTCCGTTGATGCGGCCCCGAAGCTACCTGAAAAGCACTGTTGTTACCGTGCTTTTACTTACAGCCGGCATGGCACATAGAAGAAAATGAGTTTTCTCGAAAGAAACCTTGTGCTTCCAGTTCCTAGTTGGAAGCTCACCCGGCTCTGCTCTATACCAAACGTGAAAGTCAATGTGAGCACTAGCCTCGAAGTAAGGCCCTGATTATGCTGGCAATACGGGAGGCGTGCAGCAGCTCCATGAGGCCTTCATCGCTGTTCTGCTTTAGTTTCACGGTAGTAAGCTTTCCAACATTCCTAGGGACTTTGCTTAAGCAACCGTTTCGGTACCAGAACACTGCGTAGAGACAGTAAGCTCTGGTCCTGCGTGTATGCTGCGTGTCAACCTAGAAATTGGAGACTGATGGCATAAGGCTTCTTTTGCCATTATGAAAGCTCCGTTCATGCGGCCTCGAAGCTACCTGAAAAGCATTGTTGTTGCCGGGGTTTTCCTCACTGCCGGCATGGTTCTGAGAAGAAAATGAGTTTTCTCCTAAGAAACCTTGGGTTTCCAGTTCCTTGTTGGAAGCTCACCCTGCTCTGCGCTATACCTAAAGTGAAAGTCAAAGTGAGCCCAAGCTTCGAAGTAAGGCCCTGATTATCCTTGCAAAACGAGAGGCGTGCAACAGCTCCCTAAGGCCTTCATCGTTGTTCTGCTTTAGTTTCAAGGTAGTAAGCTTTTCAACACTCCTAGGGGCCTTGCTTCAGCACCTGTTTCAGTACCAGAACACTGCGTAGAACCAGGAAGTTCTGCTCCTGCGTGTATGCTGCGTGTCAACCTAGAAATTAGAGGCTGACGGCACAAGGCTAGTTTTCCCATTATGAAAGCTCCGTTGATGCGGCCCCGAAGCTACCTGAAAAGCACTGTTGTTACCGTGCTTTTACTTACAGCCGGCATGGCACATAGAAGAAAATGAGTTTTCTCGAAAGAAACCTTGTGCTTCCAGTTCCTAGTTGGAAGCTCACCCGGCTCTGCTCTATACCAAACGTGAAAGTCAATGTGAGCACTAGCCTCGAAGTAAGGCCCTGATTATCCTGGCAAAACGGGAGGCGTGCAGCAGCTCCATGAGGCCTTCATCGCTGTTCTGCTTTAGTTTCACGGTAGTAAGCTTTCCAAGATTCCTAGAGACTTTGCTTAAGCAACCGTTTCGGTACCAGAACACTGCGTAGAGACAGTAAGCTCTGGTCCTGCGTGTATGCTGCGTGTCAACCTAGAAATTGGAGACTGATGGCATAAGGCTTCTTTTGCCATTATGAAAGCTCCGTTCATGCGGCCTCGAAGCTACCTGAAAAGCATTGTTGTTGCCGGGGTTTTCCTCACTGCCGGCATGGTTTTGAGAAGAAAATGAGTTTTCTCCAAAGAAACCTTGGGTTTCCAGTTCCTTGTTGGAAGCTCACCCTGCTCTGCGCTATACCTAAAGTGAAAGTCAACGTGAGCCCAAGCTTCGAAGTAAGGCCCTGATTATCCTTGCAAAACGAGAGGCGTGCAGCAGCTCCATGAGGCCTTCATCGTTGTTCTGCTTTAGTTTCAAGGTAGTAAGCTTTTCAACACTCCTAGGGGCCTTGCTTCAGCACCCGTTTCAGTACCAGAACACTGCGTAGAACCAGGAAGCTCTGCTCCTGCGTGTATGCTGCGTGTCAACCTAGAAATTAGAGACTGATGGCACAAGGCTTGTTTTCCCGTTTTGAAAGCTCCATTCATGCGGCCTCGAAGCTACCTGAAAAGCACTGTTGTTACCGTGCTTTTACTTACAGCCGGCATGGCACATAGAAGAAAATGAGTTTTCTCGAAAGAAACCTTGTGCTTCCAGTTCCTAGTTGGAAGCTCACCCTGCTCTGCTCTATACCAAACTTGAAAGTCAATGTGAGCACTAGCCTCGAAGTAAGGCCCTGATTATGCTGGCAATACGGGAGGCGTGCAGCAGCTCCATGATGCCTTCATCGCTGTTCTGCTTTAGTTTGACGGTAGTAAGCTTTCCAACATTCCTAGGGACTTTGCTTAAGCAACCGTTTCGGTACCAGAACACTGCGTAGAGACAGTAAGCTCTGGTCCTGCGTGTATGCTGCGTGTCAACCTAGAAATTGGAGACTGATGGCATAAGGCTTCTTTTGCCATTATGAAAGCTCCGTTCATGCGGCCTCGAAGCTACCTGAAAAGCATTGTTGTTGCCGGGGTTTTCCTCACTGCCGGCATGGTTCTGAGAAGAAAATGAGTTTTCTCCTA